>NC_041380.1:483724303-483790336 GCF_002162155.2 Triticum dicoccoides
TGAGCCCCGCCTCGCCGGAGAGGTAACGCGCCGTTCGCCGCCGCTATTTTTTTTAAGAAAACCGATTCATTTTTTTAAGAAATACCCTAGTTCGGTTTTTAGATCGGTTCGCCGGTTTTTCCCGGTTCTTCTTTTTAGCGAATGTTCGTCCGTACATTCGTTTTAACGAACGGTTTTCGCTCGATAGTTACAGACAACGAATGCTCGTTCGTTAGCCTATTGGTCCGTTTTCTTTTATCGGATTTTTTCCGTGATTATTTCCAATGGCGATTTCTGATCCGATTTTCGTTTTAGTTTATCTTTTCGCTCGTTTATCAGAATCAGTCGATTCAAGCGCCTAGATATTCGTCTCAAGACCATCTTTCGGTTTAACTAACTTGAACAAGCTTTTGCTACTATAAAATTTGACATTAGTCCAGATTAGTAAAGGGATCTTGTTTCTTTCGCAGTTTGAGTTTCGTTGCTCCGTTTGATTTGATTCTTTTTGCAAACCGGAGTTCTTAAGTTTAACTTTCTGGTCAATTATTTTTATTTGATTTTTGCCCGTGCATCTTTCCTTGATTGCTTATGTATGCTATTGTTTGTTTGTGTCGGAATAAATGACCACGGGTAGCCTAGCCGGCTTCCCCTGGCACTTCAGAAAAATTATAGGTCGATCAAGCCTCCAAGCGTCCAAGACATGGGGCCGCCTTCCCCCAGCCGGCTACCTCTCGACCCGGCTGCGCAAAGGCGGCCCAGCCCTGAAATCCTTGAGAAACAAGACCACATGAAGGCCGACTTCCGGAAGCCGGCCATGAAAAGGCCGACTCCCAGGAGCCAGCCCCTCAGCAGGCGGCTAAGATCTTGCCCTCAGAGTCTGCACCCACATAACAGCGAAAAGACGGGGCGTGGCTACAATAAAGCCTGCCACCCCCGAATCCCGGCACATGCATGGCCCACCAGTCGGCGGAGAAGCCGGCGGGCCCACCAGTCGGCGGGCCCCACCAGTCGGTGGAGAAGCCGGCGGGCGTAGACACAGACGACGAGGGCCCACGCCCAGCCGGAATGCCATTGTACGCCTGGGGGTAGGCCTATATAAACCCCCTAGGGATCCCATGCAGGGGGATCGCTTTTTGGATAGTTTTTAGACACCACAAGGGGAAGAGGAGCGGGCAGGCCTGGCCCTCCTTCATCCTTTCACCGAACAGCTCAAGGAGCATTCTGTAGCTACCCATCGAGCTAGTGCTCATGCGGAGATCCCGCAGAGCAGCATTAGGGGTGTTATCTCCACGAAGAGCCCTGAAGCTGGGTAAGATTCACCGGCATGCATGTCTTCGCCTTATCCCGTTTCCAGGCACTAGCGATGTTTTATTGGCTCCCACAATGATAAGCCATCCATTGGCATATGTCGCACCAACCAGCCGACATTTGGCGCCCATCGTGGGGCCAGGTGCACCATCGTCCGGAGACCTGTTCTGGACGGGAACCCTCTTCCTTCCCAACGTGCATAGCCAGCCCGGCTCGCCCGATGGCGCTTGCCCTGACTCGCTGCAAGACGTCGCCGATGCCTGCGCAGCGAGCTGCCTCGCCGATCTTCTTGGCGAGGCTCCCATCTCCTATGAGCCCGCATCCGATGCGGGCACAGACTGCCCCGAGAGCCACCTCGTTAGCCTCCTCGACCAACTCCACGTCTCCGGCGAGCTTGCCGCGGACTTGGAGACGGTTGGCTCCACTGACCCGATGCTTGTCGACTCCGACACTGTATCTGAAAGTGCAACTATCCCTAGGTGGTTTTGGTAATTCATAAAAACATATAGCTCATTGAGCTAATGCTATTCCAAGATGATTATTTCAGGAAATCTCAATGATTGGCATGTCATGGATGTGAAAGTGGAACCCTCAAAATGCTAAGGACAAAGGATTGGCTCAAGCTCAAAAGCTCAAGACTCTTCATTTTATATTTTAGTGATCCAAGATCACATTGAGTCTTTAGGAAAAGCCAATACTATAAGGAGGGATGAGGTGTTGCTTAATGAGCCTCTTGCTTCATGTGCTTAGTGATATGCTCCAAAACCCTCAACTACTTTCCCATATCCACATATGACCAAAACCCTAAGCCAAACTCGGTCCTACCGATTCTTCCTATCCGGCGCCACCGAGTTTCACTTGTCATTAGACACTGCCAAACCCTAGCAATTCGGTTCTACCGATAAGGATCTCGGTCTCACCGAGATGGGATTGCAAACTCTCTATTTCCCTTTCGTAACTTTTCGGTCTCACCGAAAGAGCGAATCGGTCCCACCGAGATTGCAATGTAAACTCAGTGTTTCCCCTTTGTAACTTTTCGGTCTCACCGAGTTCCACTCGGTCTCACCGAAAGAGCAAATCGGTCCCACCGAGTTTGCCTAACCAACTCTCTGGTTAGCTAATTACCAAATTCGGTCTCACCGAGTTTGTGTAATCGGTCTCACCGAGATTACGTTATGCCCAAACCCTAACCATATCGGTCCTACCGAGTTGCATGTCAGTCCCACCGGAAATCTCTAACGGTCACTAGGTTTACATTTTCGGTCCGACCGAGTTTATTGATTCGGTCCCACCGAGATTGGAAAACTGTGTGTAACGGTTGGATTTTGTGTGGAGGCTATATATACCCCTCCACCTCCTTCTCATTCGAAGAGAGAGCCATCAGCACACACACACCATTCCAACTCATATGTTCTGAGAGAGAGAGAACCACCTACTCATGTGTTGAGACCAAGACATTCCATTCCTACCATATGAATCTTGATCTCTAGCCTTCCCAAGTTGCTTTCCACTCAAATCTTCTTTCCACTAAATCCAAATCCTATGAGAGAGAGTTGAGTGTTGGGGAGACTATCATTTGAAGCACAAGAGCAAGGACTTCATTACCTACACACCATTTGTTACTTCTTGGAGAGTGGTGTCTCCTAGATTGGCTAGGTGTCACTTGGGAGCCTCCGACAAGATTGTGGAGTTGAACCAAGGAGTTTGTAAGGGCAAGGAGATCGCCTACTTCGTGAAGATCTACCTCTAGTGAGGCAAGTCCTGTGTGGGCGATGGCCATGGTGGGATAGACAAGGTTGCTTCTTCGTGGACCCTTTGTGGGTGGTTGCTTCTTCGTGGACCCTTCGTGGGTGGAGCCCTGTGTGGACTCGCGCAACCGTTACCCTTGGGTGGAGCCCTGTGTGGACTCGCGCAACCGTTACCCTTCGTGGGTTGAAGTCTCCATCAACGTGGATGTAGGATAGCACCACCTATCCGAACCACGGGAAAAACATCCGTGTCTCCAATTGCGTTTGATTTCTCCAAACCCTTCCCTTTACATTCTTGCAAGTTGCATGCTTTACTTTCCGCTGCCTATATACTCTTTGCATGCTTGCTTGAATTATGTGATGATTGCTTGACTTGTCCTAAATTAGCTAAAATCTGCCAAGAACTAAAATTGGGAAAAGGTTAAGTTTTTATTTGGTCAAGAAGTCTAATCACCCCCCCTCTAGACATACTTTCGATCCTACAAGTGGTATCAGAGATTTGGTCTCCATTTTCTTGATCTCCATAGCTTTTGGTGGTCATAGCCTTGGTTTCACAACCTATGAGAGTATGGCGTCTAGCGAGGGAAATTATCACCGTAGAGGTCCTTACTTTGATGGTACTAATTTTGCTAGTTGGAAGCATAAAATGAAAATGCATATTCTTGGACATAACCCCGCCGTTTGGGATATTGTGTGTGTTGGTTTGCAAGGTGACTTCTTTGATGGGAGAGAACCAAGCCGTGAAGCTACCGCGGATGAGTTGAAGATGTTGCAATACAATGCTCAAGCTTGTGATATTCTCTTCAACGGATTGTGCCCCGAAGAATTCAACAAAATCAGCCGTCTTGAGAATGCGAAGGAAATTTGGGACACTTTGATTGATATGCACGAAGGTACCGACTCCATCAAGGAATCCAAGTTGGATGTGCTTCAAAGCCAACTTGACAAGTTCAAGATGAAGGATGGTGAAGGTGTCGCTGAAATGTACTCTAGGCTTGCTCTCATCACAAATGAGATTGCCGGCTTAGGAAGTGAAGAGATGACCGACAGATTCATCATCAAGAAGATTCTAAGAGCCTTGGATGGAAAATATGATACGTGTGCACATTCATCCAAATGATGCCCAATTACAAAGATCTCAAGCCAACGGAGGTGATTGGAAGAATTGTTGCTCATGAGATGTCACTAAAGGATAAAGAGGAACTTCACAACAAATCAAGTGGTGCCTATAAAGCCTCATGTGAAGCCCCTACATCATCAAGTGAGAAACAAGACTTCAATGAAGAATTGAGCTTAATGGTGAAGAACTTCAACAAGTTCTACAAGAGTAGAAGCAAAGATAGAAGCTTCAATTCAAGGTCCTACAACAAAAGATCTTCTAGTCGAGAGCGAAACTGCTACAATTGTGGAAGACCCGGACACTATTCCAATGAGTGTACGGCTCCCTACAAGAGAAGAGAAGATTCTCCAAGAAGAAGAAGCAAAGAATCACCACCAAGAGAGAGAAGGAGTAGAGATGATCGTTATGAACGAAGATACTCATGGAGAAGAAAGGATTCGGAAAGGAAGGAAAAATCATCAAGGAGCTAGACAAGACGAAGACATCAAGCTCATGTTGGTGAATGGGTATCCGGCTCCGACTCCGACAGCCACTCCGAGAGAAGTTATCACTCCAACTCCGAAGATACTCAAGATGAAGGTGTTGCCGGTCTAGCACTTGTGTCAACCAACTCCTACGACATATTTGACTCACCAAATGAAGGAATTGGAAGATGCTTCATGGCCAAAGGTCCTAAGGTAACACACCCCGAGTATGTTGATTTCAATAGTGATGAACATGACTTGTTAGGTGATGATTTGCTTGTTGACAACTCTAGTGATGAATAATGTGATGAAACGTCAATTAAACATGCTAATCAAGATAAAACAAATGACAATGATAAGGAGAAGATTGAGGCTCTAACTAAAGAACTAAACACTCTTAAGTTAGCTCATGAAACTATCTTCGAAGATCATTGAGAACTTTTAAGAGCTCATGAGAAATTACGCTTTGAAAAGCTCAATCTTGAGCAAGAGCATGAGTTCTTAAAGGCAATCAATGATGATCTCCGCAAGAAAAGTTCTTCTTACATTGCCAAGCGTTTACTCTTATCCGCTTACATGCCTCAAGTCAAGTCTAGTAACAAGAAAGATTCTTCCTCTAGCAGTAACAATGATCATGCTAAATCCAATATTGTTGCTTCTAGTAGTTCTCTTGATTCCACTAATGATTCTCTTAGCCAAGTTACACTTGAGCAAGAAAATAGCTTATTGAAGGGAATTATAGAGAAAGGAGTGTACAAAAGCCTTGCCGGGAGTAAGCAATTCGAGGAAATTGTGTGCAAGCAAGGAATGCACCGGAAGAATCAAGGTGTTGGTTTTGAACGGAAGTTCAATGCCAATGGAGTTGACTGGGAAGAAGATCAATACCCCAAGACGAAGTTTGTTCCTCAACAAGAGAAGTATGATGCTACTTCCTTCAAAGGGACACAAGCTCAAGATGATCTTCCACCACAAGACTACAAGCAAAAAGGCAAGGACAAGTTTCAAGAGGAGATTGACGCATTTGAAGAAGCTCCTAAGACCTTAGTCAAGTGGATTCCCAAGACTACTTCAAGTTCCACTTCATCAAGTACGACTACAACTCCAAGGATTCCCATCAAGATGGTGTGGATCCAAAAGAAGAAGAACTAGAGAGTTCTTGAGGGTGACTCCGCCAACATACTTCACTCTTATCATTTTGGCAAGGACAAGTGCAATCAACTTCCACATCTTGCACTAGTTCAAGGAGTCACAAACCCTCTTGTTGGTAAGACAAGGGACAAGGTAACCTAAAAGTTTTCATGGACATCATCTTTTGTGTGCATCACTCTATGTCTATGTATATCCTTGTTTGTTCCTTGTGGGACTAACCCATGTAGGTATTGAAAGTGCAATTCACTCAAATGGATAGCTCCAAGAGATCTACATCAACATTGAGCATCCACATCTTCAATATCTACATGAAGTCATCATCGACAAAACCCAAGGTTAGTTCATCCCTCTTAGGGGGGATATCACATCTAGGGGGAGCTTTACTCTAAGACTTGAGCTAAAGCAACTCTAAAGATGTGAACAAAACAATGCTTTATGTAAAAGTGGTAACCCCACTTGAGCTTAAACGATGAGTATGACCTATGATCAAGTGTTCTCACTTGACTCCTAAGTCAATATACTCATATATAGATGACCTAGTCATCGCAAGTTGCTTGATAGATGCTAGAATTGGTTGTGCATGCCTTGCCACATATTTCATTTGCCATCTTATTGTGTGAGCATGCTGGTTGCATATTTTACTCATTCGAGGACATCCACTTGTTGTTTTGGTTGTTTGGTTTTGTTTTCTTTTGCCAAGTGGATGGAAAAGAATGCCTAAGAACCTCCTCTAGCTATCTATGCTCTTCTCGTCTCAAACTCTATTCATGCTGCATCACAAAATTTGATCAAGTCAGATTCGAACCACTCTGTGTGAGGAGCGCTCGGAGTCCCCGATTCATCAAAGACTTAAACTTCCAAAACCTCTTTATGATTCTCGGTCTGACCGATACTCCACTTTCGGTCCTACTGAGATCACTAAGTTGATCCAGGTTTTCGATATCGGTGCAACCGATTTGAACCTTTCGGTCACACCGAGTTTCAGTAACTGCCTGCAGTTATGAATCTCGGTGCCACCGAGTTGTTCCACTCGGTCACACCGACAGGGTCGGGCTATATATAGTCATGGGCAAAATTCGCCCGCGCGATAGCCTGCTCTGCCAACGTGGTCTCCGGATCGTCTTCTCGCCGCCAGCCGCCTCCAGTAGCTGGTCCCCGTCGCCGTCAATGGGAATTCTGCCCCGCCGTTGCCGCCATAGCAAGTCCCCGCCGAACTAGGGTATGGACTTGATCTTTGTGCTATTCTCCAATCTGATTCCTAGCACATTGTGTTCTTCATGATTCTTGCCATGATTAAAACACTCCTATCCAGTCAAAACGCCCGTAGATTAGGTTTGATTCGAAAATTCTAGGTTTAGGTTTCCGCCGAAACCATCTCGGACCCACTGAGTTGAAAAACTCGGTCCCACCGATTTGGCTTATGCCATTGCACAAGTGAGACTCGGTCTGACCGAGAATTACTTATCGATGTGACCGATTTTGGAACTCTGTGAAACCCTAGCAGTCTCGGTGCCACCGAACTGTGACTCGGTCCAACCGAGTTCACCAGTTCAGGTGCCAAAACTGCTTCGGTATCACCGAGTTTGAAAATCGGTAGATCCGAGATGATTTCAGTGGGAAACTAAAACTAAGTTTTTGGATCATTCTTTTGCAAAAATCTCTGCATTTTGTGATGCTCATCCTTTCTACCTCATCTATAATCTGTTCATAGGGTCAGCAGTCAGAGTGCAGCATGTCAGACCAAAGTGATAGCCAGAACATGTCAGAGCAGGAGGTGCACATGAGTGAGGGCACTAGTCCCTCCAGTTCTTCTGATGAAGGCAGCAGGAGCACTCCTAGCAACTTGCCAAAAGCTGCCACGAGACAGAGGAAGAAGAGGACTTCAGATTCCGAAGATGAAGACTATGTGGCAGAGGAAGAGGCCACTTCCAAGAGAGTTGAGCCAGCTCAAGGGACAAAGCCAGGGCTAAAGATCAAAAGGCCAGTAGGCAGGCAGCCAATGTCAAAGGCCAGAATGTCAACTGAGAAGCCCATAGAGCGAGTTGCAGCTGAGGGCAAGAAAAGAAAGGAAAGGGTGAAGAAGACTGTGGCTAGAGTGCTTGGCAAAGCTTCCATCATGGAAGAGGAAGAAGAAGAAGAGGTAGCTGCACCGGCACCCAAGGCACCCAAGCTAATGGGAGATGCCATAAAATCAGGGGGAGCTGCTTCCAAGGCCAAGCCAACTCCAAAGCCAAAGCCAAAGAGGAACACAAGAAGCATCCCAGCTGCTGAAAAGAACAAGGCCCAAGTGCCTGAAGCTGCAGAAGAAGAGGAAGAGAATGTCCTAAGGAAGCTAAAGCCCAAGATCCCAGACCACAATGATGCTCATCCTGTGGCTGAGGATATGAAGCTCAGGAGAGATTCAGGGCTAAGGAAGTGGAGAGAAGCAGACCCATATGCTTCAAGGAGGAGGACTGCTGTGGACTACAGATTTCACACCAAGGAGCAGCAGGAATTTTATGAGACAGTGCTGCTAGATAAGAAGCCCATTGTCTGTGATATGCGATGGGTTGATTGGCAATACATTAAGGAAAATGAGGAGCACTATCCTGGAGTGCAAGACAGCTTCATAGCTTGTGGAGTAGCTGACTTTGTTGGGCAGAAGCTCACAAAGTGGAACGAGGAGCTTATCATGCAGTTCTACTCCACGACACACTTCTACCCAGATGGGAGGATCACATGGATGTCTGAGGGTACAAGGTACCAATCTACAGTGGCTGAGTGGGCACAGCTCATTAATGCCCCAGAGGAGCAAGATGATGACTTGGATATCTATGCCAAGAAGAAGATGGACCGCAACTCAATGTCAAATATGTACAAGGAGATCCCAAATGAAGCACTTCATACCTTCAAGTTTGGCTCAGTACATTACCTTCTGTCAGGGCTCCCAACTATCAATTGGATCTTGAGGCACACCTTATTGCCCAAGTCTGGAGATCACAAGATGATCAGAGGCCATGCTATCAACTTGCTACATGTGTTTGATGTGCCTCAGAAGTTCAAAGTGATGAGCCTCATAGTGGAAACTATCAAAAGGACTGCAGCAGATCAGAAGAGGAGTTGCGGATATGCCCCTCAGATTCAGGAGCTCATCAACTCCAAGATGGGCACGGGCATATATTTATTGGACAAGGAACACCTGCCCATCCGTCCAGATTTCGAGGACAATCAAGTTGTCATGACTGAGAACGAGCCATCATCTGCCCAAGCATACGCGAAGAAGGAGAAGGCAAGGAAGGAGAAAGCTGCCAAGATGCCAACTCAAGAGGAGGCATGTGAATATTTCTTGAAGACCAAACAAGAGCATCTTGGTTACTTGATTGCATCCATGCTGAGGATTGAGCAAAGTCTGGCCACCCTCACTCAGAATCAGCAGAGCCTAGAGAGAATCATGGAACAGAAGTTCTATGACTTGGATGTCAAAGTAACGGAAGTTCAGTCTGCAGTGGAGCAGCTCCAAGATGATATGCAGGAAAGGAGAGGCAGGACTACCACTCATGCCTTTGCTAGAGTGCCAAGAGGTCCGAGGTCGTCTGCCGTGCCAGTTGCTGACACAAGATCCACCACCTCAGCACCAGCCACAGCCTCAGTTCCACCAGCTCCAGCGTCTACTTCAGCTCCAACTCCAGCGTCTACCTCAGCATCTACCGAAGCCTTCGTCCTTGGAGTGATCCGGACTCCACCACCACCTGAAGATCAAGCCTGAGCGTCGATCTAGCACTATGCATTTTCTAGGAACTTTTTGGTAACTTGTTGCCAAAGGGGGAGAAGATGTATAGATCATAGGCTTCGAGAGAGAGAGTGTTGCTTTTCTCTCTTGCTTTATTTGGTGGTTTTTCGAACTTGTTTGCTTTTGAGTGCTTGAGATACTACGTCATTGTTTGTGAGACATTGATGATCATGTGTTTGATCATAAGCTACACTTAATGTTTGCTTAATGCTATTATCTTATCTATCTTATGTGATCATTCACTATTCTTGGTGATGAGTGCATGTATTTCATTCTTATCATTTTAAGCGCTCCACCAAGATGTATGTGACATGGAAGAGTAAACCATGACTCTAACTCTTTGTGCATTTGCAGTCCAAAGCAAATTTTTAAATATGCACAAATTTAGGGGGAGCTCTTACTTATCACATACTTCTCAAAGCGACGATATATTTCATGCTTATTATCATTTGTCGAAGCTTTGATCTATATGTTGTCATCAATTACCAAAAAGGGGGAGATTGAAAGTGCAACTATCCCTATGTGGTTTTGGTAATTCATAACAACATATAGCTCATTGAGCTAATGCTATTCCAAGATGATTATTTCGGGAAAGCTCAATGATTGGCATGGCATGGATGTGAAAGTGGAACCCTCAAAATGCTAAGGCCAAAGGATTGGCTCAAGCTCAAAACCTCAAGACTCTTCATTTTATATTTTAGTGATCCAAGATCACATTGAGTCTTTAGGAAAAGCCAATACTATCAAGGAGGGATGAGGTGTTGCTTAATGAGCCTCTTGCTTCATGTGCTTAGTGATATGCTCCAAAACCCTCAACTACTTTCCCATATCCACATATGACCAAAACCCTAAGCCAAACTCGGTCCTACCGATTCTTCCTATCCGGCGCCACCGAGTTTCACTTGTCATTAGCCACTGCCAAACCCTAGCAATTCGGTTCTACCGATAAGGATCTCGGTCTCACCGAGATGGGATTGCAAACTCTTTGTTTCCCTTTCGCAACTTTTCGGTCTCACCGAAAGAGCGAATCGGTCCCACCAAGATTGCAATGTAAACTTAGTGTTTCCCCTTTGTAACTTTTCGGTCTCACCGAGTTCCACTCGATCTCACCGAAAGAGAAAATCGGTCCCACCGAGTTTGCCTGACCAACTCTCTGGTTAGCTAATTACCAAATTCGGTTTCACCGAGTTTGTGTAATCGGTCTCACCGAGATTACGTTATGCCGAAACCCTAACCATATCGGTCCTACCGAGTTGCATGTCAGTCCCACCGAAAATCTCTAACGGTCACTAGGTTTACATTTTCGGTCCGACCGAGTTTATTGATTCGGTCCCACCGAGATTGGAAAACTGTGTGTAACGGTTGGATTTTGTGTGGAGGCTATATATACCCCTCCACCTCCTTCTCATTCGAAGAGAGAGCCATCAGAACACACACACCATTCCAACTCATATGTTCTGAGAGAGAGAACCACCTACTCATGTGTTGAGACCAAGACATTCCATTCCTACCATACGAATCTTGATCTCTAGCCTTCCCAAGTTGCTTTCCACTCAAATCTTGTTTCCACCAAATCCAAATCCTATGAGAGAGAGTTGAGTGTTGGGGAGACTATCATTTGAAGCACAAGAGCAAGGAGTTCATTACCTACACACCATTTGTTACTTCTTGGAGAATGGTGTCTCCTAGATTGGCTAGGTGTCACTTGGGAGCCTCCGACAAGATTGTGGAGTTGAACCAAGGAGTTTGTAAGGGCAAGGAGATCGCCTACTTCATGAAGATCTACCGCTAGTGAGGCAAGTCCTGTGTGGGCGATGGCCATGGTGGGATAGACAAGGTTGTTTCTTCGTGGACCCTTTGTGGGTGGTTGCTTCTTCGTGGACCCTTCGTGGGTGGAACCCTGTGTGGACTCGCGCAACCGTTACCCTTGGGTGGAGCCCTGTTTGGACTCGCGCAACTGTTACCCTTCGTGGGTTGAAGTCTCCATCAACGTGGATGTAGGATAGCACCACCTATCCGAACCACGGGAAAAACATCCATGTCTCCAATTGCGTTTGATTTCTCCAAACCCTTCCCTTTACATTCTTGCAAGTTGCATGCTTTACTTTCCGCTGCCTATATACTCTTTGCATGCTTGCTTGAATTATGTGATGATTGCTTGACTTGTCCTAAATAAGCTAAAATCTGCCAAGAACTAAAATTGCAAAAATGTTAAGTTTTTATTTGGTCAAGTAGTCTAATCACCCCCCTCTAGACATACTTTCGATCCTACAACATCCCTTGCTCGAGCCTCTTCCTCGAGCCGATAGCAGCGGCAGTGCCATCACCGAGGTACTGGTCATCAGCGATGGCGCCCCCTCAGGCGAAAACGCCCATGACGCTCTGCAGACAGCACCGCACGACTTGTCCGTCCCCGTCCCGGCCGACGCGGATGCCAAGACATTGGAGGCGCGCCGCCTTGCCCTCGTTGCGAAGGGCCCGAAGCTCGCCACCATGAGACGCCTCACCGAGGCTCACCAGCGCGAGGTCGCCCGTGCCGCCTTCGGCATGCCGCCTCCCGACGGGCCGAGCTGCGTCGGCATTGTCAAGAAACATGGCGCGGCTATCGCCGACATGCTGGGAGCAGACCTCCCAGTCTATGCCACGCCTCTCGAGAACTTGCGTGCCGCCCAGGCGGTCGCAGACGAGTTGAATGGGCTGGGGCCTGATGAGCTCCCCTACATGACCAGACACATCCAGCAACTTATCAATGCGGCCACAGAGCAGCATGAAGCCGGCGTCCGCGCCGAGAGTCCTCCCCCGCGCCGAGAGCATTTCGCGACGTCCCGAACACCGACCGCAGGCAACACCCGCGCGAGAAAAGAAAAGGAGTCGGCTGCCAGCCGCAGCCGGACTCGAATCTCCATCGAGCGTGACGCAGAGGGCCGCCCTCGAGCTGTGGAGTGGCGGGGCAACCTCCCTCCTCCTCCGCCTCGTGGGGAGAGATACCCTACCCCGCCACATGTCACGCATCCGACTCTCAGCGGCCGGCTGGGTCGCCGTGCAGGAGTCGGCGAGAATGATGCCCGCCATCGGATCAACCGCCTTGCGCGATCCCTGGCCCTGGAAGAAGAAGATGATGTCGGCACGTCTTGCTTCGGCCCCCACATCCGTGACGAGCCCTTCCCCAAAGGGTTCTCGCTCCCAAGAGACACGCCCAAGTACAACGGCTCCGTGAAGCCGAAAGATTGGTTGATCGACTACTCCACCGCGGTTAACATCACAAACGGCAACAGGCGTGTTGCCGTAAAATATGTGCCCCTCGTGCTCCAAGGCATGGCGCGCACCTGGCTTAACAGCCTCAAGCCTTACAGTGTCAACAGCTCACTAGACTTCACTGAAGCCTTCATATACAACTTCACCAGCACCTACAAGCGGGCTCCCAAGCCCCGACAGCTCTCCTTGTGCGTCCAAGGGCCCAACGAGTCGACTCACGACTACCTCACGCGTTGGGCCGAGCTCTGCAATTCCTGCAAGGGAGTGCACAAGGTTCAAGCTATAGAGTACTTCACCGCCGGGTGCCGAGAAGGCACCCTCCTCAAGCACCGAATCCTCTGCGACGAGCCGACTATGCTTGACGAGCTGCTGATCATAGCTAATAAATATGCCATGGCCGATTCCTCAATGAAGACCGAGCTCCGAGTGGACGCCTCCGGGAAGGTGCTCGCACCAAGTCCCAAGACGCCGGCTGGAGAATCCAGCCGACGCCCGCACCAGAACGACCACAAGTGCAAGGCTCCCCTGCCGCTTTCCACCAGTCGGCAGGTGGCCACAGTCGAAGACGAGCAACTCGAAGGGCGGCCCGCACCCAAGAAGCAGAAGGGCGGCAGGCCAGCTTGGCAGCCGGCTTTCTCCTACGAACAAGCACTTGATGCCACCTGCAAGTTTCACAGCGGCGCAAAGCCTTCAAATCACACGGATCTCCAAGGGTGAGGGGATGGCGCCACCTCCGCCTGCTGGTCAGCCGCCTCCGACTCCTCCACAGCCGGCCGCTCGACCAACGGTCGGGGCAGTTCAAGACGAGTACCCCGACGAGCATGCTGCCTACGTCGTCTTTACGAGCTAGCCACAAGATCGGTGTAGCCGAAGCCAACAACACCAAGAAGTCAACGCAGTTGCCTCCAACAACCCAGAATTCATGCACTGGTCCGGAAGGCCTATTAGCTGGAGCCAGACAGATCACCCAGAGGTGATGCCATCTCTCGGCTCTTACGCATTGGTTCTGGGCGCCACCCTCGCTACGGAAAGGCAAGCCGCCCATTTCTCCTGTGTGCTGATAGATGGTGGGAGCAGAATCAATATCCTATACCATGACACCATGGAGGAGCTGAGCATCAAGACAAAGCAGCTCATGCCCAGTCAGACTGTGTTCCATGGCATCGTGCCCGGCTTGTCCTGCTCACCAATTGGCAAGATCAAGATAGATGTCCTCTTCGGGGACAAGGATTATTTCCGCCGAGAGGTGGTGTGGTTTGAAGTGGTGGATCTAGAGAGCCCTTACCACGCGTTGCTTGGCTAACCTGCCCTGGCCAAGTTCATGGCTGTACCCCATATGCCTACCTCAAGATGAAGATAACAAGTTCCAAGGGCATCATCACCATAGCCGGAGACTACAAGAAATCCTCCGAGTGTGCGACTGCTAGCAGCCGGGTGGCCGAGTCCCTTGTGATTGCTGAAGAGAAGAAGATACTGGACCGAGTCGTGGCCATGACCGGCAAGCAGCCGGCCCCGTCGCACGACCCCAAGGAATGTGGTGCCCAAGGTTCTTTTCATCCAGCCAAAGAAACCAAGAGGGTATCTCTGGACCCGGATCACCCAGAAAGTTTTTCCACCATCGGGGCAAACCTGGACAGCAAATAGGTAGGCGAGCTCGCCGATTTCCTTCGTGAGAATCAGGACATTTTCGTGTGGTCCCCAAGGACATGCCGGGTGTGCCGAAGGAATTCGCCGAGCACAAGCTACATGCCCGAGAAGGTGCGAAACCAGTCAAACAGCCTCTCCGTTGACTATCGGAGGAGAAGAGAAGGATTGTAGGAGAGGAGATAGCCCAGCTTCTGGCAACCGGCTTCATTATGGAAGTTTTCTTCCCAGAGTGGCTCACCAACCCGGTCCTCGTGGTGAAAAAAATAAGAAGTGGCGCATGTGTATAGACTAAACTAGCCTCAACAACGCCTGCCCCAAAGATCCTTTCGCCGTGCCAAGGATTGACCAAGTGATAGACTCCACAGCCGGATGCGAGCTGTTGAGCTTCTTGGATGCTTACTCAGGCTACCACCTGATAAAGTTGGATCCAACTGACCGCTTGAAAACCGCCTTCATCACACCATTTGGAGCCTTCTGCTACCTGACTATGACATTCGGCTTGAGAAATGCCGGTGCCACTTTTTAGCGTTGCATGCAGAAATGCCTCCTCAAGCAGCTCGGCAGAAATGCCCACGTCTATGTAGACGATATTGTAGTGAAGACGGAGAAGCGCGGCACCTTGCTAGAAGACCTCAGAGAAACATTTGAAAACTTACGCCGATTCCAAATCAAGCTCAACCCCGAGAAATGCGTGTTCGGAGTACCAGCCGGCCAGCTCCTAGTCTTCCTGGTCTCCGAACCCGGCATCGAGTGCAACCCAATGAAGATCAACGCCATAGAGAGAATGGAGATTCCTACCAAGCTGCGGGATGTCCAGAAGTTCACCGGATGCTTGGCTTCCCTGAACCGCTTCATCAGCCGGCTCGGAGAGAAAGCCCTCCCCGTCTACCGAGTCATGAAGAAGTCCACTCATTTCGAGTGGAACGACCAGGCGGACCAAGCCTTCCACGAGCTAAAGAAGATGTTGACCACGCCGCCTGTCTTGGTGGCACCGGCTGAAAAGGAGCCCATGCTCCTTTACATTGCCGCTACTAGCCGGATGGTCAGCACTGTCATCATAGTCCAGCGCCCAGAAGAAGGCCGGGCTCAGCCGGTTCAGAGGCCGGTGTATTATTTAAGCGAAGTCTTATCCACCTCGAAGCAGAACTACCCACACTACCAGAAGATGTGCTACGGTGCGTACTTCGCTGCCAAGAAGGTCAAGCCCTATTTTCAAGAGCACCCCATCACGGTCGTATGTACTGCCCCGCTCGCCGAGATCATAGGCAGCCAGGATGCATCCGGCCGAGTGGCCAAATGGGCCATTGAGCTGGCCCCCTACGCGATCTTCTATCAGCCCTACACCGCTATTAAGTCCCAGGCGCTGGCCAACTTCCTCGTCGATTGGGCCGAAACCCAATACCTGCCACCGGCTCCCGACTCCACTCACTGGCGGATGCACTTCGATGGGTCCAAGATGCACACCGGCTTGGGAGCCGGCATCGTCCTCACCTCTCCCAAGGGCGACAAGCTCAAGTATACATTGCAAATTCATTTTGCCGCCTCCAACAATGTGGCCGAGTACGAGGCGCTCATACACGGGCTCCGGCTAGCCAAAGAGCTTGGCATCCGCCGGATCTTGTGCTGTGGCGACTTGGATTTGGTGGTCCAACAGTCATCCGGTGACTGGGATGCCAAAGACGCAAACATGGCGAGCTATCGTTTCCTCGTCCAGCAAATCAGTGCATATTTTGAAGGATGTGAGTTCCTTCATGTACCACGTGCCGACAACATGCAAGCAGATGCCCTGGCACGAGTAGGATCCACCCGGCAAGCCATACCAGTCGACGTTTCTCTCCACCGCCTCCTCAAGCCGTCTATCAAGCCATCTCCAGAATCTGATTCCATCTTCATGCCGCCTGACCCCAACGCAGTCGGATCCGACTTGGGAAACCAAGCAGGTGGCGCGGGGACTCCAACAGGCGGCCCGGGGACTGCCATAGTCGCACCCGGCCCGGGGAATCCGGAACTCGGCCCGGGGGCTACTACAGCCGGCCCGGGGACTACATCAACACAACCGGCAATGGCCGACTCTGACTCCAACTCTTCACCACCCAGCCCACCCGCCCCTATCATAGTGGCAGTCCTGACAATAGAAGAAGTCACAGCTCCATCATGGGTCCAGCCCATCCTCAACTTCTTAGTAAACAGAGATCTGCCAACCGACGAGATCTCGGCAAGACAAGTTCAACGCCGAGCCAGAGCCTACACAATTGTCAGCCGAGAGCTTGTTAGGCGGAGCGTCACTGGAGTCTTCCAGCACTGCATCGAACCAGAGAAGGGCATATCAATCCTCAGGGACATCCACCAAGGCGAATGCGGCCACCACACAGCCTGAAGATCACTCGTCGCCAAGGCTTTTCGCCATGGGTTTTTTTGGCCGACTGCTTTGGAAGACGCCAAGGAACTAGTCAAACACTACAAAGGGTGCCAAGTTTTTAGCTCCAAGCAACACCTGCCGGCTTCTACACTCAAGACCATCCCCCTCACCTGGCCCTTTGCCGTCTGGGGGCTGGACATGGCGGGCCCGCTCAAGACGGCACGCGGCGGCATGACACATCTGCTCGTCGCTGTGGACAAATTTACCAAGTGGATTGAGGCAAAGCCGATCAAGAAGCTGAATGGGCTGACTGCCGTCACCTTCATCGCAGATATTACAACCTGGTATGGTGTACCGCATAGCATCTTCACCGACAACGGCACAAATTTTGCAAAGGGAGCACTGGCACGTTTTTGCGCAACACACAGCATCCGGCTGGACCTAGCGCCCGTTGCCCACCCGCAGTCAAACGGCCAGGTCGAGCGAGCAAACGGCCTCATCCTCTCCGGCATCAAGCCCCGACTGGTCGTGCCACTAGAGCGTTTGGCCGGCTGTTGGCTCGACGAGCTGCCGCCCGTCCTCTGGAGTTTGCGCACTACCCCAAACAAGTCGACCGGCTTCACCCCTTTCTTCCTTGTATATGGTGCCGAGGGTGTCATCCCAACTGACATCGAGTTCGACTCGCCTCGGGTCACCATGTACACAGAGGCGGAAGCCAAGGAAGCACGAGAAGACGGCATTAACCTGCTGGAAGAAGGTCGGCTGTTAGCTCTCAGTCGGTTCGCCATCTATCAGCAGGGTCTGCGCCGCTACCATACCCGGAAGGTCAAGCCAAGATCTTTCCAAGAGGATGATCTTGTGCTCCAGCTGATCCAGCAAACAGCCGGCCAGCACAAGCTCTCGGCCCCTTGGGAGGGCCCCTTCATCATCAGCAGAGCTTTAAGCAACGACTCCTACTACCTAATCGACGCGCAGAAGCTGAAGTCACGCAAGAGAGATGATTCCAGCAATGCCAATCTCCTCCAAAGATTTTACAGTTAAAAAACAGTATGTAGCGCGCTACCTTTTGTACTAAGTACGAGACAAGGGGTGCCCCGAGGAGCGCTCGGGGACTACCCTCTTTTATCTATGAAATACGAGTATCACGCATACGATTATGTTACTACACTTGCTTTCTTCATCTGGCACCGGGTTTGACCAGTCGGCCTGGGGACTCGCCGCCTCAAGTTATATCGGAAGTTCCACCTGCAGTCAGACAAGTAGTATGCCGGCACCCAAGCCCCCTCTTTCCAAAAAGTCACAGCTCGAAGAACCGACTGTCTGACGGGCAAGAGCCAAGGGCAGGAAAGGATGCCCACGCAAAAAATGGCTAAGGACCAATGAACTTATTTAACGCGAGCCGGCCTCCCACCCGCCAGCCCGCTACCAGAGCAGCCGGCTGGCCGGCTTCACGTTCACCTTGCTGCAATCTGAGAAAGCTCGAGTACTTGCCTTCCCAAAACGACCAAGTCCTTCTCCGGCCACAGACTGCAGAGGAGCTGTCCGGCTGGGAAGGCGGCGGCCAAGGGAAGGCGCAAAGGAAAAAGCCAAAGGATAAAAAGCAAACATAAACGGAAGCCAAACACATGCATAATATTTACACAAAAGACCTTCGAAAGGCCAACATTAAACATAGTCTGAATACACCCCCAGTGGGTGGAACTGCGCAAATTTAAAGATTGTTCAAAGAAGTAACAAGCAGGAAAGCTAGGACGGCGGATCAAGCCAGGGGAACAACAGGCAAATTTGGCAGGTTGGCGGAGTTGGCAGTGCCGGCTGGAGGACTGACCGGCTGGCGAGTGTCGGCATCATTGCTAGAGGCACGATCGGGCTAAGGCGGGCTGGTCGCTTCACCATCCGGCGCAGCGTCTTCGTCATCCTCTCCCTCTTCCCCTTTGCCCTCATCACTGGAGGCAATCTCCTCCGCCGAGTCCTCACCTTCGGCCGGGTTCAGCCCGAACCACTCCTCCGGCTGAGCGACGTCGGCGTCATCCACCTCATGAGCAAAGGCGCTGGTATCTGTGTACTCGGCGATCACCGAGGCGCGCTGGATGATAGCCGGCCTCACCGCCTCCAGCTCCTCGTTAGCCTCCTGCCGCCAGGTGCTCAGCTGGTCCAAGTTCAGCCCAGGATACCAAGCTCGGACGAACTCCAGAGCCCGCCCAGCGCCGGACCGGGCCACTGATGCCTTCCAAGCCTTGAAGCGGCCGACTGCGACCTCCAGCCAGTCGGCGGTCCATCTTGGGGTGCGCGGAATCACCTCGCCAGGCCAGAGGGCGGCCAGCACTTGCGCCCCGACGCACTGAAGACGGCGGAGCGTGCGATGGGCCGATTGCAGGCGGGCTTGAAGCCCCAGAAGCTCCTCCTCAAGTGACCGGCTGGCATTCGGCGCGATCTCGGCCCCCGCCTGCTGTTGCGCGTCGCGGTAGGCCTCGATGGCTTGGGTGGCGGCGGCAGAGTAGCCGGGAAAGTAATCTGCACAAAGAGGAAAGCAGTCGCACAAAGTCAAAAAAATGAATCAGATAGTAGAAGGCAGGCAAGGAAGCAAAGAAGAAGGTGGCCTACCATCAATCAAGTCTTCCACCTGGCTGTAGCCTTGGCTCAGCGCCTGCCTCATCTCGGCCCAGTTTGCTTCCTCGGTCTCATATTCGGCTTTGAGGGCGGCCTCGCTGTCCTACGCTGCCTTCAGGGCCACCTTGTGGCTCTCCTCCTGGTCGGCCAGCCTCTTGGCCAGGCGGTCATGGTCTTGAGCTAGGGTGGCGCACTCGGCCTCCTTGGCACGAAGGGCGGTCTGGGCTCCGCTTAGCTGGCTCCTCAAGTCAGCATTGGCCCCTGCAAATATAATGCAAGAAGTCGTTAGGAAAAGATCCGACCCGACTACTCGCTAGTCCACCCGAATCTCGGGGACTACACCCAGTGGGTGCGCTGACGCGCCCCCACTTAAAAGAAAAACGAAGCGCTTACTCCGGCTCTCGGTCAGATCAGTGGCTTTCTGATTCATCTCCTGGGCTTGGGAGTTGAAGGCGGCCGCGCGGAGGTTGTGGTACTTCTGCAGAGAAGACAAGGAACGCAAGTAAGAACAAGATGGCAATCAAGCTTTCCAATAAGTTCCAAGCCGCCTGCTCAGCAGCCGGCTCGGAACTCGGGGACTACACCCAGTGGGTGCGCTGACGCGCCCCCACGGAAGAAATTAAAAGCAATCGACAATGAGCAGGAGGACTCACCTGAATAACCGACCGCGTCGTGAGAAACTCCTGGGTGTACTGCTTCAGCACGGTGGCTTGGGCCTGAGGCCGGTTCCGGACGTCCTGCGCTGCCACATTCAGCACGACTGTCCCGCCGCCCGGTGTCCACCCGGACAAGCTGTCGCTGGCCGCTTCCAGGTCCTGGGCCGACGAGCCGGCGTCCACGGTCTTCTGCGCATCCGGCGCTGAAGTCGCCTTCCTCGCGCGTCGGTGAAGCGGTGACGAGATCACAAGATACCCTCCCACGGTCAGCTCGCCCCCAGCCGGCTGCGCTGGCGGCACTTCAGGCCGGTCTCCTCGGCCCGCTCCAGTCAGCGGCGATGGCGCCGCCTCCCTCTCCATCTCCGGCTGGCCGCGGCCGGCCTCCTCCAATGGGGGCACAGGGCTGTCGGGAGCCGCGGCGCGGAGGGGAATGATGAACTGCGGAGGCTGGTTCTGCAGGCCCTCTGGCTCCCTCTCCGTGTCTGCGGCCTCGCTTGGGCCTTGGCGGTTGTGACGGCTCGCGCCTCCGCCGACTTCTGCTCCGCCTCTCGAGCCGCCCTCCACTCTTCTGCCTCCTGCTCCTCCCACACTTCCCGCGCGTTCTGCTCCGTCGCCTCTAGGAGATCGGCGCGGGGATCTACCCGGCGCGAGCTTGAAGACCCTCCTACTGGTCCGACTATGGAGGCGGCCGGGACTCGCCCAAGGGAAAGAGGGGCCCTGTTTGATAAATCAAGAAAAAGGGTTTGGAAAAACATCAACCGGAGAAGAAGAAAAAAGAAAGGCATGAGAATAGCGACACTTACGCTTAGACCGCCTGCGGCTGCTTCACCACCTTGCGGAAGCGGGCTGCCTTCACGGCCGCCTCGTCCCGCTTGGTCACCGCCGCGGTACTCTTGGGCGTCTTTGGCCGACTGTCGAAGTGGATCAACGCGGCCTGGCGCTTTTGTGTGCCACCATGGGCAGTCGGCCCGGCAGATGGGCCCGCACCATGGTGATCAAGCGCCGATCGGCGGCGCAGAATGACTTTGGCCACGTCGTCATCTGGCCAGTCCTCATAACCGGCCCCGGGCCCGGTCCCGCCTGTATCACTGCCTTCCCCCGCGACGTCGTCCTCCATGGAGGCCGCCCCCAGGTCTGGGTCGTCCACATCGTCCATCGTATGGTCGGGGAGGAACTGGCGTTCCACCCCCGCGGCCCCGGCTGCTGGCGGAAGCATGGGGTTCTGCCAAAGAAAGGTCGGCTGGTCAGGAGTCGGCCACCATGAACTCGGCAACAAGCAAAGAGAAAGAGGAAGAGAAACTTACCACCAGCGGAGGATTGGCCCGAGAGTACGGCACCTTGCCGTACTGCCACTCCTCGGTGAGCTTGCAGTTGGAAATGTAGTTCACCATGTAAGACACCTCGGCATGAGGCATCTCCTTGGTGCTTAGCCGGCACAAGTCGAAGCGGCCGCTCATCTGGCAGATCATATGAGATCGGCCCTGGAGCGGGAGCACCCGGCGCTCCACGAAGGTGGCCACCAGGTCGGCCCCGGACGAACCCTCTGACTGGATCATCACTCGGAGCCGGGCAACGAAGGTGGACCCGCCCGGAGACAATGACCTGAACCGGAAGGACCATGAAGGCTGCCTCCCAGCCGGCGGTCCTGCTACGTAAGCCGGCAGGTTGACGAAGTCACCTTGCGGAGCAATATTCTTCACGTAGAAGTAGGACTTCTGCCAGAGCTTCACCGACTGGATCAACAGGATGGGCGGAAACGGGTTGTTGTCGCTCGTCCTCCGCATGGCGATGAAGGCGCCGCATGGGGCGGGCAAGCCCGCGAAGACGGTTCCGAGTTTGCACTGAAAGAACTCTCCACACAGTTCAAGAGTGGGGAGGACGCCAAGAAAACCCTCGCACAGGGTGACGAAGGCCGACAGCAGCATCACTGCGTTGGGAGTGAGGTGATGCGGCTGGAGATGATAAATTCAAGGAACAAGCGGAGGAACCCGCTCGCTGGCAGGCCAAAACCGTGCAGGCAGTGCAAGCGGAAGATTACCCGCTGGTCCTCTTCCGGCGCCGGCGAGATCTCCCTCTCCGGCGCGAGGCGGACCCGCACGAGATCCGCGCCCGGCAGCCACCGTGTCCGACGGAGGAAGTCGACGTGGTCGTCGTGGACGTTGGAGCCGTCCCGTGAGCTCGACAACGCCATGGGGACGGCGCGACGGCGAGAAAGGTGCGGCGAAAGGAGGGCGCATGACCCAGCTGTGACAAAGCGACAGCAAGCCAAGAAGATTGGCAGGAAGGCCGAGCGGCGGTAGGTAGCTGTCGCGACGAGAGGAGGAAGAAGAAGGAGGGGGCAGAGTGAGGGAGAGTGCGCGAGCATTTGGGGCTCCCCTCCTCTCCCCCTACTTATAGCCTCGTGCGGCGAAGCCGAGGAGGCAGGACGTGGGGGGATGTGGGATTAACTGCACCTACTCCCCCATGCCCCGCGATTATTGCGCCATCACGGCATGAGGAAACCACCGCTGGGGCGCGCGTAGTCCGTTCGGGCCACAGAAGATCCGCGCATGGGCCGAGGCCCTGTAGTGGCGGGCCCCAGACTACGGCGGTGTCCCCTCGCGCGTGTGGGCTGGCGGGCCTGAGGGAGTCCTGGATTAGGGGGTGTTCGGGTAGCCAGACTATACCTTCAGCCGGACTCCAAGACTATGAAGATACAAGATTGAGGACTTCGTCCCGTGTCCGGATGGGACTTTCCTTGGCGTGGAAGGCAAGCTTGGCGATGCGGATATTCAAGATCTCCTACCATTGTAACCGACTTTGTGTAACCCTAACCCTCTCCGGTGTCTATATAAACTGGAGGGTTTTAGTCCGTAGGACAACTTCATCATACAACAATCATACCATAGGCTAGCTTCTAGGGTTTAGCCTCCTCGATCTCGTGGTAGATCTACTCTTGTACTACCCATATCATCAATATTAATCAAGTAGGACGTAAGGTTTTACCTCCATCAAGAGGGCCCGAACCTGGGTAAAACATCGTGTTCCTTGCTTTCTATTACCATCCGGCCTAGACGCACAGTTCGGGACCCCCTACCCGAGATCCGCCAGTTTTGACACCGACATTGGTGCTTTCATTGAGAGTTCCTCTGTGTCGTCGCTTTTAGGCCCGATGGCTCCTTCGATCATCAACAACGATGCAGTCCAGTGTGAGACTTTTCTCCCCGGACAGATCTTCGTCTTCGGCGGCTTCGCACTGCGGGCCAATTCGCTAGGCCACCTTGAGCAGATCGAAAGCTACGCCCCTGGCCATCAGATCAGGTTTGGAAGCCTAAACTACACGGCTGAGATCCGTGGGGACTTGATCTTCGACGGATTCGGGCCACAGCCAAGCGCGCCGCACTGTCTCAATGGGCATGATATAGCTCTACCGCCGAACAGCGCCTTGGAGGCCGCACACGCATCGGTTCCGACCATTGATTCGGAGCATCCTGCGCCGATCGAGGATCAACGGTTGGACGCTGCCTCAGGGGCTGCGATCTCAAAGGCGATCGAGCCGAACTCCAGCCCCGCACTCTGCATGGCCCGTGACTCCGAGGAGCCGGATTCCTCTCTGAACTCCGAGCCCCCCGTGCCCCTGCTGATCGAATCCGATTGGGCGCCGATAATGGAGTTCACCGCCGCGGACATCTTTTAGCACTCGCCCTTCAGCAACATCCTGAATTCTCTAAAGTCTCTCTCTCTCTCTCTTTATCAGGAGAGCCCTGGCCGGACTATGGTTAGCAAGGTTGGGATACAGACGATGAAGAAATTCCAAACCCAACCACCACCCACTTGGTAGCCACTGTCGATGACTTAACCGACATGCTTGACTTTGACTCCGAAGACATCGACAGCATGGACGACGATGCAGGAGACGAACAAGAACCAGCACCTGTAGGGCGCTGGAAGGCCACCTCGTCATACGACATATATATGGTGGACACTCCAAAGGATGGAGATGGCGATGGAGCAGCGGGGGACGATACCTCTAAGAAACAGCCCAAGCGTCGGCGTCAACGGCACTGCTCTAAATCCCGCCAAAGCAAAAATGGTGATTCTGGCACGGGAGATAATACTACTCCGAATAGCGCCGAAGAACACCCCCTCCAGCAAGATTCAGCACAGGAGGACAGAGAAGCCCGCCCTCACGAGAGGGCGGCGGACCAAAAGGTTGAGGGCTATAATTATACGCCTCCCTCCGAAGACGAGGCAAGCCTCGACGATGACGAGTTCGTCGTGCCAGAGGATCTCGCCGAACAAGAGTGTTTTAAACGCGGGCTTATAGCCACGGCAAGCAGCCTCAAGAAAAAGCAGCAACAACTTAGAGCTGATCAGGATTTGCTAGCTGGCAGATGGACTGAAGTCCTTGCGGCCGAAGAGTATGAACTCGAACGCCCCTCCAAGAGTTAACCAAAGCGGAGGCTGCTACCCCAACTAGAGGAGGAAGCACCTACATCACCAGCGCATGACATGGCCGACCGGCCACCTTGTGGCCGCGACAAAGAGGCCTCTTGGCCCTCCGCTCAAGCCATGCCCCGACGCCGCGTCAAGCATACTAAGGCACGGGAAAATGCGCCCGACCTGCGCGACATACTGGAGGACAAGGCAAGGTAAACAAGATCGATCTACGGACCGCGCAGGCTCCCCACAGCACGTGACGGTAATCGTCACTCCGGATGCAATAAATCCGGCCGGGCCAAACTCAACAGACAAAGCTCCTTCGAGCTGCGTCGTGATATAGCCCAATACAGAGGCGCCGCACACCCACTATGCTTCACAGATGAAGTAATGGATCATAAAATCCCTGAGGGCTTCAAACCCGTAAACATCGAATCATACGATGGCACAACAGATCCTGTGGTATGGATCGAGGATTATCTCCTTCATATCCACATGGCCCGCGGTGATGATCTACACGCCATCAAATACCTCCCACTCAAACTTAAGGGACCGGCCCGGCATTGGCTTAATAGCTTGCCAGCAGACTCAATCGGTTCTTGGGAGGACCTGGAAGCCGCATTCCTCGACAACTTCCAGGTCACTTATGTGCGACCACGGGACGCCGATGACCTAAGCCACATAATTCAGCAGCCAGAGGAATCGGCCAGGCAATTCTGGACACGGTTCCTAACAAAGAGAAACCAGATAGTCGATTGTCCGGACACAGAGGCCTTAGCAGCCTTCAAGCATAATATCCGCGATGAGTGGCTTGCCCAGCACCTGGGACAGGAAAAGCCGAAATCTATGGCAGCCCTCACGACACTCATGACCTGCTTTTGCGTGGGAGAAGACAGCTGGCTAGCTCGCAGCAACAACTTAACCAAGAACCCTAGTAATTCGAATACCAAGGACAAAAGTGATAGGTCGCGTCAGAACAAACAAAAGTGCCGCGTTAACAGCGACAACAACGAGGATACGACAGTTAATGCCGGATTCTGAGGCTACAAATCCGGTCAACGGAAAAAGCCATTCAAAAGAAATACTCAGGACCCGTCCAGTTTGGACCGAATACTCGACCGCTTGTGCCATATACATGGCACCCCCGAAAAGCCAGCCAATCACACCAACGGGGACTGTTGGGTGTTTAAGTAGGCAGGCAAGTTAAGAGCCCAAAACAAAGACAAGGGGCTGCATAGCGACGACGAGGAGGAGCCCAGGCCGGCGAACAATAGTGGACAAAAGGGATTTCCCCCGCAAGTGCGGACGGTGAACATGATATACGCAACCCACATTCCCAAGAAGGAGCGGAAGCGTGCGTTACGGGACGTATATGCGATAGAGCCAGTCGCCCCAAAGTTCAACCCATGGTCCTCCTGCCCGATCACCTTTGATCGAAGGGACCACCCCACTAGCATCCGCCACGTCGGCTTCGCCGCATTGGTTCTAGACCCAATCATTGACGGATTTCATCTCACAAGAATCCTCATGGACGGTGGCAGCAGCCTGAACCTGCTTTACCAGGATACAGTGTGAAAAATGGGCATAGATCCCTCGAGGCTCAAGCCCACCAAAACGACCTTTAAAGGCGTCATACCAGGTGTAGAAGCCAACTGTACAGGCTCAGTCACACTGGAAGTGGTCTTCGGATCTCTGGATAACTTCCGAAGCGAGGAGTTAATCTTCGACATAGTCCCGTTCCGCAGTGGCTATCACGCACTGCTCGGGCGAACCACATTCGCAAAATTCAACGCGGTACCGCACTATGCATACCTCAAGCTCAAGATGCCAGGCCCTAGAGGAGTAATCACGGTCAATGGGAACACTGAATGCTCCCTCCGAACGGAGGAGCACACGGCAGCGCTCGCAGCAGAAGTACAAGGCAGCCTCTCTAGACAGTTCTCCAGTTCGGCCTTCAAAAAGCCGGACACTGTCAAGCGCACCCGAAGTACCCTACAACAAGACCGCCTGGCACGTTCTAAGCTAGCGTAGCAATGCGGCCCCAACCCTAGCCCTCACGATATAGCGAAACCAGTGCTTCGCATACATAACTACGCTCTTGAAATACCATGGGCACAGGGGAAGGGGCACTATCACGACACGCCCGAAATACGGCTTAAACCGCACCAGGGGCTGCCGGATTCCTTTTTTTTCTTTTTTTCTCTTACTCTCAGGACTCCATACTTCGTATGACCCGTTCGGCAATTCAACTGCCGCACAAACGATGCAAGATCCAGGAAAGCAGACAAGCCACGCCGCATTATGGAACTCCCAGGTGGTCTCTATTGCGAGCAGTATACCTATTTTTTAATACAATTCCGCGGCCTGCCCCTGGCCAGGACATGTTAAATAGTCCAATTTCTTTTTCTTATCGCACTATTTGTAACGTTCCGCTTTCATAGCAGCCTTTCTATAAACAATGCATAGCTTTTGTCTATTTTTTGCATTATCCTCTTTTTATATATATGTTTATTAATAACATGTCGCATCCGTACACTGTGGTACGGCAAAAATACACCAGGGGCTTCAGTACCCATCAATATGGCGTGAGAAGTCCGTACACTTTCACAAGTGCGGCACCCCGAACTTATAGCACTATATGCATCGGCTCTGAATCATGATTTGGGTCAATGGTTGGGTTTGCCCGGCTCCTATGTTTTGGTGCCTTACGTTCCGCTATATCGGCTAAGGTAGCACTAGGAGAACTACTGCGATTGTGCCCCAGTTGAGCTGGGCTAAGCACCTCAGTAGAGAAAGCTAAAACCGACTGTCATGATGAGGCGAGAGACCGGTCGCTGTTCGAGAGGTTTTTCGAGTCCTTAAAGACTTATTCCGCTTCGAGCGAGGAACCGGCTTTGTCCGGCCAAGGCGTGGATAGCGCCTCGAACTCGGTCTTCCGAATACTAGGGGCTTCGCCAAAATTTAAAATTATAGGGTTCTATGGCTAAGTGAGAGTGTTCAAGCATTATAGTACGATTGCCTTGTTCGTTGTGCTGAGCGCCTCCCTCGACGGACCCAATCATGGGAAAAAGAGCGCTCAGGTTTATCCCGAACACCCCAGCACTAGTGGCATGGGGGCAGAAGCCGACGACTGGCCATCTCTCAATTTTTTGATAAATGGCCGCACAGAAAGTAATATTTTAAATTCAAGCATTGCTTAGTGTATATGAACAAGTTTTCAGCGCACAGGATAACACGAGCGAGTTCATTCAAAAATTACATCCTTGGTGCATTCATCCGCCATAAGGCGGGCACTGGCCAGAACATCCTTGTAATAGTTCTCGGGCTTGCGATGCTCCTTCCCCGGCGGCGGCCCGTCCCTCACAAGCTTCTCACCGTCCAGCTTACCCCGGTGCACCTTTGCACGGGCAAGGGCCCTACGGGCACCTTTGATGCAGATGGAGCGCTTGATGACCTCGAGCCTTGGACAAGCCTCCACCAGCCACCGCACTAGTCCGATGTAGCTCCCAGGCAGGGCCTCTCTAGGCCACAGCCGAACTATGAAGCCCTTCAGGGCCTGTTCAGCCACCTTGTGGAGCTCGACCAGCTGCTTCAGCTGGTCGCTCAAGGGCACAGGGTGTCCGGCCTCAGCGTATTGAGACCAGAACACCTTCTCCGTCGAGCTGCCTTCCTCGGCTCGGTAGAATGCGGCGGCATCGGATACGCTGCGGGGAAGATCTGCGAATGCCCCTGGAGAGCTCCGGATTTGGGTAAGTAACAAGTAGTTTACTTTTATATGTCTACTTTGCATAAAGAATGCCTTATCCGCCGCTATCTTTTTCACCGCATCCAATTCCTGGAGGGCCTTCTGGGCTTCGGCCTTGGCAGATTCGGCAGTTTTAAGGGCCGCAGCAAGCTCGGACGCTTGCGTCTTCGAGTCGAGCTCCAAACTCTCATGTTTTTTCATGAGAGCCTGAAGCTCTTGCTGCACCTCGCCGACCTGCGCCTCAAATTTCTCCCGCTCGGTGCGCTCCGTGGCCGCTCTCTTCTTGGCCTCGGACAGCGCCTGCTTGAGGGTCACCACCTCAGTTGTGGCCCCTACAATAAGCAGTATACTCCTGTCATTTTTTGCAATTACGTCTTCTTATAGGCATTTTTTTATAAGGTATCTCTTACCTTCTTTCTCCTCGAGCTGTCGTTTGGCAAGGCCGAGCTCTCGCTCGGTCTGCTCGAGGCCCTGCTTCAGGGCACCCACCTCCGCAGTCAGTGCGGCGGTGGCCAGCAGTGAAGCCTGCATACGTATATTGACTCCTTTTTAGTTAGACTCCTGCGATATTTAATAGATCCTCTATTCGGCTTTTCTTTCCGAACACCAAATAGAGCATCAGGGGCTACTATCTATGCGGTAATATTTTTACATATTTCTACTTACCTTGAAGCCTGTTAGAAGGCTAGTACAAGCTTCAGTAAGTCCGCTTTGGGCGGACCGAACCTTCTGGACCACCGTACTCATGATGGCACGGTGCTCCTCGTCGATGGAGGCACCCTTAAGCACCTCCAGTAGATTGTCCGGCGCCTCCGGTTGGACGGAGGATGCTGGCTCAATAGGCTTGCTCCTCTTGGCAGGAGTTCACCTGCCGCGGTCCGGAACCGTTGATGATTCGGCGCGGTGTCTGGCTTAAAGCCGGACTTGGAGCCCTGGGGGGTCTTGTCCCCTTTACTCCTGGAGTCCGGGAGGTCGCCTCGCGGCTCCTCCTGGACCACCTCCTCTTGCCCCGGAGCTTGTCGCGACGCCACTTCGGCGTCATCCGCAGCACAGGGGGAGGCAGCAGGCGGAACTGAATTCACGTCCGATGAATCCAGGGAGCCGCTCGACGACTCGTCGAGCCTGTCCTTGGGCGGGCTGCATGATTATATTCGATATTAGGGAAAGCTGCACAACAAAAGGAATATCATGAGTTACTCTGGTATCCAAACACTTACGATTTCACCGGACGCTTGGCCCTGTCTGGCCACTCCTCTTCGTCCTTGTCGGCGTCGGGGGCATAGTCCGGCGGAGGGGTTTTCCTCTTCTTGGACCCTTCGCCCCCCCCTACTAGGGCGGCCTTCCTCTTCTTTCCTCCTCCCGCTGGAGGGGGAGAGGTCTCTTCTTCCTCCTCCTCGTCTTCACGGGAGGAGTGCGTCTCGGACTCATCGGACGACGAGTCCGACACCACCACATGCCGGGAACTCTTTCGAGTCCCCGTGGCCTTCTTCTTCTTGGCCTTCTTCTCCGGCACCACATAAGGTGCCGGAACCAGCAGCTTCACTAGGAGAGCAGGGGCTGGGTCTTCGGGCAAGGGAGCTGGACAGTTAATCAGTTCGGACTTCGCCTGCCAATCCTGTCAAAGGTGAGGGAGTTTAGATCCCGCATAGAGTCAAACTATGAAGAAAACTTAACATCCTGTAAAAGATGAAAATATTTTACCTCGCCAGCAGGACGCTGCGAGCTGAATCCACGGTCTTCAGAGGCGGATGTGGGAGCCTCGGAGCCTTTGGTTAGCCCCTTCTAGACATCTTCGTACGTCGTGTCGAAGAGCCTGCTCAGAGTTTGGTGCTGCACTAGGTTGAACTCCCACAAATTGAAGTCCCGTTCTTGACACGGAAGGATCCGGTGGACGAGCATGACCTGGACTACGTTGACAAGCTTGAGCTGCTTGTTCACCAGGGACTGGATGCATTTTTGCAGTCCAGTCACCTCTTCTTCGTCGCCCCACGACAAGCCCGTCTCCTTCTAGGACGTGAGCCGCGTAGGGGGTCCAGATCGGAATTCAGGGCTGCGATCCACTTCGGATCGCGTGGCTCGGTGATGTAAAACCACCCTGACTGCCACCCTTCAAGGTCTCCACAAAGGAGCCCTCGAGCCATAGGACGTTGGCTATTTTGCCCGCCATGGAACCTCCGCACTCTGCTAGTTGCCGTGCACCACCTTTGGCTTGATGTTGAAAGTCTTGAGCCAGAGGCCGAAATGGGGGCGGATGCAGAGGAAAGCCTCGCACACGACGATAAACACCGAGATATTGAGGATGAAGTTCGGGGCCAGATCATGGAAATCTAGGCCATAGTAGAACATGAGCCCGCGGACAAATGGGTGGAGAGGAAAACCCAGTCCGCGGAGGAAGTGGGGAAGAAATACTACCCTCTCATGGGGCCTTGGGGTGGCGAGAAGCTGCCCCTCCTCAGGAAGCCGGTGCGCGATGTCTTTGGACAGGTATCCGGCCTTCCTTAGCCTTTTGACATGGCCCTCCATGACGGAGGAGACCATCCACTTGCCTCCCGCTCCTGACATTGTTGGAGAAGGTTGAGGTAGGAAGTGCGGGCTTGGGCGCTAGAGCTCGGGTGCACAGAAGATGGATAGGCAAAGGAGGAAGAAGGCGTAGGTAAAAAGGTGGATCCTTATCCCCTTATATGAGCGGATGCGACTATGCGTCCCCACCAGCCTAGTAAAACTCGCTTGCCTCCCAAGCGCCGTGATAAATGGCACGGTTGGGTTACCCACGTCCGTATTGATGAGAATCCCATAAATGGAGGACACGATCTCTACTTTGACAAGATGTGCCAAGGAAACCGCCTTGCAAAACACGCTGAGGTGGAAGAGTGAAAACAATTCGAATAAAGGCTTGGCCGTAGTGTGATGTCGCGCTGCGGAATACATCAGCAGATTAGATTTGTGTTAATATTATTCTCTCTATGGCAATACATGGAAACTTATTTTGCAGAGCCGGACACTACTCTTGGTGTTTACAAACTTTTATGAAGAATTTGGAGGAGGAACCCGCCTTGCAATGCCGAAGACAATCTACGCGCCGGACTCGTCGTCATTGAAGCCTGGTTCAGGGGCTACTGAGGGAGTCCTGGATTAGGGGGTGTTCGGGTAGCCGGACAATACCTTCAGTCGGACTCCAATACTATGAAGATACAAGATTGAAGACTTCGTCCCGTGTCCGGATGGGACTTTCCTTGGCGTGGAAGGCAAGCTTGGCGATGCGGATATTCAAGATCTCCTACCATTGTAACCGACTTTGTGTAACCCTAACCCTCTCCGGTGTCTATATAAACCGGAGGGTTTTAGTCCGTAGGACAACTTCATCATACAACAATCATACCATAGGCTAGCTTCTAGGGTTTAGCCTCCTCGATCTCGTGGTAGATCTACTCTTGTACTACCCATATCATCAATATTAATCAAGCAGGACGTAAGGTTTTACCTCCATCAAGAGGGCCCGAACCTGGGTAAAACATCATGTTCCTTGCCTCCTGTTACCATCCGGCCTAGACACACAGTTCGGGACCCCCTACCCGAGATCCGCCGGTTTTGACACCGACAGGGCCCCTCTAGCCGGAGGATGCCACGTGGCGCGCAGATGACGAACGGTCAGCTCACAGCCGGACTCACGCGCCGACTGGCACCCGCCTTCAAGCTTCAAGATCTCTAGGAGACAGCATGCCTAGTCGAAACCGGCTCCTAGTTCCCAGCTCCTCAAGATAGGAAGCTGACTGAGCTCCTCAACTTTTTTCTGCCGTGGAGCCCAACTAGCTTCGGGGACTACTGTCGGAATAAATGACCACGGGTAGTCTAACCGGCTTCCCCTGGCACTTCAGAAAAATTATAGGCCGATCAAGCCTCCAAGCGTACAAGACATGGGGCCGCCTTCCCCTAGCCGGCTATCTCTCGAGCTGGCCGCGCAAAGGCGGCCCAGCCCTAAAATCCTTGAGAAACAAGACCATGAGAAGGCCGACTTCCAGAAGATGACCATGAAAAGGCCGACTCCCAGGAGACGGCCCCTCAGTAGGCGGCTAAGATCTTGCCCTCAGAGTCTGCACCAACATAACGGCGACAAGACGGGGCGTGGCTACAGTAAAGCCTGCCACCCCCGAATCCCGGCGCACACATGGCCACAGTGCATCGTACGGGGCGGCCATCACCTGTCCGGCGCGGCACTATTGCCACGATGATCGTGACGTCACCCACGGCGAGCGGTCAGTATGACCCGTGGGTGACGGGCCGCCTCGGTCAGGGAGATCCCAAAGGCGGCCAGGCTTCCCACAGTCGGCCAAGGGTATGACCGGCTTCCAATAATCGGATAGCTCTCTCCCTCCAAGGAGGTGCTTCATTAAGGAGACAAGAGAAGGTAAGGCTATAGTGATGAGCCGCCTCGCGGCGGCACTGTAACCATGCTTTCCACGACAAAGCCATCGTCACCAGGGGCAAGGTAACAGTAACCAGCCCCCGACAGGACCCCCGAGCGGTGGGGCTGGCCTGTCGACCAAAGGGTTAGCAGCCGACGGGCCCACCAGTTGGCGGGCCCCACCAGTCGGCGGAGAAGCCGACGGGCATAGACACAGACGACGAGGGCCAATGCCTAGCCAGATTACCATTGTACCCCTCGGGGGTTGGCCTATATAAAACCCCTAGGGATCCCATGCAGGGGGGATCGCTCTTTGGATAGTTTTTAGACACCACAAGGGGAAGAGGAGTGGGCAGGCCTGGCCCTCCTTCATCCTTTCACCGAACAACTCAAGTTGCATTCTGTAGCTACCCATCAAGCTAGTGATCATGCGGAGACCCCGCAGAGCAGCATTAGGGGTGTTATCTCCACGGAGAGCCCTGAAGCTGGGTAAGATTCATCGGCGTGCATGTCTTCGCCTTATCCCGTTTCCAGGCACCGGCGATGTTTTATTGGCTCCCATAATGATAAGCCATCCATTGGCATATGCCACACCAACCACCCGACAGTTTGCGATAGAATTCCCGGAGTGCAAAGCGTGCTACATCGAATTCCTAGGCTTTGCGGATCATCAGCAAGGCAAGTAACACATTGATCATACTCTTTTCATACCCAGTTTTTATGCATTAGTTCAATCCTCAAACATTGCATGATTAGGATGTCATTAACATGTGGGTTGGGAAGTAGTTGATGAGGTAGAACCTATCGCCCTGTTATATTCAAACCCTTGGGAGTTACTTCTACGTGTTGCTTATATTGCTATGCTACGCTCGTAGACGTGGTTTGGGTGAGTGAAATCCATGACATATGTGAGATTGTTAATTAATGGTTCAACTTAAGGTGGCAACTTTAATACACATTTGGGTGGATTGAGGCACCTGGAGAACCCAGTGTTGCCTGTATTTTTTGGAACTCCCGGGGTTTCGTGTGATTCTCCTACGGACCGCCACCCAGGCTCAAAGGGAACTGAGATGATTCAAGCTAGAAACTTCTTTGTGCAGCCACAAGCTATTATGGGCTCTAGCATAGTTGAGTAAGTTACGTGAAGCTCTCGAAGTGGTGGATCAGTAGGTAGTGGGTTGTAGGTTTGGTATGGTCTGCCCGGAGTAGAGAGTTAATATTTCAGAAAGACTATGTCTCGGTTATCCGTTTCTCAAACACCATGTAGTGCGAGAAATCCAACGGAGGAGATCGAGTCTTGTGGGGAAAACTGTGCAAACCTTTGCAGAGTGTACAATCTAATCAAGGTTAGCCGTGTCCCCGGTTATGGACAATCTTGAGTATCTAGTACTTGGAGTATCTTAAGTATCTCATCACTCTTAAATTAATATTGTTGGAATGATAATTACTTTAATTGGGATTGAGTTGGAGGAACCTTCTCAATGATGTTTCAACTACCACGATCATTAAATAAAATCTATTCCTTTGTTGTAGGGAAAAATTAGCTTTTCGCAAAAACTATAACCATACAACTTTCCACCAGCCAAATATGCATGTAGTGATAGCATTATTCTGTTCTTGCTCTACTGTGTTACTTTGCTAGCATATACCATGTGCTGACCCGTTTTTGGGATGCAACGTATTATGTTGCAGACTTTTCATACGAGGAGTAAGGTTCGTTAGGTCGTTGCCGTGCAGCTCAACTATGTCGTTGGAGTTGATGGACTCACTTTATCTTCCAAGCCTTCCGCTGTTATCGTATTAGATGGCCTTAAGCCCTATTTATTGTAATAAGTTCTCTTTTGAGGCCTTCGATGTAATAAGTGTGTGATTGCTACTCTGTTATAAATTCTCGAGTACTGTGTGTGTCAGCATTACTGATCCAGGGATGACACGGAAACACGGAGACTTGACCGTTTGAGGCCGGGTCGCTACAAGATGGTATCAGAGCACACGCTGAGTGTAGGACACGACCACTAAGCTAAAGCCCTAGATCACTATTCTCTTCTCATTTCTGACTCATATCCATTTTCTACTCTTTAGATGCAAGGAACAAGTTTGCACAACCAGATGAAGACACACCCTTTGGACGCCACTTGAAGGAAGTCACTAGGTACCTGAACATAGGAATACCAAGATTCACCGGGACATACAATGCCACTTTACCAGAAGAGGAGCGAGGGATGATTCAAGTTCAAGTTCCGGGAAGGACATTCATGCCAGTCACTAAGCCCATAGAGTTTTCCTTTGATGCACCAACCTGGAGTCTAGGCAAGAGCATGGCAGCCCACATTACCATGGGACGCATTGGAGAAGTCTACAACAAGGATCTTAAGGACACTATCTACCAGATATGTGGGCGCCGAGATGAGCAATGGGAGATGATCAGCACCAAGAAGGACAGGTCCATTGCAGCTTTCATCCAGGAGTTAAACCAGCACATTCGATGTCAGGAGAATCAGATGTGCGCGGACATGATAGATTTGAAGAAGGCGAAGACAAGGATCATCGAGCTGGAAGAAGAACTTAAGTCTACACGCAGTGGATATAAGGAGGAAATTGCGACACTACAGGAGAAGAATGATGACCTAATTCAGAAGTTCGGAGTATTTGTGTGAGATCCAGCGCCGGGAAGAGAAGACGATGATCCCACTTGCCCGGACAACTACATCATCATTGACGACACCGACTCCGACGCTAGTGATGATGACTTTGAAGACAAAGCTGGAGCAATCATGGAGTCTTCAACTGAGGAATATTTTTAGTAGACCACCACATCAGTAGTAGTATTCCACCATGTATATAGTATAGCCCGATCATTTTTGTAACGATAGTTAGATCGATTGTATGCCTGTCCGTGTCAAAACAGCCGGATCTCGGGTAGGGGGTCCCGAACTATGTGTCTAAGGCGGATGGTAACAGGAGGCAGGGGACACAATGTTTTACACAGGTTCGGGCCCTGTTGATGGAGGTAAAACCCTACGTCCTGCTTGATTAATATTGATGATATGGGTAGTACAAGAGTAGATCTACCATGAGATTGGAGAGGCTAAACCCTAGAAGCTAGCCTATGGTATGATTGTCTGTTGTCCTACGGACTAAAACCCTCCGGTTTATATAGACACCGGAGAGGGCTAGGGTTACACAAGGTCGGTTACAAAGGAGGCGCTACACATATCCGTATTGCCTAGCTTGCCTTCCACGCCAAGTAGAGTCCCATCCGGACACGAGACGAAGTCTTCAATATTGTATCTTCATAGTCCAATAGTCTGGCCAAAGGATATAGTCCGGCTGTCCGGAGACCCCCTAATCCAGGACTCCCTCAGTAGCCCCCGAACCAGGCTTCAATGACGATGAGTCCGGCACGCAGTGTTGTCTTCGGCATTGCAAGGCGGGTTCTTCTCCAACTTTCAAGTGTTCGTAAGCAGTGTCCGGCTCCATAAATGTTGAACCTCTTGGCTTCTGTGCCCAATAAGGGCTATCTCCCACGCGTCGAATGAATATGAGGCGCCAGGGCGTTTTTACATTCGCCCCCTAGCCAGATAAATAAATTGTCTATTAAAGGGATGGGGATTCTTAGATCCAATCCATATCACCCTCCCCCAGCGAGAATTCATCAGAGCGTGCTCCGAAAAGATCCATTCCAGCATGGCCGACCTCCGCAGCTCCTCCTCCCGCCCCCGTAGCCCTAAGCCCGGTGATTGGGAGAGGTGTTCAGTCTCGCATAGTCGATTAGTCGAGCTGCAGACTAAGGGATTTCTCCCTCCGGCGTACATGGTGCCCGTTCGATCCAGGCTCGCCACCTACAATGGCAGGGGGCAAGCGGAGAACTTTCCCTGTCCCTCCATGGGGGAACGGGTTTGCCTTGTTCCTTACTTACTAAGGGGACTCGGATTTCCAATTCATCCGTTCCTCCGTGGGCTTCTGGAGTTCTACGGCATCCAACTACACAATCTCGCCCCTGCCTCCATCCTACACATCGCCGGCTATGTTGCTCTCTCCGAGTTGTTCCTGGGCTGCGAGGCTCATTTCGAGCTGTGGAAAAGGCTATTTTGCCTTGTCCATCGCACACAGAGGGGATCACTTTATCAAGTGGGCGGAGCCGAAGTATGGCGCATCGCCGATACCGGATATTTGTCCGGTACCCTGAAGAAGCCGTCCGAAGATTGTCCTTCAGAATGGTTTTATATGGAGGACGTCCCCCTTCCGGACCCTGTTCGGCAGGGTCTACCCGAGTTCAACAATGCTCCATTGAAGAAGCGCCGAAGTTGGCGCCCACGGAGCCCCCAGGCGGAAGACAATGGAGAAGTCCTCTATCTGATGAACCGGATCAAAGCACTAGCTCGATCCGGATTGACAATAATCGAAGTTATGTCGATTTGCATAATGCGGGGAGTGCAGCCACTCCAATATCATGGGCACCCCTTATGGTGTTATAATGGGGCGGATGACGCCACGCGCTGCGGGCGTAAGGGTCTGGACAATGCTGCCGCTCTAGCGAAGATTCTGTCCGAACTGTTCAAGGGTGAGGAAGAGGAGTTCACCCGCATCAAGCCACGGGATGGATTCTCTATGTACAATCCTCCAAGCTGGGTAAGTTATATTTCCCTGCTCCCATTTTCCCACATTCTTAGTCGTATGTATTCACCTTGCCACCTTGCGGCAGGAACTGCGAAAAGCCATAAAGGAGGTCAGCAGCCCTTCTCCACAACTAGAGGACCCTGACCAGGCCATTGATTCCGGACTCGAAGAAGATCCGGTTATCTCCGTGGAACTGATAGACCGGCAGTTCTATCAGTTAAGCTACGACGATGCCCCGGTGGCCATTACGGCCGACTATCTCGGACTGCTCCCTGCATCGCAGCTAAGAAAAATCACAAAGTCCCAACTCCAAAACTAGGATCCCCTTTTAGGCACTTCACCCACCATATACACATGGCAACTTTTACAGGGAAGGCATTCGGGACGCCCCGCCGAACCTGCGGCAACTTGCCAACAAGAGGTGCCAAGGCCGGGTAGGCCAAAAAGGAAGGCGGTCAGGACGGAGACGCCGACGCAAAGGTATAGGAATAAACCCTGCTCCGTGGTTGTCGTCTTTCTCAAAATATAATGACGCCCGCGTTTCTTTAACAGAAAGAACGCTCGCCGGAATATGTCCGGCGATGCTGCCAATCAAGCTTCCATCAGTCGGGCGCCAGGACCAGACATAGAGGCGGAAGGCGATATGGGGCAGGCGCCGGATAATCCTCCGGCAGAGGATGCGGATAGATTGTCCGCTACAAACTCAGAAGTGGAAAGCTCCATGAATCATAGGCGCCGCCGGGCCGTACTCCGCGACACTTGTTTCTCACCAGAGGCGCTCGACGCCTTCAATTCTGGAGAGGCGTACCTCTGTGCTGCTCAAGATGGTCTAACCAGAGCCATAGATCAGTATGTGAAGGATGTATGGGTGAGTAAATCTGACGATTTATATGTATCAGTAGCCCCTGAGACTTGAAATAGTTAGCAGAACTGATTTAAGGATCATCTATAATGTGCAGGTTCTTACAGAGAAGAATACTAGGCTGTCCCAGGAGCTGGAGGAATGCAAGACCCAACTAGGGGCCCCTCTTGCCGCATTGCAGGAACAAAAAAAGCCTCCCCTTGGTAACATTTACTTTCAAGAATGGTGGTTACCATATAGTGTGCGGTGTGTCTGCAGATCTAACAATTGATTTTGCAGATGAGTCCGGAGAAAGTCCGGGGGACCAGCATGTTATGCGATAGCTAGAAGCTGGCAAACGCGTGCTGGGTAAGGTTATGCTGGAGAAAAACAGTCTCCAAGATGCCAATGTTAAGCTGAGCGTTGAAGTAAAAGACGTTCGGGGCCAGCTCGCGGACTCCGAGAAGGAGAATAAGAGGCTTCGGAGCGGCATTTTTAGTAAGTGCTTGAACGAATCCTGCTCAAGGAGTTCAGTGAAGAAGACGACTAACAGCGTTATGTCTGTAGGTATGCCGACGGGTCGTCCCGCGGAGGAAATGCCCGGGTCTGCGGGTGATCTTCTGTCCGAGCTGTCATATCTGCATGAACAAGTTCGGCAGGTGATGCAGGGCGTTGCCCAGGCCTTGTGGCCGTCCGTCTCCTTGCCAGAAGGCGTTGTAGAGCTTGCGGAGAAGCTGAAGGGAGCACGGCGGCGCTTCTGTTTATGGAAGATATTAGCCTGCCGACAGGGTGCCAGAGAAGCCTGGGCCATGGTGAAGACACGGTATACCAAGGCAGACCCGAATCACATGGCTGAGGTCGGACCTGTGGGGCCCGACGGAAAAGAGATCCCCGTTAGCTTAGTTTATGGGCAAGTAGAATTAGCCGCAAAGTATTCTCAACAGGATTGTAAGCTGGACTGCGTGTTGGATGGTATAGAGGAGGAATTTAGTTAGTCCACATGACTATGTAATTAAAGTGACATGTATAATGCCTTCTAGCCGGATTGTAGATCATCTGTCGTTGCGGACCTTTTTGCTTCAACCTCCGGGCCCGATAGTCCGGAGTGAATCCGAATACCTGCTTAGTTATATAAAACCGGGGTATGCGTGGAGACCAGGCGTAGGGGTCATTAGTGCTTTATCAGACAAGTGCCCAACTAGTTATGTTATATTACATGGGTAGTAAGAAACATCTTCCAGGGAGAATAGTTCCATTAAGGGTTCCTTTCCCTGGGCAAGCATGCCCTAAAGTGCATGTCCGGACTGCGATAGGAAACGCAGGAAAAACATCTAGGGGCAGATAGGAAAAATAAAAGTCATCTTTTGTCACAGACCGAATATTGCCTTAAGAACGCTAGCTTTCGGCTTCACCCAGTCTAAGGTACACATCCGGGTGACCCGGCAGTAACAATCGCAAAGGTTCTCCCCTTATGCCCTAGCCGAATTAACGGGAACGTAGGGCATAAATACAAGAGCCAGGCAACCCAGCTTGGCCAAAACTTAAGTCATATCGATGCATATAATGGTGAAAAAAGGTACATGCGGAAGTATAACACATGTGTTGGGCACGAAGGCCGGATAAATAATTTAAGCTTCTGTGAGAGAAGCCCCCAGGTATGAAGAGTGCGGCTAGCGCATCTGTACTGTGCAAACAAGGCACAATGTGTCCCTTGAAGGCCTAGAGAAAGAAGAAAAGAAAGAAACAAAACAAGACAGATAATGTATTTGTGAAAAATGAACAAGGGGAGGGGACTAACATAGAGTCCGGGGCTAGGCGTAGAATCTTCGGAGCCTGGCCGCGTTCCATGGGTTCGGCTCGAATCAACTAGTCGATGCATCCCACAGTCGGTACGCTCCACCGGTCAGAACTTGGTCGATAATGAAGGGACCTTCCCATTTGGGCTCGAGCTTGTTCTTTTTCTTATCCGGCAGGCGTAGAACTAGTTCACCAACGTTATAAGTTTTGGCCCGTACTTCTCTGCTTTGGTATCTGCGAGCCTGTTGCTGATAAAATGCGGAACGGGCTTTGGCTACGTCACGCTCCTCCTCCAAGTTGTCCAGACTGTCCTGCCGATCGAGCTCGGCTTCTCTTTCTTCGTACATGCGCACTCTAGGTGAGTCATGAATTATGTCACAGGGCAGGACTGCCTCTGGGCCGTACACCATAAAGAAGGGTGTATATCCGGTACTACGATTCGGCGTGGTCCACAGCCCCTAGAGTACGGAGTCGAGCTCCTCTACCCAGTGCGTGTCAGACTCCGTTAAGGAACGCACTAATCTAGGTTTAATGCCGCTCATTATAAGACTGTTTGCTCGCTCGACTTGACCGTTGGTTTGTGGCTGATAGACTGAGGCATAATCGAGCTTGATGCCCATTTTGCTGCACCAGAGTTTTACCTCGTCGACCATGAAGTTTGTGCCGTTATCAATGATGATGATGTGGGGGACGTCGTATCGGTGTACAACCCCGGATATGAAATCTATCACCGGTCCGGATTCGGATGTTTTAACCGGTTTGGCCTCTATCCATTTGGTGAATTTATCCACCATGACCAATAAGTATTTTTTCTTGTGGGTTCCCCCTTTAAGGGGTCCAACCATGTCAAGCCCCCAGACCGCAAAGGGCCATGTAATGGGGATTGTTTGGAGGGCGGTGGGTGGCATGTGGCTTTGATTTGCAAAGAGCTGGCAACCGGCGCAACGTTGGACCAAGTCCTGTGCATCTGCTCGGGCCGTTGGCCAATAGAATCCTATACGGAAGGCCTTGCTTACAAGAGCCCGGGCTGCGGTGTGATGACCGCCAAGTCCGGCGTGAATTTCTGCCAAAAGATTCCGCCCTTCCTCTTCGGAGATAAACCTTCGAAGGACTCCGGTAGTGCTTTTTTTTGTACAATTCTCCCTCATGGACCCTGTAGGCCTTAGATCGCAGCACTATGCAGCGTGCCTCGTTTTGGTCCTCCGGAAGTTCCTGTCTAGTTATGTAGGCCAGGAATGGTTCTGTCCACGGGGCAATAATGGCCATTATTTCATGGGCTGAAGGTGTTATTTCGGTGGCGGAGCCTCCGATTGTGTCAGAGAGTTCGGTATCGGGTATTTTGGCCGGGTCTGGACTGTTGTTACCGGTGTCCCCTTCCCATATTACGGATGGCTTAAAAAGCCTTTCCAAATATATGTCGGGGGGACCGTGTCATGTTTTGCACCGATGCGGGCGAGGATATCCTCCGCCTGATTGTTTTCCCAAGCCACATGGTGAAATTCGAGTCCCTCGAACCGAGCTGACATTTTTAGGACGGCGTTTCGATAGGCTGCCATTTTCGGATCCTTGGCGTCGAAATCTCCGTTTATTTGGGAGATTGCAAGGTTTGAATCCCCACACACCTCCAGGCGTTGAATGCCCATGGAGACTGCCATCCGAAGACCATGCAACAGAGCTTCGTATTCGGCTGCATTGTTGGAATCTGTATACAATATTTGCAGTATGTACCGAACGGTATCTCCGGTTGGGGACGTCAGGACGACGCCAGCCCTAGACCGGCCAGCATTTTAGAACCGTCGATGTGCATGATCCAATTGGAGTATGCGCCCTACTCTTTTGGGAGTTCGGCCTCCGTCCATTCGGTGACGAAGTCGGCTAGTACTTGCGATTTAATGGCTCGGCGAGGTTTTTATGTTATGTCGAATGGGAGGAGCTCAATGGCCCATTTGGAAATCCGGCCCGTAGCGTCGTGGTTGTTGATAATATCATTAAGTGGCACTTCCGAGGCTACTGTAATCGAACACTCTTAAAAGTAGTGTCGCCATTTCCGCGATGCCATGAATACCGCATATGCTATTTCTTGGTAATACGGGTACCATGATTCGCATGGAGTGAGGACAGTGGATACATAGTATACCGGCTTTTGAAGAGGGAATTTGTGTCCGTCCGCCTCCCGTTCGACAACGAGCACCGCGCTTACAACTTGATGGGTTGCCGCAATGTACAACAGCATTGGTTCGCCGATGTTTGGCGCGGCTAGGATCGGGTTGGTTGCCAGAATGGCCTTTATTTCTTCCAATCCGGTTGTGCCACGTCCGTCCACTCAAAGTGTTCGGTGCGCCGAAGGAGGCGATAAAGGGGTAAAGCCTTTTCTCCCAAGCGGGAGATAAAGCGGCTTAAAGCCGCCACGCATCCAGTTAGCTTCTGGATTTGTTTGAGGTCTGTTGGGGTAGCCAATTGTGACAATGCTCGGATTTTGGCCGGATTAGCTTCAATACCTCTACTGGAGACAATGAATCCCAGGAGCTTTCCGGCTGGTACGCCGAAAAGGCATTTTTCTGGATTGAGCTTGATGTCATATGTTCGGAGGTTGTCGAACATGAGCCTCAAGTCGTCTATCAAAGAGTCGACGTGTTTGGTTTTGATGACCACATCATCTACGTATGCCTCTACTGTTTTGCCAATTTGTTTCTCCAAACATGTCGGAATCATGCGCTGATATGTTGCGCCAGTGTTTTTGAGCCCAAAAGGCATTGTGTTGAAACAGAAGGGACCGTATGGTGTGATGAATGTTGTTGCGGCTTGGTCGGACTCCGCCATCTTGATTTGGTGGTAACCGGAGTATGCGTCGAGGAAACACAATGACTCGTGTCTTGCGGTAGCGTCAGTGATTTGATCGATGCGTGGGAGGGGGAAGGGATCCTTTGGGCAAGCTTTGTTGAGGTCTTTGAAATCGACGCAAAGGCACCAGGATTTGTCCTTCTTTGGTACCATCACTAGGTTTGCTAGCCAGCCCGGATGTTTTATTTCTCTGATAAATCCGGCCTCCAATAACTTGGCTAGTTCTTCTCCCATGGCATGTCTCTTAGGTTCGGAGAAACGCCGAAGAGCTTGCTTGACCGGCTTGAATCCCTTTAGGATATTTAGGCTATGCTTGGCCAGCCTGCGTGGGATTCCTGGCATGTCTGAAGGATGCCAGGCGAATATGTCCCAATTCTCGCGCAGGAACTCTCGTAGTGCGGCGTCCATAGCGGGGTTTAACTGTGCCCCGATGGAGGCTGTTTTTGTAGGGTCGTTGGGTGGACTTGGAATTTGAGTATTTCATCCGCTGGTTTAAAAGAGGTGGACTTGGATCTCTTGTCGAGTATCACATCGTCCCTGTCCACTGTGGAGTGTAGCTTGGTTAATTCCTCGGCCGAGAGGGCTTCGGATAATGCCTCGAGGGCCAATGCGGCTGTTTTGTTTTCGGCGCGGAGTGTTGTGTCTGGGTCACTGGCGAGAGTGATTATTCCGTTGAGCCCGGGCATTTTAAGCTTCATGTACCCGTAATGGGGTATGGCTTGGAAGATTGTGAACGCCTCTCGTCCTAAAAGAGCAAGATAGCCACTGCTGAAAGGGGCCACTTGGAATGTAATTTCTTCGGACCTGTAATTGTCCGGCGTGCCGAATACGACATCTAGTGTGATTTTCCCAGCACAGCGTGCTTCTCGACTGGGGATAATTCCTCTGAAGGTTGTGCTACTTTGCTCGATGCGGTTCCAGTATGTTTCCATCTTTTGGAGAGTTTCCTCGTAGATGAGGTTTAGTCCGCTGCCGCCGTCCATGAGTACATTGGTGAGTCGAAAGCCGTCCATGATTGGACTGAGAACCAGTGCGGCTAGTGCTCGGGCTGTTCGGAACTTAGGTTCATCACTGGCATTGAAGGTAATAGCCGTGTCACTCCATGGATTTGTTGCTGCTACGTTGCAGATTTCGTCCATGCTGCGGAGTGTTCGCTTGCGCCTATTATTTGGTGAGAACGTTTCGAACACTGTTAACACCGTATCGTTGTCCACTGGGTGGTGCTCTGTGGTATGTGGGATAAGAAGATCCTCACCACTTTTGGCCACCTGTCGGAGTATCCAACATGCTCTAAGGCTATGCGTTGGTATTATATCCGCCGTGCTATGAATTTTGCAGGGTCCGTTGAGCCATCTCTCCAGTACGGTTCCTTGCGCTTTAGAGGGTTTTTGCTTTTTGGTAGTTAACCCGGGTGTATTGTGATGATGCGCCCTTTTATTTCAGACTGGGTTTGTGTTCAGGGCCGGATTATCCCAAAAGTTTGTTTCGGTTTTCCAGGCACTTTCCGTCGCACAGTACTTTCGTACTATGGACGCCAAGTCAGCAAAGCGTGTTATCTCTCGGTGATTTATGGCGTTAAGGATTCCGTTGTCCGTTCAATTATTGTAGAAAAATAAGATTGTGTCTTCCTCGTGACAGTCCTTAACCTTGTTCATCGCAAGGAGGAATCTGGCCCAGTAATGATGTACTGTTTCCTGGGGCTCTTGCCTGATGTGGGAAAGATCGCTTGTGTTTGGGTGGGTGGGTGGAATTGAATCCGAACCCCTACCCGATCTGGGATCCAGGGGTCGAGGAGTTTCCATTTTTGGAAGTTCCGGTTCCAGGGTGTTACCCGCTAATCCTGGTCCGTTGTCTGACTCTAAGTTCAGGGATTGGATGTTGTCCTCCCGCAAACGGGCGTCCGGCTCGGAGAGCTCGGAAATCTGGACATAGTTGGTCCTCAGGATAGAGGAAAGGTCACTACATTGTTCCTCCACCACTGCAATATGATGGGTGACCGGTGGAGAATTAATCTCCCTTTGATTGGGTTTGAACCCAATCCGATCATAGTCCATAGCGACTGCCAAGGCGGCGATGCGGTCCAAGAGCTCGTTTAAGGAGGAGAGCTCCATTGGATGCATCTGTTCGGCGAGTGCCGATTTAACATGGAGGCTGTTTTCGATGACCCGAGAGTTCATCGTCGGCGTGGCGGCTGTACAGGCGGTCATGATGAACCTGCCTAGCCGGAGAGTTTGGCCAACAGCCAAAGCTCCCCCAACAGTAGTACCGTCTTTAAAGACAAGACGAGACATCCTTCCTTCTGGCGACGACACAGAGGAACTCTCAATGAAAGCACCAATGTCGGTGTCAAAACCGGTGGATCTCGGGTAGGGGGTCCCGAATTGTGCGTCTAAGGCGGATGGTAACAGGAGGCAGGGGAGACAATGTTTTACCCAAGTTCGGGCCCTCTTGATGGAGGCAAAACCCTACGTCCTGCTTGATTAATATTGATGATATGGGTAGTACAAGAGTAGATCTACCACGAGATCAGAGAGGCTAAACCCTAGAAGCTATCCTATGGTATGATTGCCTGTTGTCCTACGGACTAAAACCCTCCGGTTTATATAGACACCGGAGAGGGCTAGGGTTACACAAGGTCGGTTACAAAGGAGGAGATACACATATCCGTATTGCCTAGCTTGCCTTCCACGCCAAGTAGAGTCCCATCCGGACACGAGACGAAGTCTTCAATCTTGTATCTTCATAGTCCAACAGTCCGGCCAAAGGATATAGTCCGGCTGTCCGGAGACCCCCTAATCCAGGACTCCCTCAATGCCCTTGCTTGATTGATTGAGTGAAATGGTTGTGTTTGTCTCATGTGCATATGGGTAGTGTTTTCTCATTAGACCCCATTCTATTCTAATCTCTCCCCTCTAAACCCATCAGATGCCTCCGAGACGTGACCCCGGATTTACCTTCCCACCGGAGCTCACTCAGTTGATCCAGCAGCAGAATACCCTGATGCAGTTGTTACTTCAGAACCAAGGCAGCAACAACAACAACAATCCACCGCCACCACCACCAGTTGACAACTTAGCCCATTTTCTGAGCTTGCAGCCGCTAGTGTTTTCCAGTAGCACCGAGCCCATAGTAGCAGATGATTGGCTCCGCGGGATTGGAAGGGAGTTAACCACTGCAGGATGTACGGATGCTGAGAAGGTGCGTTTTGCCGCACATCAGTTGGATGGACCAGCAACCTCATGGTGGGAGAATTACATTGTCACCTACCCAATAGCCACTGTTACATGGGATCAGTTTCAGCAAGCTTCCGCACAGCCCATGTTTCAACTGGAGCCATGAATATGAAGAAGCGTGAGTTTCGCAACTTATGCCAGGGGAACCATATTGTGGCTCAGTACGCGGATGAGTTTAGCAAGTTATCTCGCTATGCCCCAGATGATGTGGCCACAGATGCCGCAAAGTAGGAGAAGTTTATGGATGGACTGAATGATGAGATGAGCATGCAGTTGATGGTGGCAACATTCAACAACTACCAGGAGTTGGTAGATAAGGCTCTTATGATTGAAGGGCGGCAGCAATAGATTGAGAGCCGTAAGAGGAAGTATGGACAAGGAAGATATAATTCAGGAGCTCAGCAGAAGCCTCGCCTAACCCCGAACTCGAGAGGACTTGTTCATAACCATGGAGGCCACACCCACAATGGAGGAAGTAACCATAATCATACATGCCCAAGGAATGGGAATGGGAATGGAGCATGCAGCAATCAGAACCGCCCCAATCCAGCCACACCCACCAAGAGAGACCTAAGCCATGTTACTTGTTTCAAGCGCGGGAAGACTGGACACTATGCCACAGAGTGCCCTGAAGGGAAGAATGGAAACGGAAATGGGAGCGCTGGGAAGAAGCCCAATCGATTCAACAAAGGACAAGTAAACCACATTAACATGGAGGAGGTTGAAGAGCAGCCAGACGCGGTTATAGGTAAGTTTTTGGTTAAGTCATTTACCGCCCTTGTTCTTTTTGATACTAGTGCATCGCATTCATACATATCAAGGGGATTTGTGGATAAGTTTAATCTACCGACCCAAACCCTTAGGACCCCTCTGTTAGTAAGTTCACCTGGAGCAGAGTATATGGCTAGCCGATGGTGCGACCAGATACCCCTAACCATTGGCAACCATGTTTTTCCGTCCGACCTAATTATCTTGGAGTCACAAGGATTGGATGTGATATTAGGAATGGACTGGACGTCTAAGTATGGAGGAAGCATTGACTGTGTTAGTAAGTCAATTTGTCTCACCACCCCGGAGGGAAAAAGGATGAAGTATATATCCAGGCATGCGCCCAGGAGTAATCAAGTGAATACCCTCACGGGAGTTGTTCAGGAGGAAGTGCCTGTAGTGAAGGATTACCCGGATGTTTTCCCAGAGGAGTTACCAGGCATGCCACTGGATCGATACATTGAGTTTTTGATAGAGCTATTGCCAGGTACAGGGCCAATATGCAAGAGACCCTATCGGATGCCCGCGAATGATATGGAGGAGATTAAGAAACAGATCAAGGACTTATTGGAGAAAGGTTACATTCGACGGAGTTCATCACCATGGGGAGCCCCAGTGCTTTTGTTGAGAAGAAGGATAATTCTTTAAGAATGGTTGTTGATTATCGTGCGTTAAATGAGGTGACGATCAAGAACAAATACCCACTGCCGATGATCAATGATTTATTCGACCAGTTGCAAGGAGCTAAGGTGTTTTCAAAGATCGATTTGTGATCAGGATACCATCAATTGAAGATTCGCGAGAAGGATATACCAAAGACAGCATTCACCACAAGGTACGGGTTATACGAATATACGGTCATGTCATTTGGACTGACTAGCGCCCCTGCCTATTTCATGAGCATGATGAACAAGGTGTCCATGGAATATTTGGACAAGTTTGTTGTGGTGTTTATTGATGATATAATGGTATACTCAAAGAATGAAGAAGAGCACAAGGAGCATTTGCGTTTAGTTCTCGAGAAAATCAGGGAACACCAGTTGTATGCCAAGTTTAGCAAATGCGAGTTTTGGTTGAAGGAAGTCGGATTCCTTGGACATGTTATATTAGGAGAAGGTATAGCAGTAGATCCGACCAAGGTTCAGTCAGTTACTAAATGGTTGGCACCCACTTCAGTTAGCGAGATCCGCAACTTTCTTGGACTCGCATGATACTATCGGAGATTCATTGAGAATTTTTCCAAGATTGAGAAGCCAATGACAGAATTATTGAAGAAGGATACCAAGTTTAAATGGACGGAAGATTGCGAGGCAAGTTTCCAGGAGTTGAAGAAACGTTTGACCACAGCCCCAGTGCTGATTCTGCCGGATATACGTAAGGAGTTTCAAGTGTATTGCGATGCCTCTCGCTTAGGATTGGGAAGTGTGCTTATGCAGGACGGAAGAGTTGTTTTGTATGCCTCGCGACAACTGAAACAGCACGAGTTGAATTATGCCACGCATGATTTGGAGTTGGCAGCCGTAGTGCATGCGTTGAAGACTTGGAGACATTACCTCATTGGAAACCGTTGTGATGTGTACACGGATCATAAGAGTTTGAAGTACATTTTCACTCAGAAGGAGTTGAACCTTAGGCAGAGGAGATGCTTGGAGCTTATAAAAGATTATGACATGAAGCTTCACTATCATCCAGGCAAGGACAATGTCATAGCCGACGCTTTGAGTCGGAAGAGTATGCTAATACCCTAGTGAGCACGGGATTGCTAAAGGAATTAGCAGAGGATCTCAGGGAACTTCGATTGGAGATTGTTCCTAGAGGTTTTGTTGCAACAATGGAGGTTCGGTCTACATTGTTAGGAAAGATTCGAGAAGCTCAGAAGGATGACAAAGAGATTGCCGAGATAAAAGAGAGAATGAGCAAAGGAAAGGCCAAAGGTTTTCGTGAGGATGAGCATGACACCTTATGGTTTGAGGACCGTGTTTATGTTCCCAATAACACAAAAATCAGGAAATTAATACTTCAGGAGGCTCATGATTCACCATACTCGATACACCCCGGAAACACCAAGATGTATTTGGATCTGAAGGAACATTTCTGGTGGACAGGGATGGAGAAGGGTATCACCAAGCATGTAGCCGTATGTGATGTATGTCAGAGAGTGAAGGCAGAGCATCAAAAGCCAGCAGGATTGTTGCAGCCTATGCCGATACCCGAATGGAAGTAGGATAAACTTGGCATGGATTTTATCACCGGATTGCCCAGGACCAAATCAGGATATGATTCTATATGGGTAGTAGTTGACCGCTTGACCAAAGTGGCTCACTTTATCCCAGTGAAAACAACTTATACAAGTGTGAAGTTGGCCAAGATATATATGTCCAGGATCGTATGCCTGCATGGAGTTCCGAGGACCATCGTATTAGATAGAGGAACACAGTTTACCTCAAAGTTTTGGCATCAGCTGCACCAGACTTTGGGAATGAGATTGGAGTTCAGTACAACATTTCACCCGCAGACGGATGGACAGACCGAGAGAGTCCACCAAATTCTGGAGGACATGTTGAGAGCCTGTGCGCTAGATTATGGATCTAGTTGGGATGACAATTTGCCTTACGCGGAGTTCTCATACAACAATAGTTATCAAGCCAGTTTGAAGATGGCACCGTTCGAAGCCCTGTATGGACGAAGGTGCAGAATACCGTTGATGTGCGATGAAGTAGGAGACCGACAGTTGTTTGGACTAGACTTGATCAAAGAGTCTGAAGAGAAAGTTAAGCTGATTCGAGATAGACTGAAGATAGCTTAGTCCAGACAGAAGAGTTATGCGGACTCGAATCGCAAGGAGGTAACATATGAAATTGGAGATAGAGCATATCTGCGAGTATCACCCTTGCGATGAGTGAAACATTTTGGAGTTAAGGGAAAGTTAGCCCCGAGATTTGTAGGACCGTATCGTGTTTTGGAACGTATGGGAGAAGTTGCCTACAAGTTGGAGTTACCTGAAGGACTGTCAGGAGTTCATGATGTGTTTCACGTTTCACAGTTGAAGAAGTGTCACGCTGAGATGGCCTATATACCATTAAGAGACACAATACCCTTAGAGGCGATTTAGTTGGATAGTGATTTGACTTATGAGGAGAAGCTAGTCAAGATTCTTGAGTTTGCCAGTCGAGTCACCCGCAGCAAGGTTATCAAGTTTTGCAAAGTTCAGTGGAGCCACCATATCGAAGATGAAGCCACCTGGGAACGAGAGGATGATCTTCGCAAAGACCACCCACACCTATTTTCTAGCCAACCCGAATCTCGAGGGCGAGATTCATCTTAAGGGGGGGTAGGTTTGTAACATCCCAAATTTTCAATTTGGAATGTTATACATAGATCATTCATGCATATCATATTATATTGCATCTTCGTTCGCAATCCTCGAAATCCTAAGCAACTCAAGGACCCTCAGAGAGAGTTGGGGATTTCCCGGTTTTCATATTTGATTCTTATCAAATAATGAAACGAGGATTTTTGGTTTTAATTATTTTTCTCTCTGAAAATATTTCATATCAAAATATATGAGAGGAGATAATATGACTTCTCCAAAATAATTGAAATATTGGAGGAAAAATATTAAAACTAAATATTTGATTTTGTTCGGATTTTATTTGCATTAGAAAAATTGCACGTTTTTCATAGTTGCATTTTAGGGCCAAGAAAATGTTCATCTCGTTCTAAATATTTTATTTAGACGGATAAAATTTGTTTTGGCAATTTTAAATTTTTATTTTATTTTCTAGGATTTATTTTCTGTTCGGTGAAATTATATATTTTCTTAAAAAAGTTTCCAGCGCCCGACTGGGCCAAGGTCTATCTGAGCCGGCCCGTCTCCCCCGCGCTGCTGTCTCCCGCCAGGACGCGCGCCGCCGCCGCTGACTCGGACCGGAGTCCGAGCCGGCCTCCTCCTCCGCCGCCGCCTTGCCCCCTCCCCCAAGCCACCCCTCCCCCTCCTTAAATACCACCGCCGCCCCCGCCACCACCACCAAACCCCGAGCCGAGCCGCGCCGCCGCCTCGCCGCCGCCGCTGCAGCGCCGCCTCGCCCCGCCGCCCCGCAAGCCCGCCGCCCGAGCCCCGCCTCGCCGGAGAGGTAACGCGCCGTTCGCCGCCGCTGGTTTTTTTTAAGAAAACTGATTCAACTTTTTTAAGAAAAACCCTAGTTCGTTTTTTTAGATCGGTTCGCCGGTTTTTCCCGGCTCTTCTTTTTAGCGGACGTTCGTCCGTATGTTTGTTTCAACGAACGGTTTTCGCTCGATAGTTACAGACAACGAACACTCGTTTGTTAGCCTATTCGTCAGTTTTCTTTTATCAGATTTTTTCCGTGATTATTTCCAATCGCGATTTCTGATCCGATTTTCGTTTTAGTTTATCGTTTCGCTCGTTTATCAGAATCAGTCGATTCAAGCGCCTAGATCTTCGTCTCGAGACCCTCTTTGCATTTAACTAGCTTGAACAAGCTTTTGCTATTGTAAAATTTGACCTTAGTCTAGATTAGTAAACGGATCTTGTTTCTTTCGCAGTTTGAGTTTTGTTGCTCCGTTCGATTTGATTCTTTTTGCAAACCGGAGTTCTTAAGTTGAAATTTCTGGTCAATTTCTTTTTATTTGAGTTTTGCCTGTGCATCTTTGCTTGATTGTTTATGTATTCTATTGTTTGTTTGCAATAGAATTCCCAGAGTGCGAAGCGTGCTACATCGAATCCCTAGGCTTTGCGGATCATCGGCAAGGCAAGTAACACATTGATCATACTCTTTTCATACCCCGTTTTTATGCATTAGTTCAATCCTAAAACATTGCATCATTAGGATGTCATTAACGTGTGGGTTGGGAAGTAGTTGATGAGGTAGAACCTATTGCCCTGTTATATTCAAACCCTTGGGAGTTACTTCTACGTGTTGCTTATATTGCTATGCTATGCTCGTAGACGTGGTTTGGGTGAGTGAAATCCATGACAGATGTGAGATTGTTAATTAATGGTTCAACTTAAGGTGGCAACTTTAATACACATCTGGGTGGATTGAGGCACCTGGAGAACCCAGTGTTGCCTGTATTTTTTGGAAATCTCGGGGTTCCGTGTGATTCTCCTATGGACCGCCACCCAGGCTCAAAGGGAACTGAGATGATTCATGCTAGAAACTTCCATGTGCAGCCACAAGCTATTATGGGCTCTAGCATAGTTGAGTAAGTTACGTGAAGCTCTCGAAGAGGTGGATCAGCAGGTAGTGGGTTGTAGGTTTGGTATGGTCTGCCCGGAGTAGAGAGTTAATGTTTCAGAAAGACTGTGTCTCGGTTATCCGTTTCTGAAACACCATGTAGTGCGAGAAATCCAACGGAGGAGATAAAGTCTTGTGGGGAAAAGTGCGCAAACCTGTACAGAGTGTACAATCTAATCATGGTTAGCGGTGTCCCCGGTTATGGACAATCTTGAGTATCTAGAACTTGGAGTATCTTAAGTATCTCATCACTCTTAAATTAATATTGTTGGGTTGATAATTACTTTAATTGGGATTGAGTTGGAGGGACCTTCGCAATGATGTTTCAACTACCATGATAGTTAAATAAAATCTATTCCTTTGTTGTAGGGAAAAATTGGCTTTTCGCAAAAACTATAACCATACAACTTTCCACCTACCGAATATGCATGTAGTGATAGCATTATTCTGTTCATGCTATATTGTGTTACTTTGCCAGCAGATTCCATGTGCTGACCCGTTTTCAGGCTGCAACATATTATGTTGCAGACTTTTCAAACGATGAGTAAGGTTCGTTAGGTCATTACCGTGCAGCTCAGCTATGCCATTGGAGTTGATGGACTCACTTTATCTTCCAAGCCTTTCGCTGTTATCGTATTTGATGGCCTTAAGCCATATTTATTGTAGTAAGTTCTCTTTTGAGACATTCGATGTAATAAGTGTGTGATTGCTACTCTGTTATAAATCCTCGAGTACTGTGTGTGTCAGCATTACCGATCCAGGGATGACACTGAAACACAGAGACTTGACCATTTGAGGTCGGGTCGCTACACCCGCTCTAAATCGTGCTGGAGGGGATTGTTGTCGTCTTCGGCACTTTCTGGAGTGTTATTGTCTCTTGTGCCGGTATCACTACTTTTGCTATGGAGGGACTTAGAGCGGCGCCGCTGACGTCGGCACTTGGGTTGCTTCTCGGAGGGGTCATCCTCCGTTGTGTCGTAGCCATTGCCTTCTTTGGGGGTGTCCACCATGTATATATCATATGATGAGGTGGCAGTCCAGCGCCCTGTGGGCGGTGGTTCCTGTTAGTCCCCTGCATCATCGTCCATATCGTCGATGTCTTCGGAGTCGGAGTCGAGCATGTCGGTTAAATCATGGACAGTGGCTACTAAATGGGTGGTGGGTGGGTAGCGAATTTTTTCATCGTCCGCATCCCATTCTAGCCGGACATAGTTCGGCCAAGGTTCTCCTGACAAGGAGAGAGACCTTAATGAATTTAGCATGTCACCGAAAGGTGAGTGCTGAGAGATATCCGCGGAGGTGAACTCCATGATCGGTGCTCAATCAGATTCGATAGGCACGGACCCAGGCGGATCAGAGTCCGTGGCCGGGGACGAATCAAGTGGTTTGGCAATACGGCTCTCGTAAGGGGTGAAGTCAGTATCCGGCTCCATCACCACTGAGAGTGCGGCCTCCATGGCGGGGTCTATCCTCCCGTCCTCGGATGGCGCAATTTGCTCCGGATTGAGGGTCGGAGTAGTTGCAGGTGTGATCTCCCGAACACTATCCGATGGCAGAGTTACGTCATGCACGTCGTGATTGTGCGGCGCTGATACGTCTCCAACATATCTATAATTTTTGATTGCTCCATGCTATATTATCTACTGTTTTGGACTATATTGGGCTTTATTTTCCACTTTTATATTATTTTTGGGACTAACATATTAACCGGAGGCCCAACCCAAAATTGTTGTTTTTTGCCTATTTCGGTGTTTCGGAGAAACAGAATATCAAACGGAGTCCAAACGGAATAAAATCTTCGGGAACATGATTTTCTCACCGAACGTGATCCAGAAGACTTGGACCCTATGCCAGGGGGTCGAAGAGGAGGTCACGAGGGTGGGGGCGCCCCCCTAGGTCGCGCCCCCTGCCTCGTGGACCCTCGGTGCTCCACCGACGTAATCCTTCCTCCTATATATACATACGTACCCCCAAACGATCAGAATAGGAGCCAAAAACCTAATTCCACCGCCGCAACTTTCTGTACCCACGAGATCCCATCTTGGGGCCTGTTCCGGAGCTCTGCCGGAAGAGGGTCGTCATCACGCAGGGCTTCTACATCATCCTAGCCCCTCCAATGAAGTGTGAGTAGTTTACCTCAGACCTTCGGGTCCATAGTTGGTAGCTAGATGGCTTCTTCTCTCTCTTTGAATCTCAATAAAAAGTTCTCCCCCTCTCTTGTGGAGATCTATTCGATGTAATCTTCTTTTTACGGTGTGTTTGTTGAGACCGATGAATTGTGGGTTTATGATCAAGTCTATCTATGAATAATATTTGAATCTTCTCTGAATTCTTTTATGTATGATTGGTTATCTTTGCAAGTCTCTTCAAATTATCCGTTTGGTTTGGCCAACTAGATTGGTAGTTCTTGCCATGGGAGAAGTGCTTAGCTTTGGGTTCGATCTTGCGGTGTCCTTACCCAGTGACAGAAGGTGCAGCAATGCACGTATTGTATCGTTGCCATTGAGGATAACAAGATGGGGTTTATTTCATATTGCATGAATTTATCTCTCTACATCATGTCATCTTGCTTAAGGCGTTACTCTGTTTTTAACTTAATACTCTAGATGCATGCTGGATAGTGGTTGATGAGTGGAGTAATAGTAGTAGATGCAGAATCGTTTCGGTCTACTTGTCACGGACGTGATGCCTATATACATGATCATGCCTAGATATTCTCATAACTATGCTCAATTCTGTCAATTGCTCAACAGTAATTTGTTCACCCACCGTAGAATACTTATGCTCTTGAGAGAAGCCACTAGTGAAACCTATGGCCCTCGGGTCTATTCTCATCATATCAATCTCCATCACTTTAATCTTGCTTTGCTTTTTTACTTTGCCTTTACTTTTTACTTTGCATCTTTATACCAAAAATATTATATCTATCAGACCTCACTCTCGTAAGTGACCGTGAAGGGCTTGACAACCCCTAATCGCGTTGGTTGCGAGTACCTATCATTTTGTGCAGGTACGAGGGACTTGAGCGTGGCCACCTACTGGATTGATACCTTGGTTCTCAAAAACTGAGGGAAATACTTACGCTACTCTGCTGCATCATCCCTTCCTCTTTGGGGAAAACCAACGCAATCTCAAGACGTAGCAAGAAGGATTTCTGGCGCCGTTGCCGGGGAGTCTACACAAAAAGTCAACATACCAAGTACCCATCACAATCCCTATCTCTCGCATTACATTATTTGCCATTTGCCTCTCGTTTTCCTCTCCCCCACTTCACCCTTGCCGTTTTATTCCCCCTCTCTCTCTATCCTCCCTCTCTTCTCTATTTGCCTCTTTTGCCCGCTTGCTTTTTGTTTGCTCGTATGGTTGGAATAGTCATTTATTTATTACTACACATAGAACCTAAGATCTATGGATCCTCATCCGCTTGCTAATCTTTTTAAGAGATCCAGTTATGTTGAACCAATTGCTAGTGAGTTTTGTGCACTAGATTATCTTTATGAGGTTTTGCTTGAAATTCTTGAATCTGAAAAGTGTGATGAAGTACTTCATGAAGTGATTCATGATAGATCTTTGAATAAAAAGCATGATTGCAATGATGATAATATAAATTCTATTATTATAAATTGTGCTAATAATATGCAAAACCCTAAGCATGGGGATGCTAGTTTTGCTATGTCCTCTACTTGTTGCAATGATCATCATTGGGGTGATTCTTCTTATGATCTTGAAAATTTATTTAAGCCCCATGATGAATATGAGATTGATTATAATGTTTGCAATAATATTGAAAGTGGGTTTGGAAGAATGTCAACTTTAGATCCCACATATTTGGAGAATGTTCAATCTTATGAAGTTTTTGATAAAAGTGCGTTTGGAAAGGTCATGACTTTAGTTAATGTTAATCCCACTATTTTTGAAGAGTGTCAAATTTACATGCATGTGGATCATGTTGAAAGTATTCTATGTGATAGATATTTTGTTGAATTTTCTTATGATCCTACATGTAATTATTACGAGAGAGAAAAATATGGTGGTAGAAATTTTCATGTTACTAAATTACCTCTCGTATGTTGAGATTACTATTGTTTCTTTCCGCTTCCTTGCATATGCTAGTTTTTGCTTGCCTTGATAAATTTTTTCCTATAATATGCCTATGGATAGGAAGTATGTTAGACTTAGATGTGTTTGTCACGTGTTTTATGATGCTCTCTTTGTGCATCAATTCTTGTCTTTCATGTGAGCATCATTGAAATATTATGCATAGCTATAAGGCTTTAAAGAAAAGCGCTTGTTGGGAGACAACCCAATGTTTATCCTTGCTGTTATTTAATAAATAAATTATTTAGACTCTGTTTTGGTTGTATTTTTTGTGTGTTTAATTAGTGTTTGTGCCAAGTAGAACCGTTGGGAAGACTTGGGGAAAGTCTTGTTGAACTTGCTGTAAAAAACAGAAACTTTGGCGCTCACGAGAACTGATGTCATTTTTATTTGGAGAGTGATATTTAGTTAATTATTTTTGAAGATGATTAATAGATAAATTCCTCACTTCCAGCAATTTATTTTAGAATTGTTGGGGTTCCATATCTTGCGCTAGCTACAGATTACTACAGACTGTTCTGTTTTTGATAGATTCTGTTTTCCGTGTGTTGTTTGCTTATTTTGATGAATCTATGGCTAGTAAAATAGTTTATAATCCATAGAGAAGTTGGAATACAGTAGGTTTAACACCAATATAAATAAAGAATGAGTTCATTACAGTACCTTGAAGTGATCTTTTGTTTTCTTTCGCTAACGGAGCTCACGAGTTTTCTGCTTTAAGTTTTGTGTTGTGAAGTTTTCAAGTTTTGGGTGAATTCTTGTGATGGATTATGGAACAAGGAGTGGCAAGAGCCAAAGCTTGGGTATGCCCATGGCACCCCCAAGATAATCCAAGGACACCAAAAAGTCAAAGCTTGGGGATGCCCCAGAAGGCATCCCCTCTTTCGTCCACTTCCACCGGTAATTTACTTGGAGCTATATTTTTATTCACCAACATGATATGTGTTTTGCTTGGAGCGTCTTGTATTATTTGTGTCTTAGTGTCTTAGTATGCCACAATCATACTTTCTGTACACACCTTTTTAGAGAGCCATACATGAATTAAAATTTGATAGAATACTCTATGTGCTTCACTTATATCTTTTGAGCTAAGTAGTTTTGCTCTATGTGCTTCACTTATATCTTTTGAGCTAAGTAGTTTTGCTCTATGTGCTTCACTTACATCTTTTGAGATAAGTAATTTTTCTCTTTGTGCTTCACTTAGATCTTTTAGAGCACGGTGGTGGATTTGTTTTAAAGAAACTATTGATCTCTCATGCTTCACTTAAATTATTTTGAGAGTCTTAACAGCATGGTAATTTACTTAATAATAATATGCTTGGTATTCAAGATTTGTGAAACTTTCTTTTGAGTGTGTTGAATACTAAGAAAAGATTGAAGCATGATAATTGTTTTGAGATATGGAGGTCATAATATTGAAGTCATGCTAGTTGAGTAGTTATGAATTTAAAGAATACTTGTGTTAAAGTTTGTGATTCCCGTAGCATGCACGTATGGTGAACCGTTATGTGATGAAGTCGGAGCATGATTTATTTATTGATTGTCTTCCTTATGAGTGGCGGTCGGGGACGAGCGATGGTCTTTTCCTACCAATCTATCCCCCTAGGAGCATGTGCGTAATACTTTGCTTTCGTAACTTCTAGATTTTTGCAATAAGTATATGAGTTCTTTATGACTAATGTTGAGTCCATGGATTATACGCACTCTCACCCTTCCACCTTTGCTAGCCTCTCTAATACCGTGCACCTTTCGCCGGTATCATACACCTACCATATACCTTCCTGAAAACAGCCACCATACCTACCTATTATGGCATTTCCATAGCCGTTACGAGATATATTGCCATGCAACTTTCCACCATCTAGTTCATCATGACACATTCATCATTGTCATATTGCTTAGCATGATCATGTAGTTGACATAGTATTTGTGGCAGAGCCACCATTCATAATTCTTTCATAGTTGTCACTCTTGATTCATTGCATATCCCGGTACACCACCAGAGGCATTCATATAGAGTCATACTTTATTTTAGAATCGAGTTGTAATCATTGAGTTGTAAATAAATAAAAGTGTGATGATCATCATTAATAGAGCATTGTCCCAAAAAAAGGCCAAATAAAAAAAGAGAAAGGCCACAGAAAAAAAAGAAGGCCCAAAAAAAGGGGCAATGCTACTATCTTTTTTCCACACTTGTGCTTCAAAGTAGCACCATGATATAGCGAGTCTCATATATTGTGCTTCAAAGTAGCACCATGTTCTTCATATAGAGAGTCTCATATGTTGTCACTTTCATATACTAGTGGGAATTTTACATTATAGAACTTGGCTTGTATATTCCAATGATGGGCTTCCTCAAAATTTCCCTAGGTCTTCGTGAGCAAGCAAGTTGGATGCACACCCACTTAGTTTCTTTTGTTGAGCTTTCATACATTTATAGCTCTAGTGCATCCGTTGCATGGCAATCCCTACTCACTCACATTGATATCTATTGATGGGCATCTCCATAGCCCGTTGATACACCTAGTTCATGTGAGACTATCTTCTCCTTTTTGCCTTCTCCACAACCACCATTTTATTCCACCTATAGTGCTATATCCATGGCTCACGCTCATGTATTGCATGAAGATTGAAAAAGTTTTGAAAAATTTAGAGTATGAAACAATTGCTTGGCTTGTCATCGGGGTTGTGCATGATTTAAATACTTTGTGTGGTGAAGATGGAGCATAGCCAGACTATATGATTTTGTAGGGATAACTTTCTTTGGCCATGTTATTTTGAGAAGACATAATTGCTTTGTTAGTATGCTTGAAGTATTATTATTTTTATGTCAATATAAACTTTTGTCTTGAATCTTTCGAATCTGAATATTCATACCACAATTAAGAAGATTTGCATTGAAATTATGCCAAGTAGCACTCCGCATCAAAAAATCTCTTTTTATCACTTACCTACTCGAGGACGAGCAGGAATTAAGCTTGGGGATGTCTGATACGTCTCCAACGTATCTATAATTTTTGATTGCTCCATGCTATATTATCTACTATTTTGGACTATATTGGGCTTTAATTTTCCACTTTTATATTATTTTTGGGACTAACCTATTAACCGGAGGCCCAGCCCAGAATTGCTGTTTTTTTGCCTATTTTAGTGTTTCAGAGAAACAGAATATCAAACGGAGTCCAAACGGAATAAAATCTTCGGGAATGTGATTTTCTCACCGAACGTGATCCAGGAGACTTGGAGCCTCCGCTAGGGGGGTGAAAGAGGAGGTCACGAGGGTGGCCCCCCTAGGGTGCGCCCCCTGCCTCATGGGCCCCTCGGTGCTCCACTGATGTACTCCTTCCTCCTATATATACATGCGTACCCCCAAACGATCAGAACAGGAGCCAAAAACCAAATTCCACCGCCGCAACTTTCTGTACCCACGAGATCCCATCTTGGGGCCTGTTCCGGAGCTCCGCCGAAAGAGGGCCGTCATCACGGAGGGCTTCTACATCATCCTAGCCCCTCCGATGAAGTGTGAGTAGTTTACCTCAGACCTTCTGGTCCATAGTTAGTAGCTAGATGACTTCTTATCTCTCTTTGAATCTCAATACAAAGTTCTCCCCCTCTCTTGTGGAGATCTATTCGATGTAATCTTATTTTGCATTGTGTTTGTTGAGACCGATGAATTGTGGGTTTATGATCAAGTCTATCTATGAATAATATTTGAATCTTCTCTGAATTATTTTATGTATGATTGGTTATATTTGCAAGTCCCTTCGAATTATCCATTTGGTTTGGCCAACTAGATTGGTAGTTCTTGCCATGGGAGAAGTGCTTAGCTTTGGGTTCGATCTTGCGGTGTCTTTACCCAGTGACAGAAGGGGCAGCAAGGCACGTATTGTATCATTGCCATCGAGGATAACAAGATGGGGTTTATTTCATATTGCATGGATTTATCTCTCTACATCATGTCATCTTGCTTAAGATGTTACTCTGTTTTTAACTTAATACTCTACATGCATGCTGGATAGCGGTCGATGAGTGGAGTAATAGTAGTAGATGCAGAATCGTTTCGGTCTACTTGTCACGGACGTGATGCCTATATACATGATCATGCCTAGATATTCTCATAACTATGCTCAATTCTGTCAATTGCCCAACAGTAATTTGTTCACCCACCGTAGAATACTTATGCTCTTGAGAGAAGCCACTAGTGAAACCTATGGCCCCCGGGTCTATTCTCATCGTATCAATCTCCATCACTTTAATCTTGATTTGCTTTTTTACTTTGCCTTTACTTTTTACTTTGCATCTTTATACCAAAAATACCAAAAATATTATATCTATTAGATCTCACTCTCGTAAGTGACCGCGAAGGGCTTGACAACCCCTAATCGCGTTGGTTGTGAATAGCTATCGTTTTGTGCAGGTACGTGGGACTTGAGCATGGCCTCCTACTGGAATGATACTTTGGTTCTCAAAAACTGAGGGAAATACTTAAGCTACTCTGCTGCATCATCCCTTTCTCTTCGGGGAAAACCAACGCAAGCTCAAGACGTAGCAGGCGCACCTGACATGGGCTCGAATCCATCGAAGATCAAGTCTCCGCGGATGTCAGTAGTGCAGTTTAAGTTTCCGAACCTGACCTGATGGCCAAGGGCGTAGCTCTCGATCTGCTCCAGATGGCCAAGCGAGTTGGCCCGCAGTGCGAAGCCGCCGAATACGAAGATCTGTCCGGGGAGGAAATCCTCACCCTGGACCGCATCGTTATCGATGATCGAAGGAGCCATCTAGCCTTTACGGTGACGGCACAGTGGAACTCTCAATAAAAGCACCAATGTCGGTGTCAAAACCAGCGGATCTCGGGTAGGGGGTCCTGAACTGTGCGTCTAAGGCGGATGGTAATAGGAGGCAGGGGACACGATGTTTACCCAGGTTTGGGCCCTCTTGATGGAGGTAATACCCTACGTCCTGCTCGATTGATCTTGATGATATGAGTATTACAAGAGTTGATCTACCACGAGATCGTAGAGGCTAAACCCTAGAAGCTAGCCTATGGTATGATTGTTGTTGTTGTTCTATGGACTAAACCCTCCGGATTATATAGACACCGGAGGGGGCTAGGGTTACACAGAGTCGGTTACAAGGGAGGAGATCTACATATCCGTATTGCCAAGCTTGCCTTCCATGCCAAGGAGAGTCCCATCCGGACACGGGACGAAGTCTTCAATCTTGTATCTTCATAGTCCAACAGTCCGGCCAAAGGATATAGTCCGACTGTCCGGAGACCCCCTAATCCAGGACTTCCTCAATACCCGCCGCGAGCCTCAACACTTATTGAATCGCATACATCAGTATGTATTATTTCCAATAAGTCAGTTGCTTGCTCCATTGTTCCGGAGAACAGAGTCTTAGTCATCTTGCCCATGAGGCATGGTTCCCAAGCATCAAGTGATTCCAAAAGTCCATCAGCATGGAGTTTCTTCATGCGCTTTACACCAATATGACCTAAACGGCAGTGCCACATATAAGTTGCACTATCATTATTAACTTTGCATCTTTTGGCTTCAATATTATGAATATGTGTATTACTACGATCGATATTCAATAAACCATTTATATTGAGTGTATGTACACTGAAGGTTTTATTCATGTAAATAGAACAACAATTATTCTTTGACTTAAATGAATAACCGTATTACAATAAACATGATCCAATCATATTTATGCTCAACGCAAACACCAAATAACATTTATTTTAGGTTCAACACTAATCCCGAAGGTAAAGGGAGTGTGCGATGGTGATCTTATCAACCTTGGAATCACTTCCAACTCTCATCATCACCTCGCCCTTAACTAGTTTCTGTTTATTTTGTAACTCCCGTTTCGAGTTACTACTCTTAGCAACTGAACGAGTATTAAACACTGATGGGTTGCTATAAACACTAGTAAAGTACACATCAATAACATGTATATCAAATATACCTTTGTTCACTTTGCCATCCTTCTTATCCGCCAAGTATCTAAGGCACTTCCACTTCCAGTGACCATTTCCTTTGCAGTAGAAGCACTCAGTTTCAGGCTTGGGTCTATCTTTGGGATTCTTCATGGGAGTGGCAACTTGCTTGCCATTCTTCTTGAAGTTCCCTTTCTTTACCTTGCCATTTTACTTAAAACTAGTGGTTTTGTCAACCATCAATATTTGATGCTTTTCTTGATTTCTACCTTCGTCGTTTTCAGCATCACGAAGATCTCGGGAATCGTTTTCATCATCCCTTGCATATTATAGTTCATCACAAAGTTCCAGTAACTTCGTGATAGTGACTAGAGAACTCTGTCAATCACTTTTTTTATCTCGAAGATTAACTCCCACTTGATTCAAGCGATTGTAGTACTCATACAATCTGAGCACATGCTCACTGGTTGAGCTATTCTCCTCCATCTTGTAGGCAAAGTACTTGTCAGAGGTCTCATACCTCTCGACTCAGGCATGAGTCTGAAATACCAATTTCATCTCATGGAACATCTTATATGCTCTGTGGCGTTCAAAACATTTTTGAAGTCCCGGTTCTAAGCCGTAGAGCATGGTGCACTAAACTATCAAGTAGTTATCATACCGAGCTTGCCAAACATTCATAACATCTGCATTTTCTCCTGCAATAGGTCCATCACCTAGCGGTGCATCAAGGACATAATTCTTATGTGCAGCAATGAGGACAATCCTCAGATCATGGACCTAGTCCGCATCATTGCTACTATCATCTTTCAACATAGTTTTTCTCTGGGAACATATCAAAAATAAACGGGGAGCTACATCGCGAGCTATTGATCTACAACATAGTTATGCAAATACTATCAGGACTAAGTTCATGATAAACTAAGTTCAGTTAATCATATTACTTAAGAACTCCCACTTAGATAGACATCCCTCTAGTCATCTAAATGATCGCGTGATCCATATCAACTAAACCATGTCCGATCATCACATGAGACGGAGTAGTTTTCAATGGTGACATCACTATGTTGACCATATCTACTATATGATTCACGCTCGACCTTTCGGTCTCAGTATTCCGAGGCCATATATGCATATGCTAGGCTCGTCAAGTTTAACCTAATATTTTGCGTGTGAAAACTGGCTTGCACCCGTTGTATGTGAACATAGAGCTTATCACACCCAATCATCATGTGGTGTCTCAGCATGAAGAACTGTCGCAACAGTGCATACTCAGGGAGAACACTTATACCTTGAAATTTAGTGAGGGGTCATCTTATAATGCTACCGACGTACTAAGAAAAATAAGATGCATAAAAGGTAAACATCACATGCAATCAACATATGTGACATGATATGGCCATCATCATCTTGTGCCTTTGATCTCCATCTCCAAAGTACAGTCATGATCTCCATCGTCACCGGCATGACACCATGATCTCCATCATCTTGATCTCCATCAATGTGTCATCACATGGTCGTCTCGCCAACTATTGCTTTTGCAACTATTGCTATCGTATAGCGATAAAGTAAAGCAATTATATGTCGCTTGCATCTTATGCAATAGAGAGACAACCATAAGGCTCCTGCCAGTTGCCGATAACTTCAATAAAACATGATCATCTCATACAACAAATTATATCTCATCACGTCTTGACCATATCACATCACAACATGCCCTGCAAAAACAAGTTAGACGTCCTCTACTTTGTTGTTGCAAGTTTTATGTGGCTGCTACGGGCTGAGCAAGAACCGTTCTTACCTACGCATCAAAAACCACAACGCGGTATAGTGGTTGCTTTTTGATCTTCAGAAAGAACCATGTTCATTGAATCCGATTTAACTACAGTTGGAGAAACTGACACCCACCAGCCACCTGTGTGCGAAGCACGTCGGTAGAACCAGTCTCGCGTAAGCGTACGCGTAATGTCGGTCTGGGCCACTTCATCCAATAATACCGCTGAATCAAGATTCAACTAGTGACGGCAAGCAATATGTATATACCCACACCCACAACTCCTTTGTGTTCTACTCGTGCATATAACATCTACGCATAAACCTGGCTCTGATACCACTGTTGGGGAATGGAGTAATTTCAAAAAAAATTCCTACGCACATGCAAGATCATGGTGATGTATAGCAACGAGAGGGGAGAGTGTTTTCTATGTACCCTCGTAGACCGTAAGCGGAAGCGTTATGACAACGCGGTTGATGTAGTCGTACGTTGAAGTGGTCTTTTGTTTTCTTTCGCTAACGGAGCTCACGAGATTGCAGTACCTTGAAGTGGTCTTTTGTTTTCTTTCGCTAACGGAGCTCACGAGATTTCCTACTTTAAGTTTTGTGTTGTGAAGTTTTCAAGTTTTGGGTAAGGATTTGATGGATTATGGAACAAGGAGTGGCAAGAGCCTAAGCTTGGGGATGCCCATGGAACCCCCAAGATAATCTATGGACACCCAAAAGCCAAAGCTTGGGGATGCCCCGGAAGGCATCCCCTCTTTCGTCTACTTCTATCGGTAACTTTACTTGGAGCTATATTTTTATTCACCACATGATATGTGTTTTGCTTGGAGCGTCTTGTATGATTTCAGTCTTTGCTTTTTAGTTTACCACAATCATCTTTGCTGTACACACCTTTTGAGAGAAACACACATGATTCGGAAATTATTGGAATACTCTATGTGCTTCACTTATATCTTTTGAGTTATATAGTTTTGCTCTAGTACTTCATTATATCTTTTAGAGCAAGGTGGTGGATTTGTTTTATAGAAAATATTGATCTCTCATGCTTCATTTAGATTATTTTGAGAGTCTTAAATAGCATGGTAATTTGCTTAAATAATCCTAATATGCTAGGTATACAAGATTAATAATAAAATTCTCTTATGAGTGTGTTGAATACTAAGAGAAGTTTGATGCTTGATGATTGTTTTGAGATATGGAGGTAGTGATATTAAAGTTGTGCTAGTTGAGTAGTTGTGAAATTGAGAAATATTTGTGTTGTAGTTTGCAAGTCCTGTAGCATGCACGTATGGTAAATGTTATGTAAAAAATTTGAAACATGAGGTGTTTTTTTATTGTCCTCCTTATGAGTGGCGGTCGGGGACGAGGGATGGTCTTTTCCTACCAATCTATCCCCCTAGGAGCATGCACGTAGTGCTTGGTTCTTGATGACTTGTAGATTTTTGCAATAGGTATGTGAGTTCTTTATGACTAATGTTGAGTCCATGGATTATACGCACTCTCACCCTTCCATCATTGCTAGCCTCTTCAGTACCGTGCATTGCCCTTCCTCACATTGAGAGCTGGTGCAAACTTCGCCGGTGCATCCAAACCCCGTGATATGATACGCTCTTTCACACATAAACCTCCTTATATCTTCCTCAAAACAGCCACCATACCTACCTATTATGGCATTTCCATAGCCATTCCGAGATATATTGCCATGCAACTTTCCACACTACAAAAAAAGACATATCTGTGACATTTTTGGGCCGAATGAATTTTTTTTCTGTCATACATGTGACACCTCTATGATGATAATTGTGACAAAACCCGGTATCATCATAGATGTGGTGGGCTCCTACTTCTATGACAAAAAATCATGACAGAAAATGGGCCTTTCGTCCTGGGCGGGCCAGAGACGCAGCTGCATGACATTCTTTGGGCCGTCCATGACGGAAAAAACCATGGTAGAAGCGAGGGCGAGGAAAAATTCGGGGAGTTCCCGGTTACGGTGGGAGGTCGGGGGCCGAGCGATGCGCGTTTCTCTCGTACACGTACGCGCGTGTGTGTGAGGCGTTGGCTCTAACTGAACCTGAGCGAGGCATTGGGCTCTAACTGAACCCGAGCGATTGCACTGCAGGCTACGCGTTACTGAACCCGAGCGATCGATCGATGGCTATTAACTGAACTCAGTCAAGCGATTCCTTCGCTACTGCTGCTAACTGAAGACGATCGATTTGATGAA
>NC_041380.1:483790701-483791651 GCF_002162155.2 Triticum dicoccoides
AGATGAACAGTAGACGGTGGAGGGGTGCCCGTGGAGGGGTGGTTGAACAGGACCCCGTGGTGTGGAGGGCTGGATGAACAGTAGACGGTGGAGGGGTGGTTGAATAGTAGCCGGTGGAGTAGCGCGCGGTGGAGGCTGGATGAACAGGAGCCCGTGGAGGCTGGAGGAGGTCGACGATAGCCCGTGGAGGCTGGAGGAGGTCGACGGTGGAGATGAACATTATCCCGTGGAATCCCGTTTTGCGGTACGCCACACCCCTCCCGATGAACAGGACCACCGTTTCGACCGTAGGAGGTCCGTTTAGTCCGTTTTGCGGTACGCCACACCCCTCCCGATCAACATGACCCCCGTTTCGACCGTAGGAGGTCCGTTTCCTCCGTTTTGCGGTATGCCACACCCCTCCCGATCAACAGGATCCCCATTTCGACTGTAGGAGGTCCATTTTCTCTGTTCTGTGGTACGCCAGGCCTCGTTTCCATCGCCTGTTCCGTCCAAGCCCTCCCGATGAACACGACCACGCATTTCGTTCCGACCCAGTCGGTTGGCTCCCAGCCGTTCCGTTGCCTCCCCATGAACACGATGACGAAGTTGTTTCTCCGTTCCGACCCAGCCATCTACACGAGCCCTGGCGATACGTATGCGCGAGTAGGCGTTCGAACCCCGCCTGTATGTACACATACGTGGCCGTATTTTCTTTCTTGCACCCCGGCCGATGTACATACATGTACTACGACACGTGCACGCCTCTACTATGACACGTGCGCGCCTCTACTATGACACGTGCGCGCATGTGCATCGACCAGTATGTACCTACACATTCGTGACCAGAATGACAACGCTACGTACGCTTCGACCAGGTGGGTCCCGACTGTCAGGCACTTCCTTGCCTGTGAAGATGTAGCTGGTGGGTCCCAGCAGTCAGGGGGGCGAATCGTTTTTTTTTTTGCCCG
>NC_041380.1:483791925-483806390 GCF_002162155.2 Triticum dicoccoides
GGGCGAATCATTTTTTTTTCAGATGCACTTCCTTGCATGCGAAGGTGTAGCTGGTGGGTCCCAGCAGTCGGGGGGCTAATCATTTTTTTCGGACGCACTTCTTTGCATGCGAAGATGTACCTAGTGGGTCCCAGCAGTCAGGGGGCGAATCTTTTTTTGGACACACTTCCTTGCGTGTGAAGATGTAGCTCGTGGGTCCCAGCAGTCAGGGGGCGAATCATTTTTTCACGAAATACGGTGGCCCGTCCGGTGGGTCCCCGCTGTCAGGTGGAGGAATAATTATTTTGTGCGTAATAAGGAGCCACTTCCTTGCGGCTGCCGTGGACCCAGCTGTCAGCCTCTCCACGTATAGTCCACGTCCGATGGAAGTCGTTCCTTGACCACGTTGACCATGCCGCGCCGAGAGCACCAGGGCATGGACGACGGCGAGGCCTAGGAAGGGGACGATGCGGAGGCGGGGAAGACGCGGCAGTGGATGCACACGCGGAGAGGAGTATGAGGGTTCACTGGTTCGGCTGCGCTACATTCGCCGCAGAATAACAGGGGGTGTGGTGAGTGGAGGGATGGCCTGGCCAGCGGTGGGAGTAGTAGGGGCGGTGAGGCCTCCGCGGTAGCACAGCCGGCCACGGGAGGCAGGAGCAGGCGGCACGACCAGCGCTGCTTTGGGCAGCTGGAGCAAAAGAAGACCAGAGGTTGAAGAAGCACGACGGCCGTTGGATGGACATCGTACGGTCACTGCAGCTAGAATCGTTTATATTGACTAAGTTGACAAAGCCCTTGGTACGTCAACTTAGTAGGCCCACAGGTTAGCTTCCGAAACGGTGCGCCCCAGATGTCTGGGGGAGGAATCATTTTTTGGGCGGGTGAAGCTAGAATATCCGAGATTGAAGAAGAAGCATGGCATCCGTTGGATGGACATCCAACGGCCACTTCTACTAGAACCGTGTGTTGACTATAACGCATCAACTCTGTTTTTTTAGGGGACGAGTCAACTTAGTGAGGCCAGAAGTGTGTGGCAGAGAACTTATAGCCCATTTGAGATTTGTAAGAATGTGTAGCCCATTTTTGAATTCTAATGGAATTTACTACAACCCATTTACAGTTTGTTAAAAGTACAACCCATTTCAACCAACCGTTCAAAACAGAATTCAATAAAATTTCCCACATTTTGATGGGATCCGAAATATTTTTATCCCGAAATTTCTAGCCAGATTAAATACAATTTCAATATAAATTTATATTACGTAAAAATCCAACGAAACATTGCGCTCACAACAATTAATGAAATTAAAATTTTCAATATCCAAAAATAATATTTTATAAAGTAGTCACGTGTTTGGTGCATTTTTTTTTATAGTTACTGCCCAGTTTTTATAATTACATCCCATTTATTATTTCTTAAAGCCCATTTTCTTGTTAAGCCTAATGCATCCCTCCTAGGAAAGATTTGCAGCCCAGCGGGGCGGAGAATAACAACTTGACCTTGCCTGGGTATTCCTAAAAAAAGTATAGCTGGGCTAGCCATTTTCAACTTGAAAAAAATTAATATCTGGCTGGATATCTGGCCTGGGCTAGACGGGCCATAGCCCGCCCAGTTAATACCTGCAACGATGTTTTCGTTGTTATTCAAAGGAGAAAAATTAATATCTGGGCTAAACATCGAAAAACTCTGCAGTGCTCACACCTTAAAAACACAAATACTGCTCGAGCTGCTTGGTCCCAGCTGTCGGCCGCTTCTTGTGCAATTCTCTCGTTTATTGACTACTCCCTCCTTTCTGGTTTATAAGGCTCAATTCAAAAATCTCACCAACCAAGGTAGATGATGAGTGGTGGAATATTTTTTGTAGTTTGCAAAAGCACCCAATTAATGCTCTTGTCTTCCTCAAAAAATTATGTTTACGAATGCATTAATTGCAATGCATGCATGCATAAAGTGCATGCATTGGTCAGTTTTGTCTTAATACTTGCATGCAATGATTTAATGCACCTTGAAGTCTGAACATGTGATGGGGAACAATCAAATTGAGCCTTATAAAATGGAAAAACTAAACTTTTGAGATAAGCCCTATAAACCGGAAAGGAGGGAGTACTACATAGGTTGACAATGGTGTGGGACCGTGATGTCAGGAAACCAGGAGGAAGCAAAATAAATTATATATATATATATAATAAGGAGGCACTTGCGTACGTGAGGCTATGGACCTGGTGGGTCCCATTGTCATCCTCTCCAAGGAAAGTCATCTCCTCGCCCGCACGTGCTTTACACCCGAAACAGTCAGCGCCGCCCTCCCCGCTTCCCGGTGCAGGCGATTGCTCCTCCTTCAAACGACACAAGTGTCGTCCGTCCATCCATCTGCCGCCCGCATTAATTATACGCGGTTGCCGAGGCGGCTTCTCCGGTGCCACACGTCCGTCCCTCCGCTCGCCCACCGTTGCTATATAAACTGCTGCGCCGGCCATAGCCGCAGTCATCCGCATCCGTTCCCTTTCTCCTGTCCACACAAATACTACCCACCATGGCTTCTCGCGCTCCAGTGCTCTTTGGGACGGGCGAACAACGGACCACAAGGAGATGGCAGCCGTTGCTGCCGACCGGCTGGCCGGCAGGCAGCCAGAGGACGACGACACCCCAATGGAGAACATGGTAGTCGACGATCCGGCGCCAACCCCCTCCTCCGCGCCATCCTCGCCGGTGCATTGCACCATGACCATCGATGAGGCTCGTGCCCAATATATGAACAAGGTGAGGCAGATGCGTGAGGAGCAGTTCCAGGAGGCGCAGGCCGACGCCGCCTACAATCACCATCTCCTCGAGGAGCACCTGCAGGCGGAGGAGCAGATCGTCACGGAGCGGGCGGAGCAGGAGGCGCTGCTCGACTCATACTGCTCTGCCTGCAAGGGCCGCCTCGAGCGCTGGCGGTACCGCATGCAGGTGGCGGAGGTTGCGGCCGCCTACAAAGAGGCTAGCAAAGAGGGCGATGAAGCGGGCAAGGCGCTGTTTGGCGAGACCGAGGACGAGGCAGAGGATAATGCCAGCTCCGACGAGTCCCTGCTCCGCTGGCGTCGACGAGGCCCTGCTCTGCCGAGGCCATGCGGCACCAACAATGAGGCAGAGGACACCGCTGGCTCCGCCGAGGCCCCGCCCCGCCAACAACGAGGCAGAGGACACCGCCGGCTCCGCCGCGGCCCCGCCCCGCCAACAACAGGGCAGAGGACACTGCCGGCTCCGCCGAGGCCCCGCCCCGCTAACAACGAGAAAGAGGACACCGCCGGCAGACACCGTCGGCTCCGCCGAGGCCCCTCCCCGCTGCCAACGAGGCCGCGCCACATAGAAAACGAGGAAGAGTAGAACATGGTAGGTCGCCGCCGCTCGGATCCAAGTCGGGCCACCACTACTACCCTCCGGTTGAAGCCAAGCTAGGCGGGTTGACCATTGACGGCCGGTTAGCTTCTTGGCGGTGACGTGGAGTCGGAGAGCTGCGCTGGAGAAGAACACTGCTTCTACTTAACTGCTGGTGCAGTTGGCTGACTGACACGTGGGCCCAACAGGCCACATGTCAGTTACGCAACTGCACCTACAATTAAGTCACTGAAGCTTCTGTTCGGCTCAACGGGACATAGGTGGGTAGCTTTGGTTAATTAATTATACCTCCAGCGCACCCCTTTTTAGTTGAAGAATTGATGAAATGTAATGAAATCCGGCATGTTTATATGAAATCCGACCATGTATGAATGAATTTATTTCGATTAGTTTGAATTCCATCACTGGCATTGGATGAACATGCAAAACAATACGTACTAGTCCTTTCTAGTCTGCATACAAGTTTTGTCTGCAGTCAAAGTATCTCTACTTAAACCAATGTTATACAAAAAAGTATGCACTTTCACAATGTGCGAAGTAAAAAGGAACATAAGGAGTACAAAGAGTTTGAGCAGCTTTTTAGCGTTTCTGTACATTGCAATCAAACACACAGGCCTGGCAATTCATAGAGAACATTTAAAACAATCAATGATTATGCATCTCAGCGACTCACATGTTAGAGGCAATATTTACTTCACAACTAAAGAATAAAGAAAAAATTGATCGACACTACTGATAGCAAAGGGCGTCCCATTCGAAAATATCAAACGCATGTCTTGCTAAAATCAATGAGCAAAATTTGACAAGGTTGTCCCATTCCAAAATATCAAATGCCTACGATTGTGGAATGGGTAGGGTTTGCCATCAGTTCGGATATTGACATGGCACCTCGTGCTAAATAAACCAGCTTGTATGATTTCACCCTTATATGTTGCAACACTTTGAACTTATCGGCACCTCCTTTCTTGTGGTGGAAATGAATGATTCGATGTATTCATGAACATTTTGTGCAGTTCCCATTGAAATCAAGCTGAGCACCCCTATTTGCACAAATAAAAAAGTTATTAGTATAAAGCAAACTGTACTATGAATTGACAGTTTCAACAGGCACATACATGGTCCATGTAGAGCACACATTTAGAAAAATGGAACTCACCAGAAAGAATCCTACAACAACATTGTACTCACGCATCACAGCAAAAAGATGGAGATTTGTCAGTCCTTCTGAGCTGAAGTTAGTTTGTTCTTGTGGGGAGTAATGTGACCATCCTTCAACTGCTCCTTCTGATGAGAAGATAGACAGGGCTTCTTCATCCTGGCATAATCGGAACTAGTCACTTCACGTACTCCATATTCTTCTTCAGAGGAAGATAATCCTGTTGTGCAAAGACAAGAGGACTACTAAATTCTAGCATCCCTATTTGCTCAAAAAAGGAAAGGAAATATTTAAAACAGCACAGATGAAGCACTTCTCAAGGACAATACCACTTTTTTATGACAGTATCTAAACAGTAGCACAACACCAATAGAGATGACAAAGCTCAATCATATGGATGAAATCAGTGGGCGAGTACCAACCTTTGTCAGGAGGCTTATTGTGTAGAGCATACAGATGAAGCACTTCTCCAGAACCATCTGTTGCTATCTACGCTGGTGTCCATGCTTACTATGTACTCCTCTATTAGTTTAATGTTTCCAACATCTTCTTGTGCAGTTCCACTAAAATATATGGTATCTTCAAAAAAAATCCCCTTTTGCACAAGTTGAGATAATTACATATTACATTAAGAGTGGCATCAAATCAGTGGAAAAACAATTGCTCGTTCCAGCCATAGCAATAAATTAAGATGCAAAACTATATCATTACTTGTGTCATCACAGTTCCAGTGCTTCATTACAACACCTGGAGTTGATTTTTGTTTTTCTTCTGCTTGTTCTTCCCCTTCATCACTTGGTTCAATAACAGACAAGCTTCACCTTCAATGTAAGATTTGGCATGTCAATTAGGGAGCACGAGTATAGTACTAAACTTAATTTTTTGATGAAAGTGGCAAAATACAGGCCAGCAGTTGTGAAATATCCTTATCTTACCTCAATGGGATATTAAGGTGCACGTACAGATTGGAAGTCTTGTCTCCATTTGTGCAATTCACTAAAATCAAGCAACATTATCATACAAGTAGCACAACATATGAAAGCACACTGCAGAATCATGTGAAAGAAGGCTAGTACTGACCTCTGATGATGCAGAATTCAAACAACTCAAAAGAAGAAGATCTGAACCAAATTCGCCTTAACGGATAGGAAGTAAGATCTCCTCTTGTGCAGTTCCACTAAGATCAAGCAATCAAGCAACGTTGTCGGTGTGACATTTTGGTTGAACTACACAAAATACTCTTAAAACAAAAGTGTTTTGTGCAGTGCAACAAAAGGTCACAATGGCAACGAGGTGAAGTAGATTTCCCTGTTTACACAGAGGTGCAAAGGAAACAATTAGTGGTCAATAATGGTGGATGACACAGAAGCCATCAAAAAGAAGCATCTACCTTATCTAAATGGGAAAGAAAGCAAGACAATAGCATTTCTCAAACGGTGGCATTGATTAATATTAACATAAAGATTATATTAACAATAAAATTCGTTAAACATGTAATTTGCTTTTAACTGTGGCATTGCATCAATTTTCCAATGGCATTATTAGAGGGTGTTTGTTTACAGGTACATTTTGGTGTAGGGACTAAAAAAACTCCGTGTCATTCCCGTCTAAACCAAACAGGAGGGACTTTTAGGGACTAAAAGTGGGCATTTGGGACTAAAGAAAGAAGACCCCGAGGGAGTCTTTTTGGGACTTTTTCCAACATTTGCCCCTGCCACGCATCGCACCTTGTCTCTATTAGTTCATTACTAGGGGTAACATGGTCTTTTAGCATGTCATTTAATAACCTCTAGTCCATGTTTAGTCCCTGGAACCAAGCAGGTAGGGACGAGGTAGTTTTTAACCAAATAGGGCCTTAGATTAACAACAGCTAATGAGTTGCACAGGACAGTGGACGCACTAGCACCATGTGCATCTACCAATGTACTGTGCTCATGCACTGTCTATTGCAACAAAGAACAAACAACCAAGGAGCATATTTGTGTTGGTCCCAGTTTTGTTATCTTTAGACACCTTTCCCTATGTGAGCGCAGCAAATCTAGTCCTGCTCAAACTCTACAGCCTTGTCCCTTCCTTTCCTTTTTGAACTACTACTTTTCCCCCTTCCTTTCCTCTTTGAACCACGTCCTAGATTTATGCGATACAACTTTCCTCACTACTTTCCCCCATTCCTTTCCTCTTTGAACCACGTCCTAGATTCATGCTATATACAACTTTTCCCACTACTTTCCCCCACTCCTTTCCTCTTTGAACCACGTCCTAGATTCATGGTATACATGCAGCTAGAGCAATGCATGTGGAGTAAGTAAATTATACCTTAAGGTTCTTGGGGCGTGGTTCAGTGGGCGACGGGACGGCGGCGAAGAAGAAGGGGTCGGATCCTGCCGGCTCTTTGAGCAGTAGTGAGGGGAGACAGAGGCCAACGAAGTCTTGTTTAGATCTGGAGAGTGCGAGAGAGTGTGAAGAGAGAAACAACACCCTCTGTTCCAAATTACTCGTCGAAGAAATGGATGTATCTAGAACTAAAATACATCTAGATACATCCATACCTGTGAAAAGTAATTCGGAACGGAGGGAGAGCGCGAGAGAGTGTGAAGAGAGCAACTACAAGCGCTGAGGCTCCACCGTGTATATATATACTGGACAGAGAGTGTGAAGCGTGCAAACCCTAGAAAACATTTTGACCAGTCAAAGAATCCTCCTGACACAAATTATGCTCAAGTGTAGTTATCGAACCCGAGACCTCAAGTTAGAAGGTGCAACGGGACCAAGGTGCGTGCATGTGTTCGTGTGTGTGTGTGTGTGTGTGTGTTTAACAACATGTGTGTGCTAGAGAGAGCGACAGATCGACCTACTCCTACAGAGAGATGTTGTGTAGTGTACGATTTTAGCCGCGAGAGTCGGTGCATCCTCTCGTTTCCGAGCGTGTCCGGTAGGGACATGCGGATAGCTGCCACGCACTCTCCTGACCAGCCTGGCCCACCCAAAGCCCCTCCATCGCCCGCACGCGCTTCCCGCCCGAAACGGTCAGTGCCGCTCCAAAGAATCGGTGTCGCATTCATGCCCGGGCAGAGCGAATGCGACCTCTCACTGGTGCAAGAGTGATGGTTACTGATGGGTCTATGTGATTTGACGGCTCATTGGTCTTTATTACTGAGGTGGTAGGACTGCTGGTTGTCCCACGCTTTCGGCGAAAGGAGGTACTACTACTAGATTACAATTTTCTCCATTCTTATAGCGGAGGCATGCAAGAGCAGTGAAAACACGCAGGCTCGGTGATTACATGGCCCACCTCACACTATCACCGTGCGACACCTAACTCTTTACATAGTACTCCCTCCGTTCCTAAATATTACTAGATGAGTCCCCGCGCGTTGCCGCGGAACAGCGGTATATCTCTTTGCGCAAAATTATCGATTTCATAGAACTAAAAAAAACTCTATAACCGCATGACAAATGTGGTAGCCAAACTAAATAAACTCCCATCATCATTTATATCATCCCACGTAAGGAAAAAAGATCAGCCAACTCCTACTGCATAATGGGATTATATTTTTCTTTTTGACATGTTAATGGGACTTAAAAGCTCACTTACATGCATGCTACCGGTGCATGCTTGCATGCAGACATGTTGATGTGATTTAAAACCCACTCACATGCATGTGCCACGGTATTTCTGCATGCTTGCATGTAGCTTAGTGTGGAGCCTCTCAACGTCTAGATCAGACGTCTATTATGGACTGATTTACTTCATCTAACGGCTACATCAATTTTGATGATGTGGCTCAAGGAGAGGATAGAGAATTCCCAGTAGTGGGGGCTAGCTATTACTAGTAGATAAGTCTTTGTAGAGATTCCACTACATACGGAACAAAATGAATGAATCTACACTTAAAATGCATCTATATACATCCGCATGTGGTTCATGGTGAAATCTCTACAAAGACTTATATTTAGGAATGGGGGAGACGACGTACTAAGCAAGCTTCTCCTCATTCTGCGAGTTGATGGGACACATCAAAAGTACTCCAGTGTATAGAGCCTTGCCTCTAAGGTAGGCCCCACATGGGTTGCCTATTTTTTAACATAACACGTCAAGTCACAATTTGTTTGTTCACCCATGGTAGACGATCCTCCCTCCACCAAGTGGACAACCAGTACACGTGACAAATTACCACGTGGGCTGCCTTTTTCGTACAGAAATGAGCTCCACAGTGTACCCGCGCGGGTGTGGTTGGGAAAGAGACGGGAGTATGTGCGCCATGCATGCACCTCTTCTCTTCGTGCACGTCCCCCACCTACGTGGGTGTGTGAGAGAGATACAAACCGCGTTTGTGAGTGTTTTTTGTTTTGGGGTGGGGGTGGGGTGGGGGGTTGATTTCGTGAATTATTTGTGGGAATATGTGTTGATGACATCTCAAACAAAATTTTGCATGCAATGTGTGTGAAATGGAGGCCTATCCATATCATACATAGAGGGTCGGGCAATCCACGAGAAGAGAGGGAGGGGTCATAGCTATCGATAGAGTCGAAGAGAGGATCAAGTGGGTGGGTGCGAGATCGATGAAGAGATCCATCGAAATTTTGTGTGTGTGCAAGTCAAAGATATAGGGCGACTGGCCTAACGGAACGTTAGAGGGCATATGTCAAGTTTGTGTGTGGCAGGGAGACTTGACTAGAGCGCTTGATGTATCGGTGTGTGTGGGGGGTAGGGGGGAGGGGGAGGAGGGAGGGGTAGGCAGAGGCCTAACTATAGAGGTAGAATGACTCGTATATGTGTCGAGAAGGAGAGACCCAGCTATGTCTTGAGGGAGATCGGTCGACATCCATACATAACTGAAGGACATGAAATATGATGGGACAGAGAGAGAGAGGAGAGAGAGAGGGATGGAGAGGGAGGGTGAGGGGTAGAGTGCTGGATGGGTGATGGAGTTGCTTCTCGAAGATGGTGGGAGAGGCCTACTAGACAAACTGAGGGTGGAACTGCAATGTTATCAATAAGAGTGGGGATGTGTTTCTGTGTGTGCCTATGCGTGATAGATCTGTCGGGACCCATCCATGGATGATGAAGGGGAACCATGTGTTTGGTAAGCAAACCTAACTAGATCGGTAGATCAATTGTTGTTTGTGGGAGGAAGGGAGAGACACAACTAATGAGGTAGACCGATTGACGTGTGGGTAAAAACGAGTTATAAGGACCTAGCTAGCTATATGTATAGCGAGAGATCGGTCGGTGTATGTCCATTTGTTAGAGGCAAATAAGGCCCAGCGAGACGGATAGATAGAGAGAATGGATACGAGGGGCCCAACTACTAGCTAGATACGGGGAGGAGTGTGCGGTTGTGAGATCGATGAAAAGAGGGGCGAGAGTTTACACGTGTGTCTGGCCGTATGAGAGACACGAGGCAAGGACACATAAAGGAGGAGATTGAAGGTGTGTGTGTATGTTGTAGGCAGGCATCGCTGGAGAGGTTTATCGATCGGTGTGTGTCGGAAAGGATTTGTGGAGACTCTGGGAGAACGACCTAAAGAAAAAAATGAATGTGCCCGGTGTATAGAATGCCGAGGGAGGGGGGCGAGGAGGGCGTGTGCATGCACGAGAGAAAGTTAGTGGTAGCTACAAAGGTTAGAGGATTGTGTGGGTGTAAGAGACTAACAAAGATCATAATTTGATATGAAAGCGGATTCATATATTTGAATAGGAGATCATAGTGTTTTAAACATTGCATGCATGAATATAGCGGTGATACACGTGCTGTGCACATGTTATACCATAATGTGATAATGCATGGCGTTTGCAACTCACAGCTAAATGCCGAACAATCTAAACCATACTATACATCAAACAATCTCACATTTTATTTGAATTTGTGATAATGTGTGGCGTTTGCAGCTTACAACTAAATATCGAATAATCTAAACAATACTATATATCGAACATTATAACATTTTATTTGAATTTGTGGTAATGTGTGGTCTTTGCAACTCACATCTAAATACTTGTAGGCGTAGGGGGCGGGGCACCATACATAATGTGATAAACACATTATACATATGAGACATGGTTTAGATTATGAAGATCTAGCTAGAGCTAGAAATATAATGTGACTTGAAATCAAAATAAAGTGGATTCAAAAAATCTAGTTAGAGTTCATATAGTACGCATAGTTCATATGTAACTCAAGACTAATCATGTGGTGTGATGTGAAGATAATACACAAACGATGGTTTAACTTGACAATAATGATGATTGTAGATCTTATTAAAACACAGAAACGAATTCAAATGCTTTGACTTCACAACAATCGTTACTGTAGATCTTATTCAAATAGAGAAATGAATTCAAATTTAGTTCATATTGAAGCGGTAGTATATACATTTGGAATGCACTAAAACGTTCATTTGAGTAGTAGGTTGCATGCATTATACACATAGCGAAATATTTTAATTGAGCAGAACATGAATTCAAAGTTTTGAATGACATTTGTAGTGCGCATTGATTTGGTACAGTACACGTTAGGCTTGTCCGGAAATTTCAACCCGCGCCTTGTTAGCCCGAAATATTTAAGATATATCTTTGTCTCGTTGTGCTCCGACAACTCCCTCCAGCTCAACCCGTGCCTTGCTATTCCAAAATTACAACGCGCGCAAAAACACCCACCTCCTGTGAAATCCGGACACACGAAATGCCCGTGGTACCCCTGAACCGAAAGAACCGCCTCAAATCGATGGGGGTACTTTCGTAACTTATCCCACATTTCGGACAAGCACGTCTCTAAGCCATGGTTCCCCACTACCATCCCATCCGCCCACCATTCGTACACCAAGGCTGCGAAAACCCGCGACGAAACCCCACACCCTGCTCCGTCCGCCACCCAGCCGGAGCCTCTTCCCCGACGACGTCGTCGACAGCAACACCTAGATGTCCCTCATCCACCGTACTGGATGAGGATCTGTTGTCGATCTCATCGTCCCGCCGGTTCAGCCACCCCATCCTCCACCTCCAAGGAGCTGCCCTGACGTTCCCCTCGTCTTTCGCGCCACCTTCATTCCCACACCGCCGTCTTCACCTGGACCACCGGAAGAGCATCATCATCAACATTTCCTCGGATGAAGCTATGGCCTAATCAGTGCCACCAAAGAGGTTGTACACTAATCGCCGCATTTTCTTCTTGATTCGATCTCACGGTGCTGCCAACGCTCGGTCCCGAGCCGACACGGCGCGGATCCATCCACGGCGGCGTCGCCGGCCACTTCCTCCATGGTGTCGCCCCCTCGGCGGCGACGCCCACATCAGTAGGAGCTGCTGCTGCTTTAGCCACTTCCTCCATGGTCTGCTCTTGCTATTTCTCTTGCTCGCGCTGCTGCTCTCGCTCTTAATCTTGCTTGCGATGCTGCTCCGATTTAGCTACACTTCAGTCGACCGAATCGACTTTTGGGTCAGTCGATTTTCAGGAGGTGGGGGGGCTCGCCGGGGTGAAGGTAGAACCAGCCGCAGTGGGGAGGGGGGCTCACCGGAGAGGTACCCCACTATCTATCTTAGGGTTCAGGATGGGGCAGTGGTCGCCGGCGGTGGCGGGGCGTTGGCGGGGCGGTGGTGTGGGGATCGTCGGAGAAAAAGCTCGGCACGGGGGGGCCTAGAGGGATGGCCGGGGCGGCGGCGGACCAGCGATGGGGAGTGTTTTTGGGGCGGGCGTGGTGGCGCACCGCCGGCCGCGGGCGGCGGGGGGCTGCTGTTTGGCCAGTGGTGGCTGGCGGCTCAGGGGGTGGAGGTTGAAGATGAACCGCAGGCCCTTGATTTCGTATCCAACGGCTGCAAAATCGACTGACTAGACATGAAAAAGTCAGTCAACCAACATGTAGCCTCACCTTGCTAGTGCGTTCAGTTTCAACACCAAAATTCAGTTTCAATAGCAAAATTCAGTTTCGATAGTTAAGTTTAGTTTTGACAGTTAAGTTCAGTTTTGACAGTTAAGTTCAGTTTCGACAGTTAAGTTCAGAGATGAGCGGCTGATGTACTTTACATCTAGCACTTTGTGGTTATGTATTTTACGTCATGTATTGGAGATGCTATTAGAATTCCACTCAGGTTAACATTGTTCGTTGTCTCTCTTGTCCTGCTTTAGCCTCGGCATCATACAACTCACCGGAGCTGCTCCAACAACGAAACCATCCATCACAGCGGAGAAGTACCTCGGGCTCCATCTCCAGACGCCTAAGATCTTTTCCCCTCCTCCGACAGCAAAGTCAGCCGGAGCATCCTCACCGGCCAACCCAATCACGCTGAGATCGACATGGCTTCGCCAAAGAGGTCGTACACTTGTTGCATCTCTTTTTTACTCTACATGTTATATATATTGTCCACTGAGCACACGGATTTGTTCCTTTAGTGTCTCCTTGAAAGAAAAAATGTAGGAATTTTAATTTTCACTTGTCCTCCTTTTCAAATTCCTATTCATGAAGCACAAGACTAAGAGATAGTAGCATAATAGCATTATAACCATACATTTTCTTGTGGTTTGACTTAATCTCACCATGCTTCTTTGCATCCTGTGATCTTCCAATTGTTGTGAATCAAACACCCAGATTGGCAGAAATCTTGTGTTTTTAAATTCTCTGTTTTGCACGTGCATTCCTATCCTATTCCTGTCTATTTCCTATCCCTACTTTGTTGGAATCCTCCAATTTAAACGAGCCCTTACAGAATTACTTCTCTTACAGATAGTTGTCAAAGAAAACCTTGCGTGGTTCGTCCCGCTACTGCCGCGCCGTCGTCCACCCCAGCTCAGCTGCTCCAATGACAGAAGGGTCCAGCACAGCAGGGATCCGGCCTCTAGACTGTCTTTCGCCGCCTCAGATCTTCTTCCCCGCTGCTGGCAGCCATGAAAACTGCATTACCATCATCAACCGAGCAGATGACCTCAAGGACTACACGGGTCCGCAAGAGAGGTCGCACTCTTTCGTGTCTGCTTATGTTATGCATCGCTTAATATTACATGCGACTTTATCGTCCTGTTCACCGATTATACTCTAAGTCAGCTCCAAACTAATGGTCAAACTTGAGTTTTTAAATGGTTGTGGGGTACATATCGGGGCCGCTATCAATAGTATCTATCTACTATCTGGTTAATCTCCGGTGTCTACTATGAGTTTCATGTTGGGTGGGAAACAAACAGTAAAGAAGCCATTATCTGTATTTTTAACTAAAGCCATTATCTGCCTGCTATTATTGGTTTTGGGTCTATCCACAGGTTGCTACCATCACTCTGGATTTCTGCATGCACTCCTTACATAATCTCACTATGTTTTATTCCTATGCATGATAGTTATTGTAAGCAATGGAACTAAACATGTAGAGCAAAAGAGACGAGCCTTGCGTGGCAATAAACTTTCATGCAGACGTCGCTCCATGGTAGGCACAAAGGCAGCCCCCCTCCACGCATTTCAGAATGTAATCGAGAGGAAGATATCTATTCTGAGGGGGATTCAAAAGGAGAAGACAACTCCTATTTACCCCTTGAGGTCTTCGCTCTAACTTGGCATGCCGATGTTGGTTATATCATGCTTATGGTGTCTTGCATTGCTTACTTTATACATCAAATATGTCATCTGCTTAGTTTAGACATCCTTTGTGTGAATGTCATATGTTTAGTTTATTCATCGTTTATGTGAATTATGCAATGCCATCTTGTTTAGCTAGGCATCATATATGTGAATTTTGCAATGCCATCCTGCTTAGCACGTCATCTTATATGTAAATTATATCAGGACATCCTTTTTTTCATTACATATTACATTTGTCAACAATGTTAGTACATTCAACTGCTCTTCATGTGCATCAGCCATTTGACACGGTGATGGCAAATTCTGGAGTGAAAACAAGGTCTTCAGAGCAGACTATGCTATCTGACGAAGCACATATCTCGCTGGTTACGGATAGCTCCTCAT
>NC_041380.1:483806496-483812538 GCF_002162155.2 Triticum dicoccoides
CTCTAACTTGGCAGGGTTATGTTGCTCATATCATGTGTATGGTGTCTTGCATTGCTATGTCATTTGATTAGTTTAGACATGCTTTGTGTGAATGCCACTTGTTCAGTGTCTAATTACCATATATGTGAATTATGCATTGCCATCTTGTTGCAAGACATTATATATGTGAATTATACAATGCTATCTTGTTGCAAAGGCATTATATATGTGAATTATGCAACGACATGATGTTTAGCCAATCATCATGTATGTGAATTATATCATGCTATCATTTTTCTGTATTACGTGTTCCATTTGTGAACAACGTTTGTATATTCAACTACTCTTCCTGTGCATCAGCCATTTGAAGCGGTGATGGAAGTATCTGGAGTGAAAACAAGGTATTCAGGGCAGACAATGCTACCTGCTGAAGCAGACATCTTGCTGGTTACAGAGAGCTCCTCAGAGGAGGATTCAGATACTGATGACCAGTCCTATTTCCCCCCTGAGGTCTATGCTCAAACTTGGCAGGGTTATATTACCCATGGCATGCATGTTGTCTTGCATTGCTTAGTTTTTACATCATATATGGATTACCATCTGCTTACTTGCTTACTATATAAATCATATATTTGAATTATAGCATGCCATCATGTTTACATAGTACATACACATCATCTATCTGAATTATGGCATGGCAACCCATTTGATAAAGACATCATATAGTTATATCATCTCATCCTGTTTAGCGTTTACAGTCATCATATTTTGAATTATGGCATTCTATCCATGAATGTATCTGAATTATGGCATGCCAACCTATTTAATAAACACATTATATAGTTATGTCATGTCATCCTGTTTACATAGTCTCATATTTTGACTATGTCTTTCCATCTTTTTTAGTTAGCCATCATAATGTGAAATTGTGTCATGCTATCCTACTTAGTTAGCCATCATATATGTGAAATTGTGTCATGCTATCCTGTTTGGTTAGACAACATATGAATTATTTCATGCCCTCTTTTATTCCCCACTATCCATTGCACCTGTCTATCATACAATCTCTATACTTTGAATTACTTTTCTTGTTTATCAGCCATTTGAATTGGAGAGCGTGATGGCAGTATCTAAGGGAGTAACAACACGGTCTTCAGAAAAGATAGTGCTACCAGTTGATGCAGATAGAACCACACTTGTACTTGCCCAATGACCAGGTCCACCACACATAACCCAGACTCTTGTAGATTGTACCCCTACCTAGTTGGACAGAGAACCAACTACACCCCTTCTAACCCCAACCCCGGCAGATAGTAACCCAGTTCTAGTTGACACAACACCGTCTCCACCACAGAGCACCCAAACACGACCAGTTAGTAAGGGAACTGCAGTGCCCAAAGCACGAGGACCACCACTCCAAATCCCAAGTCAACGCTTAAAGGAGAAGAAGATTTGTTCTCAGGTCAGGTTCTGTAGCTATGGTTCATACTCCTTTGCTCTTGCATTACTGTATTTACTCATACCAACTATTTTCAAATTTGAAGGATGGAATTGAAACTCCAATGGCGCAACAGGTATGTTTTAAACCTGTTTCTTTAACTGGTTTGCTATTGTAACCTGCTCTATGTTGATTTCAGTTTCAATTGAATAAACATTTATGTTCTCATGTCATGCACATTGCAAGTGTTGTTATTGCTCTATAGTTACCCACACTTATATTCTGTCTATTCTGCTTTGTCTTGAACAAATATTATTTGAACTGTGTCTCTATCTTGATTTGGCAACAAAAACTAGAATGATATAGACCATAAAGTGACCATGGTACATAGATATATGTTTGTTTCATGTTGTTATCCTGTCCACTTTACTACTGAACTCATTTACCAAAATGAGTTTCATATACAACATGGTAAACATGCGATGTGTCTGCTTGTTTCTCTTTTAGAATGCGGACAAAATATTGGAGAATAGTACCGCGTTATCCAATGGTAAAGGAAGTAATGCAGATAAGGTTCAAGATAGTGAGACATCCCTGTTGGTATCCAAGAAAGCTAATAAAAACTATCTTGACGACAGTGAGGGAATCCAAAAGTCATGTCTTGATGTAGTGTTCGAGTTACTGGCCACTACTGTTGGCACAAGCTCTTCGAACTCACTGCCTGAATCAGTTCATCTTCTTGAGTCTCAACTTCAAGTTGAAAGACATCGATCAGATGTGCTGCGACAGGAAGCTGAAGGACTAAGGAAGTCCCTATAGAATTCAGATGCATATTTTCTGGTGCAACGGCAAGCGTTGGAGGATTTAAGCGCCAAACAAGAGAAAGTTAATAAGCTTGCTAAGCATCTTGCCAGCATTATGGGTACCCAGGATATTGTTTCTTGAGATCTTCTGAAGTAGTTTCAGTTCTGGATTTGTTTTGCTGCGGCGTTTATTTGCGTTGGTCGCCAACTTTGACAACCAGTGTATATGATATGCTGCTTTGTTCCCTATATTTGCACTGGTGGCGAACTTTGATGCCCAGTGGATGTAATATGTGTAATAGCCATGATAGCCTAGCATTAGTTGCTTGCTTATTTATTTCCTTGTTGTCTTGTTTATTTGTTTGCTTGTAGTCATTGCAGTTCTTTTTCCGAGGTTAGCTAGTGGCTGCAATAACCTATTTTTTAAAACTAGGCCACAATAACCATGGGCTAATATTTACTGTAGTGACACTGGGCCTCGTACTGGCGGTAGAAACAGTGGGCATTCTATTGGTCGTAGAAACAATGGGCCTTCTACGGGTCGTAGAAACAATGGGCCTTCTGCGGGCCGTATCATCAATGGGCCTTATACGGGTCGTATGATCGATTGGCCAAACATAGGCCAAACAGACCGCATTATGGCCGTAAACGGGCTAGAGTTGTAATCGTCCGTTCATGGGCCGACCATAACGGGCCATCATTAATAGGCCGTATTTGATGACGCCATGAAAACGGCCCAATGTTTTAACAGACCACAAACGGGCCGACTGTAATCACGGGCTGAATTTGGCCCACAAGCAGAAAATGACAGAAACGGGCCGTAAGTAAATGAATGCTGGAAATGAGCCCAAGAATAAATGGGCTCTGAGAAGGCCGAAAGATAACATGGGCTGGAAACGGCCCAACAGAATAACGGGCCATTAATGGGTATAAAGTGATACACTGTTCATTATGGGCCAGTTTCACCACGGGTCGTTAATAGGCCAAGAGTTACATAGGGCCTCATATGGACCGAAAGACGTCATGGGCCATACATGGGCCAGAAGTGAAAATGAGCTGGAATCATATTGGGTGGCCCAGATGACGCTACTAGGCCTAATTCGGATAGGGTGTAACGGGCCTTGGGTTAGCGGGCTGTAAATGGGCTATATGTGAACAGGCCGTTAACAGGCTTTACATGGGTTAGCCCGCCACCTTTTGACCAAGTCAAACGGGCCGGGCCGCCACCTTTTGACCAAGTCAAACGGGTCGGCCTTTTCACAGGAATGGGCCTCTGTTGGGCCGTGCCACGTGTCGACGAATCATAGGCGCCTTCTGTCCAATGAGTGGATGACATCTGTCCCAACGATGAGCCGACACGTGTTTCCTCCAGCCAATGAAGCTTTTACACGTGGAAAATCCCCATTGGTCGGGGCTGTTAACGGGTTATCAGATCCAAAACCCGACCCGATAGCTTAACGGCGTTCCATTACGGTGGATGCCACGTGTCGGTCACCCTTGACGAAAGCACTTCTGTGAGGCGGGATTTATCGTCATGGAAGTGGACACTTCCATGATGATAATTTTGGTAATGTCATGGAACACTTCTACGACAACACATGTATGACTATCTTGATTCTGTCATCAAATCGTCATGGATGTACATGCATGACAGAAAATGCGACCTACTGTGACAAACACGTATCATCACGGAAGTGTATTTTTTTGTAGTGCCACCATCCTGTTTATCATGACACATTCATCATTGTCATATTGCTTTGAATGATCATGTAGTTGACATCGTATTTGTGGCAAAGCCACCGTTCGTAATTTGTCATACATGTCACACTTGATTCATTGCATATCCCGGTACACCGTCGAAGGCATTCATATAGAGTCATACCTTGTTCTAGTATCGAGTTGCAAGCATTGAGATGTAAATAAATAGAAGTGTGATGATCATCATTTAATAGAGCATTGTCCCAATAAAAAAGAGAAAGGCCAAAAAACCAAATAAATAAATAAATAGGGACAATGCTACTATCCTTTTTCCACACTTGTGCTTCAAAGCAGCACCATGATCTTCATGATAGAGAGTCTCTTGTTTTGTCACTTTCATATACTAGTGGGAATTTTTCATTATAGAACTTGGCTTGTATATTCCAACAATGGGCCTCCTCAAGTGCCCTAGGTCTTCGTGAGCAAGCAAGTTGGATGCACACCCACTAGTTTCTTTTGTTGAGCTTTCATACATTTATAGCTCTAGTGCATCCGTTGCATGGCAATCCCTACTCACTCACATTGATATCTATTGATGGGCATCAACACCATAGCCTCTCCGATAAAGTGTGAGTAGTTTACCTCAGACCTTCAGGTCCATAGTTATTAGCTAGATGGCTTCTTCTCTCTTTTTGGATCTCAATACAAAGTTCTCCCCCTCTCTTGTGGCGATCTATTCGATGTAATCTTCTTTTTGCGGTGTGTTTGTTGAGACCGATGAATTGTGGGTTTATGATCAAGTTTATCTATGAACAATATTTGAATCTTCTCTGAATTCTTTTATGTATGATTGGTTATCTTTGCAAGTCTCTTCGAATTATCAGTTTGGTTTGGCCTACTAGATTGGTCTTTCTTGCAATGGGAGAAGTGCTTAGCTTTGGGTTCAATCTTGCGGTGTCCTTTCCCAGTGACAGTAGGGGCTGCAAGGCACGTATTGTATTGTTGCCATCGAGGATAACAAGATGGGGGTTTTATCATATTGCATGAATTTATCCCTCTACATCATGTCATCTTGCTTAAGGCGTTACTCTGTTCTTATGAACTTAATACTCTAGATGCATGCTGGATAGCGGTCGATGTGTGGAGTAATAGTAGTAGATGCAGACAGGAGTTGGTCTACTTGTCTCGGACGTGATGCCTATATACATGATCATACCTACATATTCTCATAACTATGCTCAATTCTATCAATTGCTCAACAGTAATTTGTTCACCCACCGTAAATTACCTATGGCCCCCGGGTCTATCTTCATCATATTAATCTTCCAATACTTAGTTATTTCCTTTGCTTTTATTTTACTTTGCATCTTTAACATAAAACTAGCAAAAAATTATTTTATTATATCTATCAGATCTCACTCTCGTAAGTGACTGTGTTGGGATTGACAACCCCTTATCACGTTGGTTGCGAGGATTTATTTGTTTTGTGTAGGTGCGAGGGACTGGCATGTAGCCTCCTACTGGATTGATACCTTGGTTCTCAAAAACTGAGGGAAATACTTACACTACTTTGCTGCATCACCCTTTCCTCTTCAAGGGAAAACCAACGCAGTGCTCAAGAGGTAGCAGGCACCTCCGTGATCTGCACACGTTCGGCTCGATGTCGTCCCACAAACTCATGATCCATCAGAGTGTCAAGGGAGAGCTTCATCAACACGACGGCGTGATGACGGTGATGATGATGCTACCGGAACAGGGTTTTGCCTAAGCACCGCTACGATATGACCGAGGTGGATTATGGTGGAGTGGGGCACCGCACATGGCTGGAAACAATCAACTTGTGTGTCCTAGGGTGCCCCCTGCCCCCGTATATAAAGGAGCAAGGGGGAGGCCGGCCGGCCTTGGGGCGTACCAAGGAGGGGGAGGAGTCCTCCTCCTAGTAGGAGTAGGACTCCCCCTTTCCTAGTCCAACTAGGAAGAGGCAGGGGGAAGGAAGGAGAGGGAGCGAGGGAGGGAAAGAGGGGGCGCCGCCCCCCCTCCTTGTCCAATTAGGACTCCCAAGGGGGGCAGCCAGCCCTTTGGCCCCTCCTCTCTCTCTCACAAGGCCCATGTTGGCCCAGTAGT
>NC_041380.1:483812855-483855797 GCF_002162155.2 Triticum dicoccoides
CCTGGATCTCATCCGGTGTCCGAATATAATCATCCAATATATCAATCTTTATGTCTCGACCATTTCGAGACTCCTCGTCATGCTTGTGACCACATTCGGGAATCCGAACTACCTTCGGTACATCAAAACACATAAACTCATAATACCGATCGTCACTGAACGTTAAGCGTGCTGACCCTACGGGTTGGAGAACTATGTAGACATGACCGAGACACGTCTCCGGTCAATAACCAATAGAGGAATCTATATATTCATATTAGCTCCTACATATTCTACAAAGATCTTTATCGGTCAAACCGTTATGACAACATACGTTATTCCCTTTGTCATCGCTATGTTACTTGCCCGAGATTCAATCGTCGGTATCATCATACCTAGTTCAATATCGTTACCAGCAAATCTCTTTACTCGTTCCATAATGCATCATCCCACAACTAACTCATTATTCACATTGCTTGCAAGTCTCATAGTGATGTACATTACCGAGAGGGCCCAGAGATACCTCTCCAATGGATGGAGTGACAAATCCTAATCTCGATCTATGCCAACTCAACAAACACCATCGGAGACACCTGTAGAGCATCTTTATAATCACCCAGTTACGTTGTGACGTTTGATAGCACACAAGGTGTTCTTTCGGTATTCAGGAGTTGCATAATCTCATAGTCAGAGGAACATGTATAAGTAATGAAGAAAGCAGTAGCAATAAAACTGAACGATCATTATGCTAAGCTAACGGATGGTCTTGTTAATCACATCATTCTCTAATGATGTGATCTCTTTCATCAAATGACAACACATGTCCATGGTTAGGAAACTTAACCATCTTTGATTAATGAGCTAGTCAAGTAGAGGCATACTAGGGACACTCTGTTTATCTATGTATTCACACATGTACTAAGTTTCCGGTTAATACAATTCTAGCAAGAATAATAAACATTTATCATGATATAAGGAAATATAAATAACAACTTTGTTATTGCCTCTAGGGCATATTTCCTTCATCCTGTTGCCATGTCTTGATGGTATCCACAAAGGCCCCTTTAGGCCACATAGCGTGAGGAAGCTTGCTCACCATGGCCCCGCTGCAATCCGCGTGCTCCCCGTCAACCACCTTTGGCTTCATATTGAAAGTATTGAGCCACAGGGCGAAGTGTGGAGGATGCGGAGAAATGCCTCGCACATGATGATGAACGCCGAGATATGGAGGAAGGAGTTCGGGGCTAGATCGTGAAATCTAGCCCGTAGTAGAACATGAGGCCGCGAACAAAGGGGTGAAGGGGAAACCCTAACCTGCGGAGGAAGTGGGGGATGAACACGACCCTCTCGCCAGGCTTTGGAGTTGGGATGACTTGCCCCTTTGTCGGAAGCCTTTGTGCGATTTCCGCAGTTAAATACCTCGCCTCCCGAAGTCCTTGGATATCCTTCTTTGTCATGGAAGAGGCCACCCATTTGCCTTGAGAACCGGATCCGAACATGGTCGGAGAACGTGGTGGCAATGGAGAAGGATTGAGATTTGGGCGCTGGAGCTCAAAGATGGGAGGGCTAAGGAAGGATAAGGCGTGGGTGAAAGAGGGGTCATTATCCCTATATAAAGGCAACGAGTATCAAGTGCCCTCGCACAAGCCTTAAAATTTGCCTATTCCCAAGGTGTTGGGGATGTAGCTATCAGTTATGACCCGCCCAGGAGAGGCCGGGTCAGCCCCAATGGCGGGTTACACAAGAAGCCGAGTAAACATTCAAGACGATAGTTTGTCAAATCTTATAGAAGGCCCAAAGGCCTCGAGGCGTTTTAAGGCCCGGTACTGTGAACCGCCGTATGTAAGGAAAGACTTGTAAAGAAAGGCATGTAAAGGAAGTCACCGAGCCGGACACGATTATGAGCCGGCCGGGACTCTGTGGACCACCAGGCGTCAACCCGTGTATATAAGGGGACGACCCGGTGGCGGCTTAGGGCAAGAAACAAGAGATCAATAACCAAGCCGGCGAGTTAAGCCTCTTGGTGATTGAAACCCCCAGCAATACCAACACAACTAGACGTAGGCTTTTACCTTCATCGTAAGGGGCCGAACTAGTATAAAACCTCTCGTGCCCTTTGTCCTGATTAACCCCTTTAAGCTTCCTAGTTGCGATGGCCGTATGACTAAGTCCTTTCTCTAGGACATCTGCCGTGACAATTCCACGACAGTTGGCGCCCACCGTGGGGCCAGCGCACTGTGGATTTGAGTTTTTGAAGGGCAACTTCGAAGGGCTCAAGGGATACGTTGTGTGCCGGATGACCAAGAGTTCTCGTGGCAAGCTCTACATCGACAACAAAGGCTGGGGCCCCGAGGCCGGCTCAATTGAGTACGGGTATCGGGTCCCCTTCGGCAGAATTCACATCTTCATCGGCCGGATCGGCGAGTCAGGCCCTGAGCCGGACGTCCACACCAACCTCGTCGAAACGGCTCAGCGCGCAAGGACCACCCGTGTTCAATCTGTCGTGAAGCATGCCTTCATAGGCTGCGTCCACGGCGGTGAATACTATGAAAGATCGCTAGAGGGCGGTGAGATGGCCGTCTGTTCTGACACTGCATCATAACGGGCAAGACAGACTCTTTGTACCAGCTGTAGGATGGCATGCTCGGGGGCTGTTCCAATGGCAGCAGTATTCCGGACCCCCTTGAGCTGCCGAATTGGACCGGAGTCTTCATGGCAGGGACACAGCTCGGGCAGAACTCCACAGCAACAGTGGCGACAGCTACCAGGTCGGCTGCAGCCGGGTCAGAAGATCCCGCGCGCCCCCAGCTCAGATTCTAATGGACCTCATGGATAAACTGACGACTCTGTTGACTGCTGTGGTAGAACCGACGGATAAAGCCCAACATGACGCAGAGGTGGCACGCGTACGTGAAGAGATGGTGCAAGCTAAGGAAAATCTGGCCACAGAGGAAGTCAGGATGGTAGCGGAACGGGCGGCTCTGGATGTTCGTGCTCAATAGCTTCAAGCAGAGACCTTCCGGCTCTCGGTGGATTTGAACGCGTCAAACGAGGTCACGAGGAGAAGGCATCAGAAAACTCGGTCACGCTTACCTCTGACGCTTGATCCTAGGAACATATTCCACACACCCGGAGCTGGGGGAAGCAACCCGCCGAAGGTAAACCGGATCACGACACCCGGCGCGCCGGTCCAGCCGCGTGCCATGGAACCACCTCGTATCGTTACCGCTCCACCTTAGTACATACCAACACCGTCGGGTCACTTATCAAACCCCTTGGAAAACCTCATCGCAGCGTCGGCTCATTTGGCGGCTCTCCCGATGGAAGGCGACTCGCGGGTGGCGGTTGAAACGCGGAGGGTAAGAGAACTTCTTCAAACAGCTCTGGCACAGCAGGATGCGTACTCCTACAGTCGAGACATGATCCATTCAACTCCTCGCCCAAGCCGGAGCCCGAGCTACAGTAGGCATATGGAATCCACAGACATGTCAAGCAATGCTCAACGCCGCAACCGGCCGCACATGCATGAGCCGGTGCGGGCTGGAGCCCTTAACTTCGCGGATCAGGAAAGGATCCGACAATAGGCGGAACGAGCAGTTCAAATGGCAGCAGTCAGGCGGCTCATCAAACTTTTCTGGCTTATCCAGCAACCTCAATCAAGGCAGGAGTGGCCACAAGAACCGTAGGCGTCCCTTGCTTGGTGTCGGCCATACGTAATGAGTGATTTCCAAAGGACTTTAAGGAGCCTCGTAAGGTGCCTAATTACACGGCTGACCTACAGCCCAGGGCTTGGATTGAGAGTTATGAGATGGCTATGGAGTTGTTGGAGGTCAGTGACGCAGCAATGGCCAAGTATTTCACTATGATGTTGGATGGGACAGCTCGTACTTGGTTGAAGGGGTTGCCGCCTAATTCTATCGGCTCATGGGCGGAGTTAAAGGCCCGGTTCATCCAGAACTTCAAAGACACGTGTAAGGAACCTATGTCGATTGTGGACCTAACTAATTGTAAGCAAGAGGACGGTGAGTCTACAACCCATTGGGTGCGCCGGGTCAAGGAGATAATCCATTCGTCTGATAAGATGGATGTCGGCTCAGCAGTTTTGATGTTGGAGAAAAATTGCCGTTTTGAACCTCTGAAGCAGAAGTTTGGGCGGCTCAAGCGTGACTGTAATGACATGGGCCAGTTGATGGCGTCTCTCGTCAAGTATGCTGATTCTGATAGTACCAAAGACCCGGTGTTTGACGAAGAAAAGACAGCAAAGGGAAAGAAGAACGACAACGGAAAGGGTCACCAGCATAACCCGGCAAATCAAGGAGGTAATAAACATAAGGCTGATGAGTTTGTTGCTAACACCAATGCACAGGGCAGAAATCAACAGCACAAGGGCAGACAACCCCCTTGGTCGGGCGGGTCAGGTCTCACCCTTGAGCAACTATTGAATGAACCTTGTCCAAGGCACGGCACCCAGGAGAAGCCAACCACCCACCTGTGGAAAGATTGTACGATCATGAAGGCGTTTAAAAATTCAAACGCGTTTGATGGAGGTCACAGCCCAGGTGGCGGTTCATGTGGAGGCAGTTTCCAAGGCCCGGGCGTCGGTTCAGGTGGAGGAGGATTTCACAGTCAGGGCCATCCTGGTAACCAAGGAGGATATAATCCACAACCCGGCCAAGGTAATCAGCAGCAATAGTCCGGATATCAGAGCAACCCAAAACAACTAAATAGTGGGCAATACCATGTATTCACCACTAGTTTATGTAAGAGGGGCCAGAAGCTTCACAAGAGGGCCGTCAATGCCATTGAGCCGGCGATTCCATGTTACTTACGTCGGTCAGAGCAGCCTATTGTGTGGAGCAGAGAGGATCACCCACCTCAGGTCGATAATCCGGGTCACTTGGATTTGGTAGTGGCGCCTCAGGTTGGTGGATACAAATTCACTAAGGTACTCATGGAAGGAGGCAGCAGCATCAACATCCTCTACTATGAGACGTTCTGCCGGATGGGATTGACTGATAAGAGTCTTAAACAATCCAACATTATTTTTCACGGTGTGGTTCCTGGCAAGTCGGCGTACCCGGCGGGTAAGATTGAACTGGAAGTAGCCTTTGGGGATAAGTATGATTCCAGAGCAGAAAAATTAACCTTTGAGGTGGTGAAGATCAAAATCCCATATCATGCTCTGTTTGGACGGCCGGCTTATGCCAAGTTCATGGCTCGGTCGTGTTATGTATATTTGTAGCTCAAGATGTCGGGCTATAAGGGCACCATCACAGTACATGGGAGTCGGAAAATAGCTTTGGAGTGTGAAGAAGGTGATGCTGCCTATGCTGAATCTGTTTGTGCAACAAAGGAGTTAAAGTTTTACAAGGATCATGTTGACCCGGCAGACATGACGTCATTAAAGAAACCAACAACAGAGCATGAGCCGATGTTGAAATTCAAATCAGCTGATGACACCAAGATGGTTGACTTTGTGCCTCGCGACTCATCCAAGCAGTTCATCATCAGTGCAAACTTGGATCCAAAATAGGAAAGCGCACTCATCGAGTTCATCCGTGAGAACCGGGAAATCTTTGCATGGAAACCTTCAGACATGCCGGGTGTCCTGAGGGAACTCGCTGAGCACACTCTCAATATTGATCCAAAGTTTAAACCTGTCAGACAGTTTCTCTGATGGTTCAATGAAGAAAGGCGCAAGGCCATTGGATAAGAGGTGGCCCGACTCTTGGCGGCCGGGTTCATCGTAGAAGTCTTTCACCCAGAGTGGTTAGCCAACCCGGTGCTTGTACTAAAAAAGAATGGCACCTGGCGCATGTGTGTGGATTACACCGATCTGAACAAGGCTTGTCCGGCTGATCCTTTTCCCCTCCCCCGTATTGATTAGATCATCGATGCTACGGTGGGTTGCACACGTTTCAGTTTCTTGGATGCTTATTCAGGTTACCATCAGATCAAGATGGCGGTCAAAGATCAGGAGAAGACAGCTTTTATCACTCCCTTTGGAGCTTTCTGCTATGTATCTATGCCTTTTGGGCTTAAGAGTGCCCAGGCGACTTATCAACGGTGTGTGCAGAATTGTCTTCATAATCAGGTTGGACGTAATGTTCATGCCTATGTGGATGATATAGTGGTAAAATCCAGGAAAGAGGAAACCTTGGTTGCGGATCTGAAAGAGACCTTTGATAATCTCCGGGTCTACAAAATGATGCTTAACCCGGCTAAGTGTGTTTTTGGAGTCCCAGACGGCAAGCTCTTGGGTTTTTTGGTATCCAACCGAGGTATTGAAGCTAACCCAGAGAAAATCAAGGAAATTACATCCCTGGCCAAACCAACATGCATCAATGACCTACAACGGCTGGCAGGTCGTGTTGCTGCTTTGAGCCGGTTCATAAGCCGGTTACGGGAGAAGGCAATGCCTTTGTATCAGATGATGAAGAAAACAGATGATTTTGTTTGGAGCGATGCTGCAAACTCTGCTTTTGAAGATCTGAAGACACAGCTGGCTGAGCCGCCGGTCCTTGGTGCTCCAGTTGAGAAAGAGCCGCTATTGTTGTATGTGGCCGCCAACTCAACAGCTGTTAGTGTGGCTATTGTGGTGGAGCGCAAGGAGGCTGGCAAGGAACATCTGGTTCAACGGACGGTTTACTACGTCAGTGAGGTGCTAATTGAATCCAAGCAACGATATCCACATTGGCAGAAGCTCGTATATGGGGTGTTTATGGCAAGCCGGAAGCTTAAACATTATTTTCAGGGTCCTCCAATCACTGTGGTCAGCTCTGCTCCTTTAGGAGACATCATTCAATACAGAGAAGCCACTGGACGAGTCGCAAAGTGGGCCATTGAGCTTGGGTCTCATGGATTGAAGTATGTACCACGTACTACGATCAAATCTCAAGCACTGGTTGACTTCATTAATGACTGGACAGAGATGCAGATGCCAGAAGAGAAACCAGACAACACGTATTGGACTATTCATTTTGATGGGTCCAGACAGTTGGAAGGCTCGGGGGCTGGAGTTGTTTTAACCTCTCCTCGAGGTGACAAATTTTGTTATGTGTTACGGATGATGTTTCCTTGCACTAACAATGTAGCAGAGTATGAAGCTTTGCTCCATGGTCTTCGAGTGGCAAAAGAGATGAGTTTAAGCCGGTTCAGATGTCTTGGTGACTCAGATTTAGTGGCTCAGCAGGTATCAGGCAAGTGGGATTCCAAGGATCCTCTCATGGCGGCTTATCGCCGGGAGGTTGATGCTGTTGCGGGGCATTTTAAAGGTTATCAGGTGGAGCACATTGACCGAAGGAAGAACGAAGCGGTTGATGCTTTAAGCCGGTTGGGGTCTCAGCGCAAGCCGGTACCACCTAACACCTTTTTGGATGTTTTGCATAACCCGTTTGTCAAGTTGCCTATTGAGGGAGTCCTGGATTAGGGGGTGTTCGGATAGCCGAACTATACCTTCAGCAGGACTCCTGGACTATGAAGATACAAGATTGATGACTCCGTCCCATGTCCGGAAGGGACTTTCCTTGGCGTGGAAGGCAAGCTTGGCGATACGGATGCTCAGATCTCCTACCATTGTAACCGACTCTATGTAACCCTAACCCTCTCCGGTGTCTATATAAACCGGAGGGTTTTAGTCCGTAGGACAACATACACATCAACAATCATACCATAGGCTAGCTTCTAGGGTTTAGCCTCTCTGATCTCGTGGTAGATCTACTCTTGTACTACCCATATCATCAATATTAATCAAGCAGGATGTAGGGTTTTACCTCCATCGAGAGGGCCCGAACCTGGGTAAAACTTCGTGTCCCTTGCCTCCTGTTACCATCCGGCCTAGACGCACAGTTCGGGACCCCCTACCCGAGATCCGCCAGTTTTGACACCGACATTGGTGCTTTCATTGAGAGTTCCTCTGTGTCGTCGCCATCAGGCCCGATGGCTCCTACGATCATCAATGGCGATGCAGTCCAGGGTGAGACCTTCCTCCCCAGACAGATCTTCGTCTTTGGCGCCTTCGCACTGCGGGCCAATTCACTTGGCCATCTAGAGCAGATCGAAAGCTACGCCCCTGGTCGTCAGGTCAGATTCGGAAGTTTAAACTACACGGCTGACATCCGCGGGGACTTGATCTTCGACGGATTCGAACCACTGCCGAGCGCGCCGCACTGTCATGACGAGCATGATCTAACTCTGCCGCCGAACGGTGCCCTGGAGGCCACACCCGCACCAGCTCCGACCCTTAGTTCGGAGTCAATTGCGCCGATCGAGGATGGGCGGTTGGACGCCACCTCGGGGGCTGCGATCCAAACGGCGATTGAGCCGAACACCAGCCCCATACTATGCGAGGCTCGTGACTCCAGGGAGCCGGACTCCTCTCCGGACTCCGAACCCTCCACGCCCCTGCCAGTCGAATCCGATTGGGCGTCGATCATGGAGTTCACTGCCGCAGACATCTTTCAGCACTCGCCTTTCGGTGATATCCTGAAGTCACTGAAGTCTCTCTCTTTATCAGGAGAGCCCTGGCTGGACTACGGTCAGCGAGGTTGGGGTACGGACGATGAAGAAATTCAAAACCCACCCACCACCCACTTTGTAGCCACTGTCGACGACTTAACCAACATGCTCGACTTCGACTCCGAAGACATCGACGGTATGGACGCCGATGAAGGAGATGATGAAGAACCAGCGCCTACTAGACCCTGGAAAGCCACCTCGTCATATGACATATACATGGTGGACACCCCAAAAGAGGGAGAGGGCGATGGAACAGCGGAGGATGACCCCTCCAAGAAACAGCCCAAGCACCGGCGTCAGCGGCGCCCCTCAAAATCCCGCCAACACAAAAATGGTGATTCCAGCACGGGAGATAATAATACTCTGGAGAGTGCCAAAGAAAACCCCCTCCAGCAAGGTTTAGCACAGGAGGATGGAGAAACCAGCCCTCATGAGAGAGCGGCAGACAGAGAGGTCGAGGACGATAATTATATGCCTCCCTCCGAAGATGAGGCAAGTCTCGACGACGACGAATTCGTCGTGCCAGGGGATCCCATTGAGCAAAAGCATTTCCAACATAGGCTTATGGCCATGGCAAGAAGCCTCAAGAAAAAACAGCAACAACTCAGAGCTGATCAAGATTTGCTGGTTGACAGATGGACTGAAGTCCTTGTGGCCGAAGAGCATAAACTCGAACGCCCCTCCAAGAGTTACCCAAAGCGCAAGTTGCTACCCCGATTAGAGGAGGAAGCACTTGATGCGGCCGAACGGCCACCTCGTGGCCGTGATAGAGAGGCCTCCCGGCCCTCCACTCAAGCCGCACCCCATACCAAGGCACGGGAATATGCGCTGGACTTACGAGACATGTTGGAGGACAAGGCAAGGCAAACACGATCGATCTACGGATCGCGTGGGCACCCCACGGCTCGAGATGGTAACCGTCACGCCGGCCACAAATTCGGCAAGGTCGAACACAGTAGACAAAGCTCATTGGAGCTACGTCATGATATCGCCCAGTACAGAGGCGCCGCACACCCACTGTGCTTTATAGACGCAATAATGGATCATCAAATCCCCGAGGGTTTCAAACCCGTAAACATCGAACATATGATGGCACAACAGACCCTGCGGTATGGATCGAGGATTATCTCCTTCATATCCACATGGCCTGCGGCGACGATTTTCACGCCATCAAATACCTCCCACTCAAGCTTAAAGGACCAGCTCGGCATTGGCTCAACAGCTTGCCAACAGGATCAATCAGTTGTTTGGAGGACCTGGAAGCCGCATTCCTCGACAATTTCCAGGGCACTTATGTGCGACCCCCAAACGCCGATGACCTAAGTCACGTAATCCAGCAGCCAGAGGAATCGGCCAGACAATTCTGGACACGGTTCCTAACAAAGAAAAATCAAATAGTCGACTGTCGGGACGCTGAGGCCCTAGCAGCCTTCAAGCATAATATCTGTGATGAGTGGCTGGCCCGGCACCTCAGACAGGAAAAGCCAAAATCTATGGCAGCACCCACGACACTCATGACCCGCTTTTGCGCGGGAGAAGACAGCTGGCTCGCTTGTAGCAACAATATGAACAAGAACCCTGGTAGTTTGGACACCAGGGACATTAGTGGTAGGTCGCTTCGCAACAAGCAGAAGTGCCGCATTAACGGTGACAATGCTGAGGATAGGGCAGTTAATGCCGGATTCAGAGGCTCTAAATCCGGTCAGCGGAAGAAGCCATTCAAAAGGAATCCTAGGGGCCCGTCCAGATTGGACCGAATACTCGACCGCTTGTGCCAAATACATGGCACCCCCGAAAAGCCGGCCAATCGCACCAACAGGGATTGTTGGGTGTTCAAGCAGGCAAGCAAGCTAAGCGCCGACAATGAAGACAAGGGGCTGCATAGAGATGACGACGAGGAGCCCCGGCCACCGAACAACAATGGACAGAAGGGTCTTCCCCCACAAGTGCGGACGGTGAACATGATATACGCCACCCACGTCCCCAAAAGGGAGCGGAAGCGCGCGTTAAGGGATGTATACGCGGTAGAGCCAGTCGCCCCAAAGTTCAACCCATGGTCCTCCTGCCCGATCACCTTTGATCGAAGAGACCATCCCACTAGCATCCGTCATGGCAGATTTGCCGCATTGGTTCTAGACCCAATTATTGACAGATTTCATCTCACTAGAGCCTCATGGATGGCGGCAGCAGCCTGAACCTGCTTTACCAGGATACAGTGCGAAAAATGGGCATCGATCCCTCGAGGATTAAGCCCACCAAAACGACCTTTAAAGGCGTAATACCAGGTGTAGAGGCCAACTGTACAGGCTCAGTCACACTTGAAGTGGTCTTCGGATCCCCGGATAATTTCCGAAGCGAGGAATTGAACTTCGACATAGTCCCATTCCGCAGTGGCTATCATGCACTGCTCGGACGAACCGCATTCGCCAAATTCAATGCGGTACCGCACTATGCATACCTTAAGCTCAAGATGCCAGGCCCTCGTGGAGTAATTACGGTCAATGGAAACACCGAACGCTCCCTCCGAACGGAGGAGCACACGGCGTCCCTTGCAGCGGAAGTACAAAGCAGCCTCTCCGGGCAGTTTGCCAGTCCAGCCATTAAACGTCCGGACACCGTCAAGCACGCCCGGAGTAACCTACAACAAGACCGCCTGGCATGTTCCGAGTAGGCGTAGCAATGCGGCCCCAACCCCAACCCTCGCAAAAAGGCGACACCAGTACTTCGCGTCCATAACTACGCTCTGGAAATACTATGGGCATAGGGGGAGGGGCACCATCATGGCACGCCCAAAACACGGCTTAAACCGCACCAGGAGTTGCCAGTTTTTTACTTTTCTCTTACTTCCAGGACTCTACTCTTCGGAAGGCCTGTTCGGCAGTTCAATTGCTACACAAACGATGCAAGGACCAGGGAAGCAGACAAGCCATGCCGCATTACGGAAATCCCAGGTGGTCTCTATCACGAGCAGTATACCTGTTTTGCATACTATTACGCAGCTTGCCCCTGGAGCAGACATGTTAAATAGTCCAACTTTTCGTTTATCGCATTACTTGTATCGTTCTTCTTTGATCACAACTATTTTTAAACAATGCATAGCTTTTGTCTATTTTTTGCATTATCTTTTTATAAATAAATGTTCCTTAACGACATGTTGCACCCGTACAACTTGGTACGGCCAAAATACGCCAGGGGCTTTTAGCACCCCTCAATATGGTGTGAGAAGTCCGAACACTTTCACAAGTGCGGCACCCCGAACTTATAGCACTATATGCATCGGCTCCGAATCATGTCTTGGGTCAATAGTTGGGTTTGCCCGGCTCCTGTGTTTTGGTGCCTTACGTTCCGCTATATCGGCTAAGGTAGCACTAGGAGAACCACTGCGATTGTGCCCCAGTTGAGCTAGGCCGAGCACCTTAGTGGAGAAAGCTAAAACTGACTGTCGTGATGATGCGAGAGCTGGTCAATGTTCGAGAGGTTTTTTCGAGTCCCTAAAGACTTATGTCGCTTAGGGCGAGGAGTCAAATCTGTCCGGCCAAGGCGTGGATAGCGCCCCGAACTCGGTCTTCCGAATACTAGGGGCTTCGCCAAAATTTAAAATTATAGAATTCTATGGCTAAGTGAGAGTGTTCACGCATTATAGTTCGATTGCCTTGTTCGTTGGGCTGAGCGCCTCCCTCGAAGGACCCAAATATGGGAAAAAGAGCGCCCAGGTTTATCCCCGAACACCCCAGCACTAGCGGCAAGGGGGCAGAAGCCGACGACTCACCATCTCTCAGTATTGATAAACAGCCGGACAGAAGGTAATACTTTAAATTCCAGCAGCATTGCTCAGCGCATATGAACAAGTTTTCAGCGCACAGGACAAACACGAGCGAGTTTTACTCAAAAATTACATCCCTAGTACATTCATCCGCCACAAGGCGGGCACCCTTCAGAACATCCTTATAGTAATTTTCGGGCTTGCGATGCTCTTTCCCCGCTGGTGGCCCGTCCTTCACAAGCTTCTCTGCATCCAGCCTGCCCCAGTGCACCTTAGCACAGGCAAAGGCCCTACGGGCACCTTCAATACAGACGGAGCGCTTGATGACTTCGAGCCTTGGACAGGCCTCCACCAGCCGCCGCACCAGCCCGAAATAGCTCCCAGGCAGAGCCTCTCCAGGCCACAGCCGAACTAGGAGGCCCTTCATGGCCTGTTCGGCCACCTTGTGGAGCTCGACTAGTTGCTTCAGCTGGTCGCTCAGGGGCACGGGGTGTCCGACCTCAGCATACTGAGACCAGAACACCTTCTCTGTCGAGCTGCCCTCCTCGGCTCGATAGAATGCGGCGGCATCGGATACATTCCAGGGAAGATCTGCGAACGCGCCTGGAGAACTCCGAATTCGGGTAAGTAACAAGTAACTCACGCTTATGTGTTTGCTTTGCATAAAGAATGCCTTACCCGCCGCTATCTTCTTCACCTCATCCAACTCCTGGAGGGTCTTCTGGGATTCGGCCTTGGCAGACTTGGCACTTTCAATAGTCGCCGCGAGCTCGGACGCTCGCGTCCTTGAGTCATGCTCCAAACTCTCATGTTTTTCCATGAGAGCCTGGAGCTCTTGCCGCACCTTGCCAACCTCGGCCTCATACTTCTCCCGCTCGGTGCGCTCCGTGACCGCCGTCTTCTCAGCCTCGAGCAGCGCTTGCTTAAGGGTCGCCACGTCAGACATGGCCCCTACAATAGCCACGATAATCCTATCATTTTTTGCAATTGCACCTTTATATATATATATATATATATATATATATATATATTTAATTCCAACAAGGTATTTCTTACCTTCATTATCCTCGAGCTGCTTCTTGGCATGCCCGAGCTCTTGCTCGGACTGCTCGAGGTTCTGCTTTAGCACGTCCACTTCCGCAGTCAGTGCGGCGGACGCCCGCAGGGAAGCCTGCACACGCATATTGACTCCTTTTTGTTAGACTCCTGCGAATTTTCTTTGATCCTCTATTCGTCCTTTCTTCCCGAACGCCAAACAGAGCATCAGGGGCTACTGTCTATGCGGTAATATTATTTACGCATTCTTTACTTACCTCAAAGCCTGTTAAAAGGCTTATACAAGCTTCAGTCAGTCCGCTCTTGGCGGACTGAACCTTCTGGATCACCGCACTCATAATAGTGCAGTGCCCCTCGTCGATGGAGGCGCCTTGGAGCGCCTCCAACATATTGTCCGGCGCCTCCGGTTGGACGGAGGTCACCGGCACGGCGGGCTTGCTCCTCTTGGAAGGAGGTCCCCGCCGGACTCTGGAACCTTTGAAGGTTCCGGAGCGGTGTCCGGCCTAGGGCCGGACTTGGAGCCCTGGGGGGTTTCATCCCCCTTACACCTGGAGTCCGGGAGGTTGCCTTGCGGCGCCTCCGGGACCACCTCCTCCCTGCTTGGAACCTGTTGGGACAACACCTCGGTGGCATCCATTGGGCGGGGGGAGGAAGCCGTCGGAAGCGAGTTCACATCCGACAAGTCCAGTGAGCCGCTCGACGACGCATCGAGCCGGTCTTTGGGTGGGCTGCATAAGCAAATTCGACATAAGGGAAAGTTGTGCAATAAACGAATACTATGAATTACTCCGGTATCCAGATACTTACGATTTTGCCAGGGGCTTGGCCCTGGGCTGCCACTCATCTCCGCCGTCATCGGCATCGGTGGAGTAGTCCGGAGGAAGGGTTTTCCCCTTCTTGGACCCTCCGGCCTCCTCAGAGAGGGCGGCCTTCCTTTTCTTCTCTCCTCCCGCTGGAGGGGGAGAGGTTTCTTCTTCTTCCTCCTCGTCTTCACGAGAGGAAGGCGCTTCGGGACCGTCGGATGATGAATCTGACACCTCCTGGCGCCGCGCGCTCTTTTGAGTCCCCGTGGCCCTTTTCGTGGCCTTCTTCTCCGGCACCACATAGGGCACCGGAACCAGCAGCCTCGCCAAGCGAGCGTCCGCTGGGCCTTCGGGCAAAGGGGCCGGACAGTTGATCCGTCCGGACTTCGCCTGCCAATCCTGTCAAAGGTAAGGGAGTTTAGATCCCACACAGTGTTAAACTATGAAAAACTAGTGCCCTATAAAAGGTACAAAAAACTTACCGCACTAGCATGACGCTGCGTGCTGAATCCACGATCCTCAGTAGTGGATGAGGGAGCCTCGACGCCTTTGAAAAGCACCTTCCAGGCATCTTCGTACGTCGTGTCGAAGAGCCTGCTCAGAGTTCGGTGCTGTGCTGGATTGAACTCCCATAGATTAAAGGCCCGTTGTTGACACGGGAGGCTCAGGCGGATGAGCATAACCTGGACTACGTTGACAAGCCTGAGCTGCTTGTTCACCAGGGATTGGATGCATGTTTGCAGTCCGGTCACCTCCTTTTGGTTGCCCCACGACGGGCCCATCTCTTTCCAGGACGTGAGCCGCGTTGGGGGTCCGGACCAGAACTCGGGGGCTGCGACCCACTTAGGGTCGCGCGGCTCGGTGATATAAAACCACCCCGATTGCCACCCCTTCAGGGTCTCCACAAAGGAGCCCTCAAGCCATAAGACGTTGGCCATCTTGCCCACCATGGCACCTCCGCACTCCGCATGGTTGCCACGCACCACCTTCGGCTTGACGTTGAAAGTCTTAAGCCATAGGACGAAATGGGGGCGGATGCGGAGGAATGCCTCGCACACGATGATGAACGCCGAGATGTTGAGGACGAAGTTCGGGGCCAGATCGTGGAAATCCAGGCCGTAGTAGAGCATGATCCCCCGGACAAATGGATGTAGAGGGAAGCCCAGTCTGCGGAGGAAATGGGGGAGGAATACCACCCTCTCATGGGGCCTAGGAGTGGGGATGTGCTGCCCCTTTTCGGGAAGCCGGTGCGCGATGTCGCTAGCCAGATATCCGGCCTTCCTCAGCTTTTTGATGTGTCCCTCCGTGAGGAGGAGACCATCCACTTGCCTCCCGCTCCGGACATGACTGGAGAAGGTTGATGTGGTAGTGCGGACTTGGGCGCTGGAGCTCGAGTGCGCAAGAATGGATAGGCAAAGGAGGAAGAAGGCGTGGGTGAAAAGGTGGATCCTTATCCCCTTATATGGGTGGACGCGACTATATGTCCCCACCAGCCTGGTAAAACTCGCTTATCTCCAAGCGCCGTAATCAATGGCGCGGTTGGGTTACCCACGCCCGTATTGATGAAGAATCCCGGAATAAGGGGACACGATCTCTGCTTTAACAAGACGTGCCAAGGAAACCGCCTCGCATAACGCGCTAAGATGGGACAATAAAATAGTTTGAATAAAAGCTTGGCCGTGGTGTGATGTCACACTACGGAATACGTCAGCAGATTAGATTTGTGTAAATATTATTCTCTTTATGGAAATATGTGGAAACTTATTTTGCAGAGCCGGACACTATCTTTGTGTTCAAAATCTTCTATGAAGTACTTGGAGGAGGAACCCGCCTTGCAATGCCGAAGACAATCTGCGCGCCGGACTCGTCGTCATTGAGGCCTGGTTCAGGGGCTACTGAGGGAGTCCTAGATTAGGGGGTGTTCGGATAGCCGAACTATACCTTCAGCCGGACTCCTGGACTATGAAGATACAAGATTGAAGACTCCGTCCCGTGTCCGGAAGGGACTTTCCTTGGCGTGGAAGGCAAGCTTGGCGATACGGATGTTCAGATCTCCTACCATTGTAACCGACTCTATGTAACCCTAACCCTCTCCGGTGTCTATATAAACCGGAGGGTTTTAGTCCGTAGGACAACATACACATCAACAATCATACCATAGGCTAGCTTCTAGGGTTTAGCCTCTCTGATCTCGTGGTAGATCTACTCTTGTACTACCCATATCATCAATATTAATCAAGCAGGACGTAGGGTTTTACCTCCATCGAGAGGGCCCGAACCTGGGTAAAACTTTGTGTCCCTTGCCTCCTGTTACCATCCGGCCTAGACACACAGTTCGGAACCCCCTACCCGAGATCCGCCGGTTTTGACACCGACACCCATAGAAGAAGATTTAGCCGTTCCTGACCCGGAGGCGCAGTTGGTGGCGGCTCTTCATGTCATCCCAGATTGGATAGTACCGTTCTTGGCTTACATGACCCGGGGAGAGTTGTCAGCAGACGAGACTCTGGCTCGACAAATAACCCGGCGGTCTAAGTCAATGACGATTTCAAATGGAGAACTATACCATCGCAGCGTCTCTGGAGCGTTTCAGTGGTGTGTTTCCCCCGAAGATGGCCAAGAAATACTTCGTGAGATCTATGAAGGCGATTGTGGTCATCACGCCGGGTCAAAATCTCTGGTGGCCAAGGCTTTTCGTCATGGTTTTTACTGGTTGACGGCTCACGCTGATGCAGAGGATTTGGTCAGCAGATGTGATGGATGTCAAAAGTTCACACGACGAGCACATGTGCCGGCTCAAGAGCTCCGGATGATTCCAATCACTTGGCTGTTTGCGGTCTAGGGGCTTGACATGGTGGGACCTTTCAAAGGGTATAAGGATAAAAAGACACATCTCTTGGTGGCAGTTGATAAATTCACTAAGTGGGTTGAGGCGGAGGCGGTAAGTAAGTGTGACACGGCCACGGCGGTTCAGTTCATGAAAAAGGTGATCTTCCGTTTTGGTTTTCCACACAGCATTATCACGGACAATGGCACTAATTTATCCCAAGGGGCTATGGAGGAGTTTTGTCAACGTGAACATATTCGGCTTGATGTTTCTTCCGTAGCTCATCCTCAATCTAATGGTCAAGCTGAGAGAGCAAATCAGGAAATTTTAAAAGGTCTCAAGCCCCAACTTATGGTTCCCTTATAGCAAACACCGAGTTTTTGGGTAGAGGAATTACCCTCGGTGCTGTGGAGTATCAACACCACACCTAACATGTCTACAGGTTACACACCTTTTTTCGTGGTGTATGGAGCAAAAGCAGTGTTGCCTAGTGACATCCGTCATGACTCGCCCCGCGTGGCGGCTTATGTTGAAGCTAATAATGAACAAGCTAGACAGGATGCACTCGACTTGTTAGATGAAGAAAGAGACTTAGCAGCGGCTCGATCAACAATTTATCAACAAGACCTGCACCGTTATCATAGCCACCGGGTTAAGTCCAGAACTTTTCAGGAAGGCGACCTGGTGCTCTGGCTCATCCAGGATGTGTCAGATGCACACAAGTTATCCCCACCTTGGGAAGGACCCTTTGTGGTCAGCAAGAACTTAAACAATGGGTCATATTACCTCATTGACGTTCGAGAGCACAAAGACTCACATAAGTCGGAGGAGGAGACCCGCCGGCTATGGAACATTTCTCAACTTCGGCCATACTACACCTGAGCCACCGTCTCTCATCATGTACATACTTTAACATTGTATATATCATGACAAGTAATAAAGCAGGACCATCGGTCTCCTTTTCTTTTCAAAAGATTACGTATCTTTGTTATGTTTTATTTTCAACTGACTATTAAGGAGCTGATCATATTTGAATCAAGTCTAACCTTTTTTGGTCCAGCTTATAATCGTATTTGAATCTAGCTGCAATCTCATGGTCACTTGGGGGCTTCCTGTTCAAACATAGGTCGTATTCGAACCAAAGAGAACATAGCTGTCGTAACCCTCTTGATCGGCTCAAGGCCAAACTCACTTGGGGGCTTCTTGATCGTATCTGAATCATAGCTTAACACCTTTTAGGTCCGACTTGGATCGTATTTGAATCAGGGTCGTTAAAAACCTCTCAAGGTCATTTGGGGGCTTCCTGTTCAAACATAGGTCGTATTCGAACCAACGAGAACATAGCTGTCGGTACCCTCTTGATCGGTGCAATGCCAAAGCCACTGGGGGCTATATGGTCGTATTCAAACCTTAGCTTAACCCCTTTTGTCCGGTTTACTGATTGTATTCGAATCAGAAGCCCCCAACCTTTTCAATACAAGGTTAAATTATACTTATTATCTGTTGTTTGCCTTTTAATTTTTTTGTCTCAATATTAAAAATAATTAGCCTGGTCTTCTTCGCCGGCTAGACTATTTGACAATAAAGCCACCAAGGTATGATGATCATTGAGTATTCAGAAGCATTGATTTCTCAACAAGATTTGAGTTATCAACTTCATTACCTAGGTCATTTAAACTGGTGGTCTAAGGATCAAAGGTACACGTATGGTTATTGTTTATACGCAATTGCCTGCTACATTAACCAACGGGTTAGTTTCAGCCTTGTTCTCTTTTTTCTGTTTCCATTTTTTATTATGGTAAACATATTGGCTATAAGCCGGGTGTTCTAACCTGTTCGGTACTAAGCCATCAAGCCAGTCTTTTCCATTGTATCTACAGGAACAGAGCTGAAATATTACAGGGACAACCATAAGTAGGATGCACATATTGACATCAGGAAACACAGAATCACATATAGGTGTTTTATGCGTGAGGGCATAAGCAAAGCATAGTGTTTTCACAGCTAAAACTATTACAAGGTTTTTATAAACCCATGAAGATGATTATTGCTCCTCCCTCGCCGGTTCACTGCCCTCTGTTGGTTGGAAGCTAGGTTTTGACTAGTCAAAACCATTCACGGCGACAAATTCGGCTTCTTCGTCGATCAGGCCGGCCGGGTCAACTTCCGGGGCAAATGTATTTTCTCTTACAGGCGGGATCAAATCTATCACCTTGTACAAGGGAGTCGCCATCTTCTTATTTTCAACATCAAAACCCGGCTGGTATTTGTCGATCTTGGTGTCATCTCCAATGGTAGTTGCCTGAGGTCGGACTCCGCGAACGCAAGCCATGAAGTCATCCTGCTCAAAGGGAGATCCGTCTTCCTTCACGGTGGGATAGCATCTGGCCACGTCTGCCGGGTCTAGGTCTGGCACCCAAGCCTTGGAGCGTCTCAGGGCAGTCAAAGCTCCGGCTCGCGCATAGGAGCGCTTCACTTCTTGAAATCTGGCAGGCAGGATTGACAGTTTCTTCAAGACGTCGTTGAGCCGGTTGGGTCCATGATTGGCAGGAGAGATGGCGGCAAGTGCCCATTGTGCGCCAATATACAGTTGTTCTACTAAGGTATACACTGCCTTCAGTTTAATCAAAGGATCTTGGCTCAGGTTTTTGCTTCATGGGCCTGCACATATTTTATACACAAAGTCAGCTGGCGGCTTATATTCCGGATCAGTAAAAATTACACAAGATTAAAAATAGACGGCTTACCAAAGATGGCGGCCACCATTTGAGACACCCGTCCCTTTAAACCGTTCAGTTCTGTTGAAACCTCTTCAGGGGCTGCTTCGTCCTTTTCGGCACATTGTGTCAGAAGCGTTTTTTCCTCTGCCTAGGTTTTCTTCTTGGCGGTGAAGTTGGTCTTTAAATTTTCCGTCTTAGAGAGACTTATTTGCAGTTTGGAGTTAGCAGATTTTATTTCTGCCTCCTGACTCGCTAGCCGGGTCTTCGCATCAGTCAACTGTGAGTTCAGTTCAGATAAGGCATTCTACAAAAAACACTCAGATGAGTCAAGATTTTGCTTAAAGTTCAAAAATCAAGATTCAAGTCTCAAGTACTTTACAAAAAACCACTTGACACTTGGGGGCTAATGTATGCCAAAAACAAATTTTTATGACTCTAAAGACATACTTTAAGTCCCAAGTACTTTACAAAGTAACAGCACTTGGTACTTGGGGGCTAATGTATGCATTTCAGCAAGTATCCAAGGTTAAGCCGGAGTATTAAGTCCCTTGAATATGGTACAAAACAATTTAAAGTACTGGCTCATTTATGATCAAAAGGAACCGGCCCTTGGGGACTACAGGTGAAGCTTTGTTCTATTTTAGTGAATTCAAGAAAAGTTTCAAAGGTAAAGGTCTTGGCCTATATTATAAATTCTACAGATCATTCCGGTTCTCTCATAATCTGAAGACTTGGTGGCTGGAGGAATAGAGATAAGCCGGGAGAACATACCTTGTATTTCAACTACAACTGTTTGACCATTTCAATCTCAGAGTCGCGACTGGAGTGCACATGGTTGAGATAGCCGGATAAAATATCGTTGGCATTTAGATGATCATAATTGGCAACGTCAAAGCGCACTTTCTGCCTCTCCAGTGCCTCTTGTTTCGCCATGTGGCGAGCCAGCACAGTTGGATTCCTCGGCTCAATAAAACGGCTCCCAGTGATAAAAACATCTTGTGTAGACGGTGATGGCGGGTTGGCTGAGCTTGATGGTCCAGTTGCGGAAGGGCACAGTGGTCTCATCAAACGACGGCTCAGGAGGATTTGCTTCTGCATTGATAGGCGGGTCTTCTGGCGCGTCAGTTAATGGAGGAGAGGATGGCCTGGCCGGGTCAGATGCAAGCATTGTCGGGTCTTCCGCCGGTTTAGCTGGCTTTGCCTTCTTGGACTTAGCTTGGCCACTAAGAGAAATGTTGCAGGACTGACAGTATAAAAATACAATTTGAACAACCCGGAAAAAAGGAGGATTTTTTAGTACCCAGGGGCAGTCTTGAAGGCCGGAAATTGAGTCTGTGATGAGTCGCCAGAAGAGCGAGACACCTCCTGAAAAGATAAAATAAAGTTAAAGTAATGCAAGGGAAAGGATCCATTAAACAGAGTTAAGGACAAAAGAAGTAAACCTCATTACGGTGCTTCTGAGGCATTTGTTGAAGAACAACAGCCGGTTCGTCTTCGGTCCGGGCTTGACGGCGGCTCTCATGTTGCTGCTTTTTCAAAATAAAGTTGGGATCCAAGTGAGCTAAATGGTTAGAAAACCTTACTTTACGGATCACTCGTCGAATTTTTTGTCTTGGCAAGGGCTCTGAGTCGGAGGAAATAATAGTTACCTCTTCTTCCACGGCCTGACTGGCCCCAGTGTCATCCTGGTAATGATCAGTGTTAATAAGATTATTAAAAAATTGGCCAAGGGAATCAAGGGCTACCTCCAACTCAGATGTATCGTCAAGCTTCATCCAATCTTTAGCAGTGTTCTTCTTCTTCTTTTTCGACCTCCGGGTCGTTTTCTTGGCGTTTATGACGGCTCTCGTTTTCTTGGCAGCCTCGTGGTCATATTTAACTTTCCAGAAGTCAGAGTTGGCCTGCAGACAGGTAAAAACACGACGAAAAGGTCAGGCAAGTATTAAACAATACGACTGGGAAAAATACAAAGGAGAAGAGATCAGAATATCCTTACTTCTGGCACCGGGTTAAGCTTGCAGAAGGGGTTTAACCCGACAATACTGCAATCTTCGTATTTCCCGTTCACCAGAAGGGTTGACATTGAAACAATATCTTCTTCTGTTAATTGAGCGGGGTTGTGACGAAGAGAGTCATCCGGGCCTCCGCCATACTCATACATCAGCTTTGACCGACGACTTAGAGGGATGACCCGCCATGAGATCCAGCAGTGGGTCAGATCAACTCCAGTTAACCCGTTCCCTAACAGAGCATTAATCCTTTTGATGGATGGTATCAGCTTTCTACGTTCAGCGGCGGTGAGCTTGTCAGGGAGCGCGAACATGGAGTCAAGACGTTCGGGGCGATAACCCGGCAGTGGCCTCTCGTTTGCTGGTAAAATGTCTTGGCAGTAAAACCAATTCTGATTCTAGTCTTTTGGATGACTCGGCAAGACTATGAGGGAGAAGACAGTGCCCTGCTGGCGTTGAATTGAGATGTCTCCAAGCTCTAATCTAAGGCTGTTGGTGCACTCGTTTTGCCGGTTCAGATAAAAGTATTCTCTAAACAGCTCCACGGTCGGCTCTTGTTGAAGATACACCTCATAGAGCACTTGGAAGTTACAGATGTTAGATATGGAATTGGGCCCAATATCTTGAGGGTGGAGTTTGAAACAGTGGAGGACCACTCTGAAGAACTTTGAGCCGGGCGGTGAGAAGCCACGGTTCATATGGTCAGTAAAAACAATCACTTCACCAGCCCTTGGATTGGGTCGTTCTTCGTCCAGGTTAGGAGGACGGTAAGACATGACGTCTTTTCCTGGCAGAAATCCTATGGTGAAGAACTCCTTCAAACGTTCCTCAGTTACAGTTGAGGGAACCCAGTTACAGATGGTTGGTGCTTTTGACGGCATGATGTTCAAAGACGAACTGAAAAGAAAGGCAACATGCTGGTTCAATTCAATGATGAAATTAACAGTTAAATGATGATAATGCAGGGAAGTAATGGCATCTTAGTTAAGGGCTAATGCTATATAAGGAAAAGTAAGCCGGCACAGTAAGCCGCCATGACTACAGATATTTGAGAAAAGCGAAATCAGCTAAGTGTTGAGACAAACAGGTTTCCCAACTGCTTGGTGTTATTCCAGATCAAATGGTTATTCAAAATGAAAAAAATTCTAGACCTAAAAAGTTTAGCGCAGATAAATCTGTGTGTTCTAATGGGACCTTTGAACCAGAGAAAGGGATCCGTGGGGATCAAGAGTAGGCACAAAAACGCTACCGCACAAGCATATATGTCTTTTTGGATCAAGAAGAGGCTTGCAGTGGAAGAACTACGATGAACTATGAAGAACACACAGGAGCCTGGAAACCCTAATGCAGATCTGAGAAACAAAAGGAAAAGCACTTACAGTCGCAGGTCTTCTACGGAGATCGCCGTCGTTTCTCTGGGCCGATTCGAGTTGATGCAGCGGCCAAGGTCGACGGAGATGAAGGAGAAGCGTGACGGTGGTGAGGCTCGAGCAGCAGGAGGGTTGTGAGAGGAAGAAGACGGAGAGAGGGAGAGGAATGAGGAAGGCTGAAGCGTGCCTATTTATAAGGAAAATGTGAACAGACGGGCGCGCAAATTGAGTGATAGCCGAATAATGGTTATCCAACTACATAGACGCCTCGATTCTTGGGAGACATTAATGATGAAGATCTGTTGGGAGATGACGTCGTAAAAGTTTATTGCATTTTCAAAAGATGACGTCATGGCGGGTTACAAAAATTTCTGTGAGGATAAGAAGATGGATTTTTGTCTAAGTATTGAAGATTGACAAAGAACTAAGTTCAAAGTCAACCTCGGGCCTAATGTTGGGGATGTAGCTATCAGTTATGACCCGCCCAGGAGGGGCCGGGTCAGCCCCAATGGCGGGTTACACAAGAAGCCCAGTAAACATTCAAGATGATAGTTTGTCAAATCTTATAGAAAGACCAAAGGCCTGGAGGCGGTTTAAGGCCCGGTACTATGAACCGCCGTATGTAAGGAAAGACTTGTAAAGAAAGGCATGTAAAGGAAGTCACCAAGCCAGACACGATTATGAGCCGGCCGGGACTCTGTGGACCACCATGCGTCAACCCGTGTATATAAGGGGACGAGCCAGTGGCGATTTAGGGCAAGAAACAAGAGATCGATAACCAAGCCGGCGAGTTAAGCCTCTTGGTGATCGAAACCCCCAGCAATACCAACACAACTAGACGTAGGCTTTTACCATCATCGTAAGGGGCCGAACTAGTATAAAACCTCTCGTGTCCTTTGTCCCGATTAACCCCTTTAAGCTTCCTAGTTGCGATGGCCCTATGACTAAGTCCTTTCTCTAGGACATCTGCCGTGACAATTCCACGACACAAGGGGTCGGGCGGATGGCACGATTGGATTACCCAAGCCCTTATTGATGAAAATCCTGCAATAAGGGGACACGATCTCTGCTTTGACGAGACATTTCACTGGGAGTTGCATCTCGAAACGCGAAACGGGATGGGGCTGAAAAATGGTTCGAAACAATAATAAGACCGGAACACAATACCTCGCCGAAAAACTTGTCAGAAGACATGACCTATTTTTGTTTAAGTATTTTTCCCTCGCGATTCAGGGTTGTAATTATTGTATAGAGCCGAATATGTTTCTTTTGTTCAACTACTGTCGAGTATTCGGAGGAGGAACCCGCCTTGCAACGTCGAAGACAATTTGCGCGCCGGACACATCGTCATTGAAGCCTGGTTTAGGGGCTACTAAGGGAGTCTTGGATTAGGGGGTCCTCGGGCGTCTAGGCTATGTGACGTGCACCGGACTGGTGGGCCATGAAGATACAAGATAGAAGGTTTCCCCCCTGTTGGTGTCAAAACCGGTGGATCTCGGGTAGGGGGTCCCGAACCGTGCGTCTAAGATCGATGGTAACAGGAGACAGGGTACACAATGTTTACCCAGGTTCAGGCCCACTCTATGGAGGTAATACCCTATGTCCTGCTTGATTGATATTGATGAATATGGGTGTTACAAGAGTTGATCTACCATGAGATCGTAATGGCTAAACCCTAGAAGCCTAGCCTATGAATATGGTAATGAGTACATATGTTGTCCTTTCCGGACTATCCCCTTCGGTTTATATAGACACCGAAGGGATCTAGGGTTTACATGGAGTCGGTTACATAAGAAGGAATCTTTGGTCGCCAAGCTTGCCTTCCACGCCAAGTAGAGTCCAATCCGGACATGGTGCAGTCTTCGGCCTTCATGTCCTCACAACCCATGAGTCCAGCCCATGAATAACAGGTCGGACGCCCGAGGACCCCTTAGTCCAGGACTCCCTCAGTAGCCCCTAAACCTGGCTTCAATGACGAGGAGTCCGGCACGCAGATTTGTCTTCGGCATTGCAAGGCGGGTTCCCTCCTTACGAACTCCAGAATAGTCTTTGGACGAAGTAAGTGTATCCGGACCTGTTACACACACCATACAGAACCGCAGAGAGAATATAATATTTGCACAGATCTAATCTGCTGACAGCTTTTTTCCAACACTTCGTAGCGTTTGTCCGGTTATAATTTAGAACCATTTTTCTTCTGCCATTCTACGCTTCGAGACGTGGTTGTTATTGGCACGTCTTGTCAAAACAGAGATCGTGTCCTCTTATTGCGGGATTCCCATTAATGCGGGCATGGGTAACTCAACCATGCCGTTTATACACCCCTAGGGAACAGGCGAATCCTAAGGCGAGTGAGGAGGCGTTTAATATTTGCTGCCTTTATAAGGGGATAAGGATTCACCCCTCCTTTCCTCACGCCCTCTCTTCGTCTACGCCTTTCTGATCTCAAGCTCCAGTGCCCGAGTTCTTATCTCCTTTCCACTCAAGCAACCATGTCCGGATCTGGTGGTCAGGGCAAGTTGATGGTCTCCTTCGTTAAGGAGGAGGACATTACTAAGCTCCGGGCGGGTGGATATTTGGTGAAGGAGATCGCCCATCGTATGCCAGCCGAGGGACAAGTTGTCCCCATGCCGGAGCCCACAGAGAGGGTAGTATTCTGTATTCCTCCCCCATTTCTTCCGCGGGCTAGGGTTTCCACTCCACCCCTTCGTCCGCGGGCTGATGTACTACTACGGGATAGATTTCCATGATCTATTCCCGAATTCCTTACTCAACATCTCGGCGTTCATCGTCGTGTGCGAGGCCTTCCTCCGCGTCCATCCCCACTTCAGGATGTGGCTCAAAGTCTTCAACGTGAAGCCGAAGGTGGTGGAGGGATAGCACGCGGAGTGCGGAGGGGACATGGTGAGCAAGCTATCCAATGTCTCATGGCCCAAAGGCACCTTTGTTGAGATAGTAAAGGAATGGCAGAAGCAGTGGTCCTATATTACAGAACCTCACGGCACCACCTGGGCCGCTGCTGCTGAATTCCGCTCCATCGCTCCCATGCGACTCACCTCCTGGGTCGAGAAGAGTCCAGACTGGTGTGCACCTGATGAGCTGATAGCGCTGCAGACGCGCGTTCAAAGCATGGTGACCAAGGACATCAAGCTCGTCGACGTTATCCAGGTGATGCTAATCCGCCAAATTCTTCCGTCCCAGCGCCACAGCCGCCCTTTATGGGAATTCAATTCGAAGAAGCACTAGACCCTGAAAAGGCTCTTCGATACTTCTCACGAAGGGGCCTGGAAGTTGCTCTTTAAGGGCAATGAGAGGCCACCGGCCACGGACTCAGACCGTGGTCACAATTGTAACCTCCCCGCCAGCAAGGTATGTTACTTTTGATGTACTCCCAACTTAAATGTTTTGAGGATGATGTCTGAGACTTTAGCGTTGCTTCCTCGGGACTGGATGGAGAAGGCGAAGCGGATCCAGTGTCCGGCTCCATTGCCCGAAGAACCAGTCATCCCGCTCCTGGCGAAGATGCTGGTGTTGGCGCCATATACGGCGCCGGAGAAGAAGGCCAAGAAGAAAGCCAAGGGGGCCAAGAGCGGCCCCCGTTGCAAGGGCACTTCGGATGCGGCGTCTGAAGACGACGAGGCCCATTCCTCTGTCCCTGAGGACAATGACGAGGAAGAGGAGGAGGAGCAAGAAAACAACCCTCCTCCCGAGGAGAAGAAGAAGAAAAGGGTGGCCTCGACACATCTGGAGGCGCGAGCGCCCAAAAAGGGGAAGGGTGCCCCAGCGGTCAACACCGCGTGGGATGCTGATAGTAGTCCGGAACGTCACCCCCGTACTAGGCCCCAGGCCGCATCGTAAGTGACATGGCTTATTTATGCGCATATCCAGCCCTTTCTTTTTATTATTCTAACATGGTTAATTCACACTATTGTAGTCCGGCTCGAGACCTTATCCAGCGATCCTCATCTAGAGGTTCGTTGGCTCCGTCGGATATGGCGAGCATGTCGCCACCACCTGCTTATTCCCCTGGGGCCAGGGATGACACCGAAGTGTTATCCTGGAGGACCGCTCCGAAAGGAGGAGCCCCGGACATTGTCCGGGAGGCGCCACAAGGTGGGACCTTCACTGCCGCACACATGGGGAGTCAATTCCCATGGAGACTGGCGAAGAGGGTCGTATCCAGTTCGTCCCTCAGCCGAATACGATTCTGGAGACCCATATGGCTCTGGGGTCGGGCGAGCAGCCCCCTTTGAAGGAGGGGGGGTGCTTCGCTTCCGCCGGTGGCTCCTGTCCATCCTGGAGCGCCAGATGACCTGATGGGGGCACTACAAAGCGCCTCCATCATGGACGAGCACCGTATCCTTATGGGTGCGGTGGTCGAGAAGGTTCATTCCGCCAAGGCGGACTGAAGGAAGCCTGCAACAGCCTGTTAACATGTTTTGAGGTAAGAAAAGAGAAAAAAACCGTATAGTATGTAACCCTTGAGACACTGTCCGGTGTTCGGCGAGGAGGACCGGACAGGGGATCAACTCTTAATTATAAGAGGCCGACTGAATATATATTCATAAGCAGGCGTCCCTGTTGGCCACGACCTCGCATGCTGCCGAGGTCTCCGAGCTGAAGCGGTGGCTGGAGCGGACCGAGAATGAGCTCGGCAAGGTTAAGGTTTGGCTCCAGGAGAACCAAGGTGAGGAATGACTTGCTATATGTCCGGGAAGGGATAAACGCTATATATTGACAGAGGTATTGTGATATGTGCAGAAGTCGCGACCGAAGTCGAGGCTATGAGGAAGGCCTTGGGCGAGGCCGAGGAGCAGGCTGTCCAGCAGCAGGCCGCCCGTAAGAAGCTAAATGCCCGGGTCAAAGAAGTCCACCAGGAGCTCCAAGATGCGGTGAAAAAATGCGAGGCCTTGGAGCATGATGCGTCGGTTCGAGGGTCCGAACTCACCAAGGCTCGTCAGAGCGCAGAGGCCGCATGGGATGAGGCCCATGCCACCCTCCAAGAGATCCAGGAGGCCAAGAATATCATAGCGGGTAAGGCATTTAAGATGCAAAGCAAGTATGCGGAGAAGCAATACCTTTTACTAACCCGGCTTCGGTGTTCCCCAGGGGCTTTTGCGGGTTTGCCACACAGTGTATCAGACGCCGTGGAGTTGTATCGAGCCGAAGGAGGGGGTTCTTCAGAGAGGCTCTTCTGGTCGCAGTATGCGGCATCAGAGCATCCCGTGTCCTTCACCGATCAGCTAAAACAGCTGGTGGAGCTGCATAGGGTGGCCGAACTAGTCATTAAGGATGTGATAATCCGGCTATGGCCAGCCGAAGCTATGCCTAGTAGCTACTTCGTACTCGTGAGGCGGATGGTGGAAGCCTGTCCTCGGCTGGACGTTATCAAGCGCTTCGTCTGTATTGAAGGTGCCTGTATGACCTTCGCTCACGTTATCAAGCGCTTCGTCTGTATTGAAGGTGCCCGTATGACCTTCACTCGCTACAAGATGTGGTGGGCGAAGATGAACGCTGTTGAAGTCGCCAGCGGGCCGCCGAAGGGCAAGGAGCACCGCACACCCGAGCGATATTTCGAGGATGTTGTAGAAGGGTCTTGACTTGTAGCGGCGCAATGTTCGCAGGACATTGTATTTGAATAAATGTATTCATGTTGCCTTTGTCTTGTATTATGTGAACAAAGCCAGTTTTTTTAAAGTAATTTAATTTATGCTTTGAATTGTTTCCTCCTGTGCGGCCATGTTGTGTGTAATATGAGGGTTGACCAGTCATTGGCCTCTGCCCTCATGTAGGTAATACGGAGGTGTTCGGGATGGAATCTAAACAATCTTGATCCAATTACATGGTCCTTGAAGGAGTTGTTTAGCGCAACGAACAAGGCAATCTGACTTTATGGCTTTAACGCCCTCACTTAACCATAGGAGTTTTATAATAAAGCATAGGCGCAGCCCCTGGTTTAATCCAGAGTACTGTCAGCATATGATCGGGAAGTTCCGATCTCTCACGTAACGCGGAAAAAATCTCCAACGATTTGTAACCCTCGAATAGCTGACCGGCTCTCGCCACATCATGACAGACAGTTTTTGGCTTTCTCTACTGAGGTGCTCGTCAGGTCAACGCCAGGGCACAATCGCAGTAGATCTCCCTTTACTACCCTAGCCGATGGAGCGGAACGTAGGGTAGCAAGCACAGGAGCCGGGCAACCCAACTATTGACCAAAGACATGATTCGGAGCCAATGCATATAATGCTAAATTCGGGGGTGCTGAACATATATAAAAAGTGTTCGGACTGTGCTGCCGTATTGTGGGGGGGACAGGTAGCCCCTGGCGAATATTAAATGTAAAAGAGTGTCGATGCGGCAAATAAGCAGATCGAAAATAAAAACGAAGTAAGAAGCGAAAACCACGGGAACTGGGCCACGAACCATTTTATTATAACAGGATGGATACGTCAAGGCGTATCTTGTACAGATGGTGCGAGAAGTATCCGACCATTTAACATGCCGGCATCAATAGGGCGCAGCGTGCGGGTCCTGAGAAATAAGTATGAATACTTTCGAGAAGAGCGTAGAAAGGTTACCCTACACACCTGTGTTGCTTGCATCCGTTGTATTTCAGTCCTTCTAAAGGACTTGACATCAGGCCCGCGGAAAAGGGTGCCTGAAACAAGAAAAGGAAGTAAAAGTATGTGTTTCTGGGATCGGCCTGGCCTAATTGTAGACCCCGGGCTATCTCGTGCCTCCGTCGATGTCCATAGAATTTTGAGTGCGTAATTGTGTATGGGTGGTACGAACGCCACTACCTCATTGGGGCTGGGACGGAGGCCGAATTGCTAATCGAGCTCTTGACAAGCCGCGCTGTCATATTGTAGTGTAGTCCGGACCCTCTTGATGATGTCCAGGGGCTTGACAGCTGGATTATGATGCTGCTTGAGAAAGCCGCTCTGCACTCCTGCTGCTAGGGCGGCGGTTTGCTCCTCTATTCAGAAGTTGCGTTTCGTATTTCCATTGATTGTTATGATGCCACGTGGACCGGGCATCTTGAGCTTGAGATAAGCATAGTGTGGTACTGCGTTGAATCTAGAAAACGCGGTTCGTCTGAGCAGTGCGTGGTAGCCGCTGCGGAAGGGGACGATATCGAAGATTAACTCTTCACTTCGGAAGTTGTCCGAAGAACCAAAGACCGCCTCCGGCGTGATTGAGCCCGTATAGCTGGCCTCTACACCTGGTATGACTCCTTTAAAGGTAGTCTTTGTTGGTTTGATTCATGGGGGATTAATGCCCATCTTCCGTACTGTATCCTGGTACAGCAGGTTGAGGTTGCTTCCGCCATCCATCAGGACTCGTGTTAGGTGGAATCCGTCGATGATTGGGTCAAGGCCAGTGCGGCCGAGCCACCGTGGCGGATACTAGTCGGATGATCTTGTCGATTGAAGGTGATCGGAAATGACGACCACAGATTGAACTTTGGAGCGACTGGCTCTACCGCGTAGACGTCCCTGAGTGCTTAGTTGCGCTCCTTCCTGGGGATGTGTGTGGTGTATATCATGTTCACCGTTTTGACTTGGGGCAATTTCTTCTGTCCCCTGGTGTTCGGCTGCCGGGGCTCTTCGTCCTCGTCCGCACTTTGTGAACCCTTTTCTTTGTTTTCGACATTTAACTTGCCAGCTTGCTTGAAGGCCCAACAATCCCTGTTGTATGATTGGCTTGTTTATCCGGGGTGCCATGAATTTGCCACGGACGGTCGAGTATGCGGTCCAAGCTGGAAGGTCCTTCGTTATTTCTTTTGTAGGGTTTCTTCCGTTGGCCGGACTTGAAGCCACTAAATCCGGTGTGGATTGTGGTGTCCTCGGTGTTGTCGCCATTGCTTCTGCGTTTGTGTCTGTTGCGCTGGAGCTTGCTGATGTTGTTCTTGGCCTCGATGGGGTATGCCTCGCTGGCTGTGTTTTTGCTACGAGCCAGCCAGCTGTCCTCGCCTGCGCAAAAGCAGGTCATGAGTGCCGTAAGGGCTGCCATTGACTTCGGTTTTTCTTGTCCGAGGTGGCGTGCTAGCCATTCCTCACAGATGTTGTGTTTTAAGGCTGCTAGGGCTTCGGCATCCGGACAGTCAACGATCTAGTTCTTTTTGGTTAGGAACCTAGTCCTGAATTTTCTAGCTGATTCTCCGGGTTGTTGAACTATGTGGCTTAGGTCATCGGCATCTGATGGCCAGACATAAGTTCCTTGGAAGTTGTCGAGGAACGCCTCTTCCAAGTCCTCCCAGCTGCCGATGGAGTTCTCAGGCAGGCTATTTAACCAGTGCCGAGCTGGTCCTTTGAGTTTTAATGGGAGGTACTTGATGGCGTGGAGGTCGTCTCCTCGGGCCATGTGGATGTGGAGGATGAAATCTTCTATCCATACTGTCAGATCAGTTGTGCCGTCGTATGATTCGATATTGAAGAGCATGAACCCCTTGGGGAATTCATGTTCCAGTACTTCATCTGTGAAGCAGAGCGGGTGTGTGGGGCCTCTTTATCAGGCCGCATCGTGGCGGAGCTCAGATGGAGTTCGTCTGCAGCGTTCGGCCCGAGCGTGGTTAGGTTTGACACGTCCGAATAGGTAGCCATCGTCGTGCTTCGAGGCACGTCCTCGCGATCCATAAATCGATCTTGTGTGTCCTGATCTACTATCCAGAGTCTGTCGGAGGTCATACATACTACTTCGGACTCTTCTGTCCCTACTTTGGCGGGGTGGTGGGGTGTTCTGCTCTTCGGCCCGAGTTGCAGTTTTATCCTGATCGCGGGGTGGCCGTTAAGCCGTCCTATCCCGACCACGTGGTGGTCGGTCCGTACTACGCGAGGGAGATATGTGCTCCGGCGCCTCCTCATCGAATTGAGGTAGCAGTCTGCGTTTCGGGTAGCTCTTGGCTGGGCGGTTGAGGCCGTGTTCCTCGGCTGTCAGGATGTCGGTCCATCTGTCGACGAGCAGGTCTTGTTCAGCTTGAAGCTGGTGTTGTTTCTTTTTCAGACTCCTTGCCGTGGCTATGAGCTGAAGCTTAAAGCGCTCCTGCTCGAGAGGATCCTCAGGCACGATGAAATCTTCGTTGCCAAGACTTATCTCCTCCTTGGAGGGTGGACAGTAACTATCATCCTCCAGATCATCTTCTATGGTCTGTTCGTCAGGGTTGTCTTGCCTGCTGTCCTGTTCCTGTTCGGATGTAGCCCCGACAGGGTCTTTATTGTTTTCGACGTCGCTCGGAGTAGTATTTTATCCGGTGCCAGTGTTTCCGTCCTTTGAGCGACGGGTCTTGGGGCGGCGTTTGGGCTGTCGGTGCTTGGACTGTGTCTCGGAGGTTTTATTCGCATCTGGTTCTTCTTTGTCGTCGCTAGATCCTTTAGGTCTATCAACCATGTAGACATCGTACGAAGAGGTGGCCGTCCAACGTCCAGTGAATGGCGGCTCTTGGCCTTGCTCCTTGTCGGCATCGTCATCCATACCGTCGATGTCTTCGGAGCCATAGTCAAGCACGTCGGTTAAGTCGTCGACGATGGCTATGAAGTGGGTGGCGGGTGGGAAGCAAAATTCCTCATCATCCGTCTCTAGATTGAACCGGACATAGTTCGGATGGGAGTCCTTCTCCAAGGACAGATTCTTTAAAGATTTTAGCATGTCACCCAAAGGAGAGTCCTGGAAAACGTCAGCGGCGCTGAACTCGAAGATCGATAACCGATCTAGCTCAGTGTCCACGGGCGTACACAGTCCGGAGCTTATAGCCGGAGACGAGTCCGAAGTTCCGTTAAAGTGAATATTGCAGGGCGTCGAGTCCATGTGCGGCTCCAAGACCGCATACTCTGAGGCCTCAGATGGCTCGATCTGCCTCGGCTCTAAGGTCGTTGCAACCGCAGGAACCATCTCCTGGGTGTGGTCCGATGATAGATTTAAGTCACGTTCATCGGGATGAGGGGAGCAATCGCCGCGGGATCAAATCCCTCGAAGATCAGGTTTACACGGATGTCCGTGGCATAGTTCAAGCTATCGAATCCGACCTGATGGCCAGGGGCGTAGCTGTCGATCTACTCCAGATGGCCAAGCGAGTTGGCCTGCAGCACGAAGCCGCCGAATACGAAGATCTGTCCGGGGAGGAAGATTCCTCCTTGGATAGCGTCATTATTGACGATTGAAGGGGCCATGCATCGAACCTTTTGTCGACAGCACAGTGGAACTCTCAATGAAAGCACCAATGTTGGTGTCAAAACTGGCGGATCTCGGGTAGGGGGTCCCGAACCGTGTGTCTAAGATCGATGGTAATAGGAGACAGGGGACACAATGTTTACCCAGGTTCGGGCCCTCTCTATGGAGGTAATACCATACGTCCTACTTGATTGATATTGATGAATATGGGTGTTACAAGAGTTGATCTACCACGAGATCGTAATGGTTAAACCCTGGAAGCCTGGCCTATGAATATGGTAATGAGTATATATGTTGTCCTTTCCGGACTATCCCCTTCGGTTTATATAGACACCGAAGGGATCTAGGGTTTACATGGAGTCGGTTACATAAGAAGGAATCTTTGGTCGCCAAGATTGCCTTCCACACCAAGTAGAGTCCAATCCTGACACGGTGTAGTCTTCGGCCTTCATGTCCTCACAACCCATCAGTCCGGCCCATGAATAACAGGCCGGACGCCCGAGGACCCCTTAGTCCAGGACTCCCTCACCCCCGAGTCCGGATGGGACTCTCCTTGGCGTGGAAGGCAAGCTTGGCGTTCGGATATGAAGATTCCTTTCTATGTAAACCAACTCTATATGATCCTAGCCCCCTTCAGTGTCTACATAAACCGGAGGGTTTAGTCCATAGAGGCAATCATAATCATACAGGCTAGACATCTAGGGTTTAGCCATTACGATCTCGAGGTAGATCAACTCTTGTATCCCCTATACTCATCAAAGTCAATCAAGAAGGAAGTAGGGTATTACCTCCACTAAGAGGGCCCGAGCTTGGGTAAACATTGTGTCCCCTGCCTCCTGTTACCTTCGATCCTTAGACGCACAGTTCGGGACCCCCTACCCGAGATCTGCCGGTTTTGACACCGACAGCAGTTGCCGAGGCGGCATGGGGAAGTGGAGACGCCCACATCCCATCAAGCGCCACACTTTGACTCGGTCTACAGGCGATTGGGGCCCACGGCACTTCTCCCTTGCCATTTGGTTTCACCTCGAAGCCAAGTACGAGTGCGCCTTGGTCCCGGGGGTTACTCTCGGCGTTCTGGGAACCAGGGTACCCAGACTTACCTTCCTGCAGCCCATGGCGTGGCTCCATCGACGGCCTGGTATGTGTCGGTGCGGAACGACACCTATGGGATCACGAGAATCCCTACTACGGTTGGCGGGGTGAGGGGTCGTGAGAAGAGCGCATCAAGCAGGTAGCACACGGTTCGTTTATCCAGGTTCGGGCCGCAAGGATGCGTAAAACCCTACCCCTGCTTTGGTGGATTGTGTATTTGTGTTCTTGAGCTAGCTATGGGGCGTGAGGAGCTCCAAAAAGCCGAATCCTTCACCTGGTCGCCTCGGGCCTCCTTTTATAGGAAAAGGGGTTGCCATAGTGGCACACAGGAGGTGGAAAGGGTACAGTGATGCGAGGTTATCCCTCGCATTACATGACAAAGCGCATTTAATGCGTCTTGCTTAGGTGTCCTTGCTTTATCGGGGAAGGGGGAGAGATCTGCCTCGTCCGTCGCTGCTCCTTCTTGTGTCGACACGCGCCCTGGCCAGCGACGCTTGCGATGCCACGTAGGTAGGCAGGCAGCTGAGGTGGCGCAGTGGTGGGTCTTCACGAAGATTTGCACGCCGCCACGCGGGTGCCTGCCCAGCTGGTTGGGTCGGCAGCTGCATGCGAACGGCGGTGGAGGTTTAGTCGGCATGGGCCTGATGGTGGCCCTGCGGGTGTCCTCGGCAAGGGCCTTGCCGGGGCCCCGACAAGGGTCTTGCCGAGGCGCCTGCCGTCATCCCCGGAAAGGCGCTTGCCGGGGGCCTTGTGGTCTTCCTCGGCTGGGATCCCGCCAAGAGTTGTCGCCTCCTTAGTGCGTATCTGATCTAGAATCTCTTCACGAAGATCTGCATGCTGCCACGGGGATGTCTCCCGAATCCTTGCCCTCTGGGGGCAGTGGACTCAAGGGTGATTCGCTCCGTAGGCGCGGGACGAGTCGCCGCGGCAAGGGTCTTGCCGGGGCTGCTAGAACTGTCTCCCGGCAAGGATCTTGCCGGGGGAGTCCGCTTCGTCCCCTTTGCTCTCCTTGGTCTTGGCCTTGGCATCGTAGTTCTCTTGAGCTTCGGTCTTACCCTGGCTCACCTCCCTTGCCTTGCTTGGTGTGGTGGTGCCTGTGGCTCAAACTGCCCGTGCACAGTTATAGGGGTACAAAAAGTGTACCCCTCTTTTTCTACACTGACAGGAGCCCCCGGGCCTGGGCCACACATAAGCGCAACGTGTTGTTGGGCTAGGCCCAAAAACGGTGCGCGGGCAGGCGGGGCGGTTTTTACCGCGGTAAGATTCTTCGCGCGCTGCGCTTCCCACGACTCCCGCGCGTGGCGCGGCGTGGGGAGGTGCGTGTGACGTGGGCGGCATGTGTGGGGTTGGTTCCCGTAGGCATGCGTCATACCATAGTTAATGTGAAAGGAGGCGGCCCGTGTTTTCCCCCATAAGAAAGGAATAACCGCGGGCGCGCTGCTCACTTTCTCCTCTTTCCTCGTGCCTTTTCCAATCTCAGAGCCGCCGTTTCCTCTCTTCCTTCCTTCCTAAGCTTCCGCCGTTGCCCGCCGTCGTTGCTTCGCCATCCCCCTTCCTCAGCCCTCTAAACTTCTTGGTCGCCATGGCGCCCAAATCCGTCAAGGGCAAGGGGATGGCTAAGGGCGCTGGGACTGTGGAGCCGCCGGAGAGCGCGCTGTCGGGGGACCGGACGAAGTCCGCCTTCTTCTTCCCCTTGATGGTTGATGTTCAAGAGCTCCGGGCCTCCTTCAGGCCCCTATGGGGAGCGAAGACGGGGGGAGAGAATTCGGGACACCCGGCGACGCACGTCATTCCTGCTGCTTGCGCCGATCCTGCTCCAAATCGGTATCCCTTTTTTGTCGATTATCTTTCCTGCGGGTTATGCCCCCCTTTCTCCGATTTCTTATGCGACGTTATGCACACCTTCGGCTTTCGCCTCTTGGATTTTACTCTGAATGCGGTGGCGTGCATGGCTTTCTTCGCGCATCTTTGCGAAGGCTTTGCCGGGGTGCAGCCCAACACGACGCTCTTCCGCCATTACTTCTTCCCTCGGATCCAGCCGGGAGGTGCCGTCTCTGGTTGCGTCACCTAGATCCCAAGATCCAAGGGGGCGTACCCGGACGGTGCCGTGAAGGAGAGGTGGGAGGAATGGCGTGGCCGGTGGTGTTGGATTGAGGATGAAAACCCGCCGGAATTCTGCAAGGTCCGCCGAGTGCCGCCGGTCCGTGGCAGCGATTGGAGCGATGTCGACGCCACCGACGGGAGGCTCACTGTTGCCACCACCAGGATTCTCCGGCTCACCCGGGCTGGACTCACCCTTGAGATGATCGGGGCGGACTTCATTCGTCGCCGGATTGCCCCGTTGCACAACAAGGGGAGGCCAGCTTGGCTCTTTACGAATCCGGCTGACATTATGCGACTCCACCCCGGCCTCGATCACAACTTCACAGTGCTGGTGCATGCCCACTTCTGCCAGCGGCTTTTCCAGCTTGATGTGTGTCGCGATGGCGAGGTCGAACGGACCGGCAAGGCCGCGAGGGCTGCCGCAAAGGTTGGCAAGGCTCTCAAGGGGCTGTTTTTCAAACTACCAGCGGGGGTGGTCCCGTTGTGCAACAATTCGCGTCGGTCTGAGATCATCGCCATGATGCCAGAGTGTAATGTGCACGGCCCTGTCCCGAGCTAGGAGGAGCCGAAGGATGCAGATGTGCAGCAATTCTTTGACACCCTGATCGAGGTGTATGTCAATGCTGATGCCGAGCGGTGGCTTATCATGGACACCACCCAGGCAGAGCTGGACTACATCGCCACTAGGGCAAGGGAGGCACAGCTTGCCATGGCGGCTGACAGCGCCGGGGGTGTGGAGGACAAGGACGCAACGGCTGCGGAGGAAGAGGAGCTCACCCGGTGGGCGGCGGCCTCCGGGGAGGTCAGCAGTGCCGACACCGGATCTCCGCTCGTCGAAGACGCGGCCGACGAGTCGTCGTCGGAGGAGGAAATGGCGGCGGGCTCGACGCCAACCAGGGGAAGAGGGCGAGTCCCGCGGCGGGCTGGCTCCGGTGAGCCGGTCCGGCCCGGCAGGGCTGCGCGGCATCAATTGACCCTGGAGGGGTCTGGGCGTCACCCGAGGGCCACGGCAGCCAAGAGGCTGACGAAGGCCGCTGAGAAGAAGAAGACAACAGCCCCTTCTTCATCTGGGCGCGCACAAACCCCGTCGTCTTCGCCTCCTCCGGCAGATGTCGACTCGGATGTCGACGCGGAGGTCACTTTTGATCTCGGGCCTCTTAGCCCGAAGAGGAAGAGGAAAGTGGTGGAAGCGGAGGAGGTGGATGACGAGTAAGTACTCTGTTCCTTACTGCCATTTCCATTCCTCTGAATTAAGCCACCCATCTTGATCCGTTTTTGCTTTTGTAGGGATGCAGAGACGTTGGCCCAGAGGGTGAAGGGGGCGAAGGCCTCGGCGAGCAGTCAGCCCCCAGCTAGGGCTTCAAAGACGCCACTGGTGGTGTTGAGCAGCCCGGACAGCAGCCCCCAGCGTAGCCCCCAGCGTAAGTTCGTCACCCTCCTCTTACTCGACATGTGGTAGGCGTCCGATGCTATGGTGTTGACCTTGCCGGGTTTGCAGGAGGGGAGCGGCAGCAGGAGGAGCCGCAGAGGGCTACCCCCAACACACCACCCCCATCGACTACGCCACCGCGAGGGGCGTCCCCGGCAAGGACATCAAGCACGGAGCCCACACCCATGGAGGAAGAGGGGAACTTGGGTGCTGGTGACTCTGCCATGGCGCCGGATGCTGGCGGGGAGGGGGCTTCTGCTACACATCCTGGCACTGGTGAGTTGCCTGTCCTCCGTCTCTGTTTTTCCCTTATTCTTTTTCTTGGTTTCAATGCTCCCCTTACTACCCAGGCCCTCCCTCAATAGGTATGGAGGACGTGGATACCGTTGTTGGGAACATTGCTGAGGAGGCCGCCAAGGATGCTGCCGAGGTCGCCGCTGATGAGGCCGCCAAGGATGCTGCCGAGGACACCACTACGGGGGCCGCCAAGGCGACCGGCGAGGCTTCTGCCGAGGGCGCCAACGGTGGGCCTGCTAGGGAAGCCGGCAAGGCCACCGCCGAGGAAGAGGCGGTTGATGATCAGCCTCCCTCCTCCTCAACCTCGGGCCCCGGCAGGTATCTGAAGGTGGGCGACGATCTTTTCGTCCACCTCCCAGGGGCGTCAAGTTACCGGGCGCCCGCCGAAGGGGAAGTCTTTGACGATGAGGTGCTTGCCGCCACTGGGCTCGAGGTTGTCGGTGAGCCGGGCATTGGCGGTGATGGTTCTCCAGAAGAGCAGCTTTTCCGCGCCATGGGGGCCAACTTCCGAAAACTCCAGGCGCTCTACCGTGTCCTTCTAGACAAGGTTAAGTCCAGGATGGCAACGATGGACCAGGCGGAGGTGGATTTCAAGGCGCGCGTTGCTGAGGTGCAGACCTGGTTCCACCAGACTCACGAGGAGCAGAGGGCCTTTCATGAGGAATTGGCCAAGCGCAATGTCGAGCTCACCATGAAGATGGCTGACATCGAGAAGGCCCAGGAACAGGCGGCGAACTTGGCTGCCGCGACCGAGGCCGTCCGGAACCAGCATCAAGCCGCACTGGATTCCCAGGAAGAGGACCTCACCGTGCGTGAGGCGAAGCTTGCCGCAGCGCTCCGTGGCAAGGATGAGGAGCTCGAGGCCCTTGTCGCATGGCGGACTCGCGAGCTAGAGCAGAGGCACAAGGAGGCACTCGATGCCCAGGCTCTGGCCCATGCCGGCAAAGTAAGGGAGTTGGAGGTGGCGCAGGACGAGCTGAAGGAGCAGACCCTCAAGCTGTCCAACGAGAAGAGCACGCTCAACAGTGCCTTGGTGGAGGCGCAAGGAGCGGTTATCAGCAGGGCTGGGGAGCTCTCCGAAGCGCAAAACTCCATCAGAGACCTCAAGCTGAAGCTGGAGGATCTCGAGAAGATGTTGTCGGAGAGCAGGGCTCGGGAGGAGACCTTGACCAGAAGTCTGTAGGAGGAGAAGCAGATGCGGGCGAACGAGGCCGCCTCCCACCAAGATTATGTGGCGGGCGAGAACAGATGGATCAGCCGTCTCGAGGAGGTCGCCGGTAGGGTCACCTCGCAGTTAGCCACCATGGGGATGCCAAACGTGAGGTACGCCCCTGAGTGCAGCGGGACCGTCAACACCAAGCTGACCCTATTCTTCGAGGGCGTCCTCGGAGCCTTGGCTTATCTTCACTCCAACTGAGCAGCCACGTTGGCCGGGGAAGCCCGGCGACTTTGCCGGGGGGTCATGACCAAGGTCCTCACCAAGATGGCGTACTGGAATCCCGACCTCGACTTCGGTGCCGCGATGGATAGCTTGCCGGAGGGTATTGACCTCACGGTGCTCAAGGAGCGCATCAAGTCCGTCATCAGCAGCATCGACGAAATCAAGAGGGTAGAAGGCCAGCGCCGGGATTAGGCATCATGTTCTTCACCGCCGCTGCAGGTTCACGACCAAGACAAATTTCATCTTTAGTTAGAACCGCGGCAATGATGTGATGTAATATAACTTTGCAGTACTTTTAATTTCATGCACGTTATTTCCCTGTTCAATCCCTCTTTGTATGTGTGCCCTACGCCGATTGGGTAGGCTCGCCGGCGCGGAAGCCCCTAGCGGCGTTTTGGGGATGGATCCCCATGGGCCTACTGGGTACGCGTGCTGCCGGACGAGCCACCTTTCCGTTCCGAACGCGGCCGCTCGAACTGTCGAGCTTGACTCGAGTCAGAATCGAGAGCGTTGTTGGTCGCGGAAGGCTACTCTGCCATTCTCGACGCAGCCGCTTGAGCTGTTGAGCCGACTCGAAATAGGGCAAGGGCGTTGCCGATCGTGGGAGAGCCCCCTGGCATGCAGGTTTATCATACAAAGGCGTGACATCTCCGGGGGGAATAACCTCATATAAGAAGGATAGAACAAATAAGGGTTCAGTGCAACTTAGCTTCTGTTTGTAGTCGCTCGAGCGCTGATCTTCCGGCCTCCTTCCCTCTCCAAGAGCCACGAAGACGAAGGAGTGCTGGGCTGATTGCTAGAGCCGATTCTCACAACTGCGGTCCCCTACCTGGCGCGCCAGAGATGTCGGTGCGGAACGATACCTATGGGATCACGAGAATCCCTACTACGGTTGGCGGGGCGCGGGGTCGTGAGAAGAGCGGATCAAGCAGGTAGCACACGGTTCGTTTATCCAGGTTCGGGCCGCAAGGATGCGTAAAACCCTACTACTGCTTTGGTGGATTGTCTATTTGTGTTCTTGAGCTAGCTATGGGGCGTGAGGAGCTCCAAAAAGCCGAATCCTTCTCCTGGTCGCCTCGGGCCTCCTTTTATAGGAAAAGGGGTTGCCACAGTGGCACACAAGAGGTGGAAAGGGTACAGTGATGCGAGGTTATCCCTCGCATTATATGACAAGGCACATTTAATGTGTCTTGCTTAGGTGTCCTTGCTTTATCGGGGACGGGGGAGAGATCTGCCTCGTCCGTCGCCGCTCCTTGTGTCGACACGCACCCTGGCCAGCGACGCTTGCGATGCCACGTAGGTAGGCAGGTAGCTGAGGTGGCAGTGGTGGGTCTTCACGAAGATTTGCACGCCGCCACGCAGGTGCCTGCCCAGCTGGTTGGGTCGGCAGCTGCATGCGAACGGCGGTGGAGGTTTAGTCGGCATGGGCCTGATGGTGGCCCTGCGGGTGTCCTCGGCAAGGGCCTTGCCGGGGCCCCGGCAAGGGTCTTGCCGAGGCGCCTGCTGTCATCCCCGGCAAGGTGCTTGCCGGGGGCCTTGTGGTCTTCCTCGGCTGGGATCCCGCCAAGAGTTGTCGCCTCCTTAGTGCGTATCTTATCTAGAATGTCTTCACGAAGATCTGCATGCTGCCACAGGGATGTCTCCCGAATCCTTGCCCTCTGGGGGCAGTGGACTCAAGGGTGATTCGCTCCGTAGGCGCGGGACGAGTCTCCACGGCAAGGGTCTTGCCGGGGCTGCTAGAACTGTCTCCTGGCAAGGATCTTGCCGGGGGAGTCCGCTTCGTCCCCTTTGGTCTCTGTGCTCTTGGCCTTGGCGTCGTAGTTCTCTTGAGCTTTGGTCTTACCTTGGCTCACCTCCCTTGCCTTGCTTGGTGTGGTGGTGCCCGTGGCTCAGACTGCCCGTGCACAGTTATAGGGGTACAAAAAGTGTACCCCTCTTTTTGTACACCGACAGTATGTCCCACCTACAACACCGTCAAGACAAGACTCTCACGAGGGGCCAAGCCTCGCGAGGCGGACGACATCAAGACCTCCGGAAGGAGTGGCCTCCCCGGGCTGCCTCCTGAGGAGCAGAGATTTCTATGTAGGTGCCCACCTTATGAGGCTGCGGTGACACAAGCCATGACAGCCAAGGCCAGGAGGGCGCCACCGGGCGCAGAGGAGCCAGTTTCCTCTTTGGTGCTAAGGAGGCAAGCGCAGACACGGGGTCCCGAGGAATCAGTCAAAGGTTTCCATTCCCGTGCAATGAGACCAAGACCGCCAGGACGACAGGACGGATGTCATCATCGAGCCCACCACAGCGTCACGACCAGAAGCTTTGCAGGCGAAGACCACCTTCCATCAGGATAAGATGTACTACTTATCCCGTTTCAAATTGGCCACCGTAGGATCCCTTCCCGCCTTCGTTTGGGGGAAAAGGACCGAGGCCACTATAAATATAGGTTAGCCACCACCAAGAGAGGGGGATCCAATCCTCACCTCATCGATTCACACCCACACGAGAGCAGACCTCGCGAGGTTGTTCTTCCCATCTACTGGTTCATCCTCAGCCCCTCGTGAGGCAAATCCACCACAAAGTAGGAGTAGGGTCTTACACCGCAAGGTGGTCCGAACCTGGGTAAACTGTCGTGTCCATCTTCTTCCTTATTCATCGAGCTAAATCGTGGGGGTGACGAACTGTTTGGCTGAAGATGTTGAGTTTTTTGCACGCGCCCCAGAGTTCGAGCCTTTCTTGGGTTTGCGGAGACCTGAATCCTACAGGGCCCATCATTGGGAGTGCCCTCCCAAGAAAAATATTATGACGCTTGCACTGTCATGGCCTATGCTGGGCGCAATCGAGGCAGGAGCGAAGCCGGAGCTGGGAGGAGAAGAAGGATAGGTCGGGTACGAGGTAAATGACCTTTATGGCACGATGAGGGAACCATTAGGGGGAGGACGAGAAGCGAGCAATGACGGATCCACATCTAAAGCTCCACGACTTTGAGCTCGACCACGTGCCATAATGTAAGCTAGTTGGTGTAATGTTCTACCTATTATTTTAATAAAAGTTGTATTTGATATGCTTGGCTAACCAGTTCCAAAGGCGAGTTACGATCAGGAGTGGCATGAGGAGGGGAGGTCTAGGGTCGCTACCCTACCTTTTCCCCTTTGGTCGTTCTCGTCCTTATGAAAAAAACAACAAGGGGAAGGATGAGAACGACACCTCATGCCATCGGACTAATAAGCCACACCCCAGGCGGCCCGAGGGAAGCAAGTACACCCCAACCAGGAGCAATCCACTGCAAACTGATGGGGACACCTCCCCTATAGTGCCTCTGGGGGTGGTTTATCAGGCTGACCCAACGCCCAACCGGAAGTGTGGTCC
>NC_041380.1:483856076-483899240 GCF_002162155.2 Triticum dicoccoides
ATAGCCTTCTTTCCAAAAAGAGCTATGGGAAACAATCAAATGCTCCAAACAGAAGCGATTTGCCGCATACTGACGGAGGCCTTCCTTCTGACATTCCTCTCTCATAAGGAGGTTAGGAGGGAGGGGCCAACCATCTCTTAACCAGAAGCGGTCCGCCGCATGCTGAAGAGTATGACATGGCCACTCCTGAAGCCCTGGATTCGCACCCAGGCACCGAGCTTAGGCACAACCCATCTTGGGATTATCCAGAAGCACAAAGTCGTGCATTCGTGCCCAGGCACGTAAGGACAATCGATGATGACCCACGAAGCCCTGGGGTCGCAGCTAGGCACACCCCGATGACTGAATGGGCGCAAAGGAAAGCCCTGGAGTCATGACCAGTCACGACGACATGTTCTTATAAACTAACACACTGACTCGCCAAGCCCTGGGGTCGCAGCTAGGTATGCCACATCAAATGGATGCAACGGAAAGCCCTGGAGTCGCGACCAGGCACTACGATACATTCTGCTGACTGAAATTTTCAAAACAAAACCCCCTCCCTGTCATGGGCCAACAAGAATACATAAAATAGGGGTGCTTCCATTCGCGGGGACACCTGAAAGCTAGTTGAGGATAAGGCTCTAGCAGAGCACATTACATAAAAAGGAGAAAGAATAAAAAGTGTCTTAAAGACCAAGTTCGGCCGAAGGATACCCCGCTGGCACCCAAAGTGGAGCCCCGAGCGCGTTCTCGAGGAGAACCCCTTGAAGGAAAACCCATCGTGACCCATGAAGGATCCTCGGAGCCCGCCTGATCCATAGCCTAGCCGAGGATCTGCCATGCCGAAAGAGGCGGCTCGGGGCCTCCCAGCTCTGCACACTCCTAAGCACTCGCCTCTGCCCTAATGCGAATGGCGAGAAACTTCAACTCTCGGTTCACCCATGAGTGCACGGCGTCAATCTTCAGACCCATCAGCGGCTCCAATAGAGGATCTGTCTAGATGCGCTACCACGTCCTCCGAGCAGCACGAGAGGCCACAAGCCAAGAGGCCATGGCGTCTTGAAGACAGATTGCCTGAGCCCGACGAGCATCACCTAGGCGGAGGCCACCGCCGCCATCCGCCCCGGATGCTTGGAGAAGAACTCACGAGCGACATGGACGACCGTCATCGGCGCAAGCACCTCCATACTCACCCTAGGTGGAGCCTAGTTTGCACCGCGACGGGAGGCGGAAACACTACCCGAACCCCCTGGAGGAGCAACGGGCAGTGCACCCCAAGGAGGGGGCAAGGTAGAGGTGGAGGAGCCCTGACTATGCTCGATAGAACCAAGCTAAGAGCACTCGCCTCCAGCTGAGAGCGATGAACATGACGAAGGAAGGGGGCGGATTGGGAAGCAGAACCCCAGGGAGAGGCACAGCGTGAGGAAATGGTGGCAACAGAGACGGTAGACGAGCGATGGTGATGGGAGTGGTGGAATCCGGGGGGAAGCCTCCTTTTATAGCCACAAGGGTAGTAGTGGCCGGGGACGGGGAGAGCCCGCATTTAAGGAAGGTCGTCTAGGGTCTTGGGGTAGTCAGCCTCAGGGCAAGGACTGAGACTATAGTCATTATTTTCTACCGAGCGATCTACTGCCTTGAGAGGCAACTGATTCATTCGCAACTCAACACACGTATTGTAGCTAGTCCATAGAGAAATATAAATCTAGAGCAGGAGTAGGGTGTTACACCAACACGGTGGTCTGAACCTAGGTAACTCCGGTGTGTTCTACCTTCTGTTCTTCTTCTTCCAATGCTCGATGACTTAGGAAGCTAGACGCATTCAGTCCCTGGCCGAACTTACAAAGGATTATAGCCGACAACCCAATGCCTGGTTCTTAGACACCAACAGTGCTCCACCCGCGCACCCGCTTCTTGTAGAGCGCTCCTATGCAACGTCATTGGAGCACTCTAGGAAACGGCGTGGCGCACTGAGCCGCCCTCCACTAAATTGGCCTCAATCGGACGGTTCTAAGGGGTACCCTCTAACTAGTTGCTACCCTATATGGCGCTTATAGTCGAGGGTGCGCACATGGCACTCATGGGCCAAATGACCCATTTGGCCCTCGTTGCATCCCCACCGAGTGAGCCTCTATCCCACCAGTTCTCTGACGACCATTCAGGAACAAATTTTAAAGAAATATTTTAAATTTACAAATATTTTTCAATTTGGCAAACATTTTTTAGTTTGTAAATATTTTTTGAATATGTAAGTATTTCTCAAACTCGCTATTTTTTTAAAAATAATTAGCAAACTATTTTAGCAGAACATGCTTTGAGTACATGAATATTTTTTTCATACACAAATAGTTTTCTGAGTTAGCGAATTTTTTCAACTTCACAAAAAAATCGAACACATGAACATTATTTCAAATCCACAAATATTTTGTGAGTCCGCGACTATTTTTCAAATTTATGAAAAACTTATTGAAATTTTCAAACATTTTACGAGTTCGTGAACATCTTTCAAATTCACAAACATTCTCTAAATTCATTAACAATTTTTCACATACATAAACATATTTTAAAATTTGTGAACATTACATGAATTCTTAAACATTTTTTTGAATTTGCAATCTTTTGAAAAGCTGACAAACATATTTTGAACAATTTTTTAATATGCTAACATTTTTAAGTATTCGATAATATTGTTTGAAATTATGATTTTTTTTCAATTTTTTGAAGATTTTCATATACACTAACATTTTTCTATTATTCAACGTTTTTGGAATTCAGGAATCTTTTTCATATTCGGAACACTTTCCAGCTTGTGTACAATTTTTCAAATGCATGAACATTATTTTAATTCATGAACATATTTTCAAATTCACAAACCATTTTGAAGTCGCAAACGTGTTTTGTCGGATTTGTGAACATCTTATTTGAAATTTGTGGAATATCTGAATTGAATCATACTCTGATTTTTTTTTCTAACATATTGTATCATGCTTTAGTACAACACACGTGCTAGTATGCTTTTTTCTTTTCTTTTTTCTGACCGGTTTGCTAGGGAGTGTTCGTTTGGTATTTGTTGGATCGGCTTAATTACAGTATTAGTGAGCGACCCGGCGGCTAGCGCTCAGGCTATAAGAACCAGCGTTTGAAAAGACGAAAGGACGTGCTATGGTTTGCGTGGGCCGGAGGATACTTTTAAAAACCTGCCACGTCAGCAGCCATTAGATCTGGCGCCACCGAATGGTCTATTTCTTTTCTCACAACTACAACCAAATCAGTGTTGCAGAACTCTTTGTAATAGATCTCATATGTGTTTTTTTACATCTTTACGTTTTTGCAACATAAACGATGTTACCGAGGGACTTCTGCAACAATATATCATGTTACAATTTTTATTAACAAGAGATATTGCCGTAGCGGTTTTGCAACAAGAGTCTTGTTGCAAACTTTCTTTGTAACATAAGCATTGTTGCACAAACCATCTCGTGTGAATAAGTATACACTAGGACATGTGGCTGGTCCGAATTGCAATGTGCTTGGGCACTACCATGTGTTGTCCATGGGAGGCGATGGACAAAACTTGTGAGATCGGCAGTTAACGGCAATCATTTCCGGAAACAAAATCGGATAAGCACTATAGGAGGAAGCATGAGCGAGACCAGTAGGAGTGGGAAAGTATCTAGTGCTCCCAGGCCTAGGGTGCTCCCGGTGCTCCGATGCAAAAATTATTTTTTAAAATGCTCAAAAAATTCTGAAAAAAAATGCAGCGCATCGATGGAACATCGATGTCTCTTGTCACAAAATTTCAAATCAAAATTCGAAACATTGCTCGAGATACAAAAATGACAAATTTGACATCAATGTGATAATGGGCCAAAACTAAAGCCCAACTTATGTTATGTACAAAAATTAGTCATTTTTGTATCTCGAGCAATGTTTTGAATTTTGATTTGAAATTTTGTGACAAGAAACATCGATGTTCCGTTGATCTGCCGCATTTTCTTCAGAATTTTTTGTTCATTTTAAAAATGTTTTCGGACATTTGGAGCACCGGGAGCACCCCAAGCCTGGGAGCACTAGATACTTTCCCCAGTAGGAGTGAGCCAGCCCACCAAAGCAGCGACGTCAACGACGCGGTCGAATCGGTCACCACGAGCGATACATATCACCACCGCAAGAGCTATGTCTCGCCTGTACCAATTCATATTAGGAATCACCTACGGGCGACCGATATTGAGCTGGCCCATTAGTGCAGCATGCTTGCTGCAATTCATGTCACTGTAGATTCGCTCTACACGGTTTTCTTGGGGTGTTTTCGTTTTTGGCTTTGTTTTTTTTCACCGATTTTCTTCAGGTTTTTTTCCGTTATACTTTGGTTTCATTCGTTATTCACTAGTTTCATTGGTTTTATTTTTTTTCATTATACTTTAGTTTTCTTTTGCTCTTTCTTGTTTTATTTGTTTTCTTTGGTTTAATTTTGTTTTTTGTCTTTATGGGCTTTCTTTTTCTAACACATGTGTACTTTTTTCCAGTACACTATGTACATTTTAAGCGAATGCGTAAAAACAATTTTATATACAAGTTGAACATTTTTAAATACATGATGTATATTTTTCAATACGTGTTTAGAAAACTTTTTTGAATACACCCTAACATTTTCCAAGTATACATTGTACATATTTGATGGCAATAAACTATTTTTTGATCGACACGAACATTTTTTACATTGTATAAACATTTAAAAAAATCACGATCATTTTTTGGAAACACAAGAATATTTCTTTAAAGTACCATGTACATTTTAATCGAAATAAACTCTCTTTTAACCTACACCAACTTTTTGTTACATAGTATAAACATTTTTGAAAATGTGATGAACATTATTTTGAAATGCGGGAATATTTCTTTAAAATTTCACATTTTTTAATATTTTGATTTTTTTCATTACAAAGTTTTTTATATTGTATACAAGTTTGGAAAAAACATTGATATTCAATTTTACTGAAAATCAGATATTATTTCGTTGTCCAAACCTTTTTTCGAAAGATATTAATATATTTGAAAGTTGGACTGATGTTTTTTATAACATGCTAACATTTTTTGTGATTCGTTGTTTAAAAATTTCTTTAAGTAAATTTATTTTTTTGTAATATATAATTTTTAATATGAAAAGTAAAAAAACAGAAAAAAGAAAAATAAAATTCGTCGGATGTCAGCATGACGACCCACTTCCCTACTGTTTCCGTGCACCATGAGCTCCCTGCCGTGTTCATGGGCGACGCAGCCGTCTGTCCGCTATAAGCGAGATGTCCTAAACGGCGCCTGTCAGCGCCAGTTTAGGCTCAGGGCGCTCAAAGGCCGATTAAATCGATTCGAATGTACGCTCAGGGAAACGAGAAGCGGCTGACCCATCAAATGTTAGATCGACTAGCATATATGTCCGTGCGTTGCAATGGAAGAGAACATTACTGGTTAAGTGCAAGCCCAAAGTCTTGTAGGGAATTTGTTATGGTGAAAATTCTAATTGTCTCGTCCACCAAAGTGACCAACAATGCAACATCCGGATAGTGTCACCTTGTGGCTGGGATGCACACACCAAAGCTAGTAAAAAAATGCATATCAGCCTGGCGTTAAGCACATATGCTCGCCCTTGCAACGGAAGATAAAAATATCGGTTCAATGAAAGTAACCCAGTAGCAAATTTGGTGAAAAAAATATGCAATGTTATCCCACCAAAACGACCAACACGCCCAATCTGGCAACGCATTTTGTGCATTGACACGCAGGAACACGCCCACTCATTTTGTGCACCAACACGCCCACTCCAGCCACTTGAGAAGGAATATCACCAGTTTGATTAGTTCAATATTTGCTTTCAACCTTTTTCTCAACCCATACAATATTTTTCCTTTAATCATGACATCTTTTTTTCTGTCCACACAAATCCAGTTCAGCCAACTCGAGAAGGAATAATCAGTTTCTGACGATCTTCACTTCACTGCAGCTCACAATAACCTTTTTAATTGTACCGCCTTTTCCAGCCCACAATTCTTCCTTGCAATCTTCGCCTTTGCTCCAGCCCACACAATATTTCTTTTAATTATGCACTTTTTTTCAAGCCGGCAATTTTTTTTCAAGTTACTCCAGCCCACAATACTTCATCTTTAATTATGCACTTTTTCCGCAGAGTGCAAAGCCTCTCTCACCTTTTTTTAGGGATCCCATCTAATTAGTTCACAGCAGACAACGAAGCAGTACGTATATAAATTAGTGAGAATTAGTTTTGTGCATCAAGGTGGAACTATTCAACATGAAATATCCATGACTTTTGTCGGCTATGTGCTCCCTTTGGAAGTATATAAACGTATATAACCTGTTGTCATGTGTGATGGGGAGCCAATTGGTTAGCAAAGTTTAAATTGTTGTTGGGCGAGATACAGAGTTCAAACCCCAGCATGCTCAAGTTTTTTTGCCGATTTACTGATTAATGATTCATTCATGGAAGGAAGCGTATTACAATTGATTGATCCATGAAAAAAGCGTATTATTAGTAGGTAAAGATAAAGATAAAGACGGGTAAGATATGGACGGATAAACAACACGGAAACGCGATAGACTGACGGACGGCTAGCCTACAACCAAGCACAATTGTTTCTAGCTAATATAGTAGGCACCTTCATTTCGAATCAAGTCGCGTTGGCTAGACTAGCTCAGCTGGTCTGTCCGGTCGGGCAAGTTGTTTGCAGCCAGGGTTCGAGTCATGTCCTACGAAATTTCATTTTCTTTTTTTTGAGCTTCATGCAGTACAAACCATCGATGTGAAAAGAAAAGAAAAAACAATATACGCTGGGTAAAACAGAGGACGTACCAGAACGGACCAAAGACGAAAAAGGATGGAGAAACAATCCTTGCTTTAATATTAGGTAGAGATAGAGATAGAGATAGAGATGGAGAGTAGAGAGTAGAGATTCGAACGGACGCTCGGGCGAACGAGACGAGCGACGACTGCTTCGCGTCTGGTGCCCCCTAACAAAAAAAAACATGTTGGTTGATTGACCGTTGACTTTCAAAAAGATCGTAAAAGTTAAATAAACGTAAAATTTGAAAATGTTCACAAAAATGAATAATGGCCATACATTTGAAAAGGTTCGTAAAAATAAAAATAATTTCCGAAAAGTTCACTAATCTGCAAAAAAGTTTGTAAATTTGCAAAGTTCAAGGATCTGAAAACGTTCACGAATTTAAAAAAAAGTTGCGAACCTTGAAAAGCATTGTGAAATTTGGAAAAGTTCATGATGTTTGAAAAAAATCATGAATTTCGAAAAAGTTCAGAGCTAAAAGTTCATGAATTTGAGAAAAGCTGAGTCACGATTTTGAAAACAGGTACAGAGCTAAAACTTCATGAAATTTGAAAAATTACATTAATTTGACAAAAGTTCATGATATTAGAAAAAAGTTCACAAAGTTTGAAAAAAAGTTCATGGAATCGAATAAACTTCACGGATTTGAAAATTGTTCACAAAAAGATGAAAACAACAAAGGAGAAAAATAAAAATAAAAAGGAAAAAAGATACCCAAAAAAGAAAAAGAGACGAAAAAGTAGCAGAAAAACCACTCCTAAAAAACTGGTGGAACCTTCTAGAAGCCAGTAGAAAAAAAACAGGACCAGTCGAACAGAACCTGCGCGTAGGCACTGAACGAGAGAAAAAAAAAAGGTTAAACAAGCCGAGCCCAAGGTCAACAAGTACGCCGGTTTGCGTACATAAACTTAATCGGCGCTTAAGGAGCGGAATAGGAGTTGGCGACGCGCCCTATCACCACCGATAGCGCTTTGGGAGGGGAGCAAACACTCTCCCAACGGTTCTTGCACCGACCAATTTATTCGTCCGTTCATTTATCGGGCAACCGAGTTCCACGACGGTTCTTTCAAAAGAAGTTGAACGGAATCTGTCTCATGGTGACAACAGAAAAAAAAACCAGTTAACGAATTTCAAATAATGTTCCTGAATTCAAAAGAATGTTCATGGAATAAAAATGTTTGTTAATTGGAAAAATGATTGTGAATCAAAAAATGTTTATAAATTTAAAAAAGTTCATGATTTTGGAAAAATATTCACAAAGTAAAAGAAATGTTTGTGAACTAAACAAATGCGGCAATGTAGAATTTTTTGTGTGTGAATTAATTTTTTTTAATTCAATAAACTCCATGGTTTAATTAAATTTTCGTGAAAAACTAAAAAATGTTTGCCAAAGAAATGCTCGCGAGCTTGGAAAATTATTTACGGATTCAAAAATGTCTACAAAATTTTAAAAATTGTAAATGTTCATGAATTCAAAACATATGAAAAATAAAAACAATTCTTGAACTCTAAAAGTATTCACAAAGTCAAAAAATGTGTCATATATTCTAAAAATAAAAAATAAATATGTAAAGAAAAATAGAAAAGAAAAAATTGGAAAAGGGAAAAATATGGTCAGGGAAATCAGACACAGTAAACAGTAAATAGGATGGCACATATATGTTTTACAAGTTCACAAAGGTCGAAATCACTCGGTAAGGAGCACTCTTTGCAAATGCCACCCCCATCTTCCCAGGTTGTCACAAATGTCCCACTGGATGAATATCACTCGTCGTAACTTGAGAGTTTTCTCTTTTTTCGTAGATTTGTTTATTCGAAACGTTTTATATCTCAAACTGTGCGTTCAAATCTTAAACCATTTTTATGCCTGCATTCCTCACGTTGAGATCATCAAGGCTCTGTTTGGATCGAAGCCATGGGACGCCCTACCAATTTTTTGGTGTTGACTGGGCCATCCCTACGTGTTTGGATGGACACCAAAGAATTGACGCGCCCTGCTCTCTTCAACACTCCTAGTTATATTCGACGCCAACTTTTTGGCTAGCCGTCGGCAGCGAAATCAGCCGCCAATTGATTGGCACGCCAAGATCGGTAGGGCTAGCACAGGTAAAATCCAAATAGCCCCCAAAACTACATTCTATGTTGATAGATTTCAACGAACTACAAAAAGCGAATAAAAAAATTCAAATTAGGAACACGGTTTTTCCTTTTCGAGAGGCACGGCCGTGTCCCTCGCAGAAACGAATCCGTGCCTTCACAAGAAATAAATTTGTGCATCTTGTGGTAGAAAAAAAGAAAACATGATTTTTCCTTTTCCCTTTACGAGAGGCACAGTCGTGCCTCGCGCAGAAGCAAATCTGTGCCTTTATGAGAAGTAAATTCATGCCTCTCGTTGTAGGAACTTTTTCCTTTTGCAAGAGGCACTGTCGTGCCACTTGCGGAAGCAGATCCATGCCTCCACAAAAAGTAAATCCGTGCATCTCGTGGAAAAAAAACACCTTTCTTTTTTCTTTTTGTGAGGCACGGCGGTGACTCTCGCAGAAGCAAATCTGTGCCTCTATGAGAAATAAATCCGTGCCTCTTGTCATAGGAAAAGGAAAGAAAAACGCGTTTCCCACTTTTACGAGCGTGCCTCTTGCAGAAGCCAATCCGTGCCTCCATAAGAAGTAAATTCGTGTCTCTCGTGGAAAAAAAATGCATTTTTTGCGTCATTTTTTTTTCAATTTTTTTGTTTGTTCCGAAACCTAAGAATTGCAGCGAAAAAACAAAAAATCCAAAAAAAATGTACTACCCAAAAAGGCGTGCATTTTTTTTCCAGAGAGAGCGCCCAGAGCAGACACGTGGCGGCAGCTGAGAGCGCGTCCACCCCAAATAACCCTTTGGGAGGCTCCTTCAAACTAGTCTCCCCCGTTGACCTTCTTTTTAGATAGAATCCTCAGCAATACACACCTGTGTGAAAGAAGAGAAAGAATGGAAAGAAGCAGGTTGTAGCCCCCTAGAATCTTTGGCTCCTCATTTTTATTTAATTATAGATGGAGCGCTCTTTTATTAGTTGCTCCGGTGCGCTTAGGCGCTATTGAACGGTCACGTAAGGAATAGGAATTGCCATCCCAAAAATGGCACTGTACTTCGGCTTCTGCTTTACTAATTATTATTTTTCCATGATTTGCTTTGTTTTCCCCCGGTTTTCTCTAAAAAAAATTTAAATAATATGAGCATAATTTTAGTTACATGATCTTTTATGGTATGTGGACATTCTATTTGAAAGTATGAACATTTTTAGAAAGGTTTCATGTATGTATAAAATGTTCACCGTATTAAAGAAAAGTTTAACACGTATTGAGAAATGTTCATCATATTTTTTTCATCATTGTGTACTAAATATGTTCACCATGTTTTGCAATAAATGTTCACCATATATTTTAAATGTTCATTTATAAAATTCTCTAAAAGAAATCAAGTATAAAAATGGATTTACATATGAAAATAAAGAATATTCACCACAGTAAAACAAGATTCCTACTCTTACCTCTAGGACTAGCTCAAAGTGTACATCGGTGAGTCTATTTTCCTTATCATGGGCATGACCATAATGCCAACAACATTTGAGAGCACGATGTTGCAAGAACACCCATGTTGAATTGACCTAAGATTGTTTGTTATACTTTGAGATTATATCGTCTCAAGTATATAGCTCATAACACATGAGTTAACGTATGTATGATTTCTTAGACCATGAGAGTATCCGGTCACTCCATACCGGACAATACGCTTTGGGGTTGTTCCAATGTCATCCTTAACAGGGTGGTCATAACGACAACTTATAGGTTCATCGAAAATGTATGATCAGGGGCTCAATAGCTTGAGACTGAGATTTGCTCCTCCAACGATGGAGTGATATTCTTAATTAGGGCGCTCTCAGTGTGACGAGATCCATCATCATCTGGCCAGACAAAGCGTGAATTGATCACGGGGATGTCGGAGCACGAGAATGAGAAAAGAGTACAGAAATTATGACGAGGAGACCAGTATAGTGAGCATGTGTATGACTCATAGGGATACCGATATATCTCACCTCGAGTTTTGTAAAGTACCGCGAAGCAAAAGGAATAGCACATGGTAACCAAAGGTTCACTCGAATATCATTCATGTGAGTATATGGGTCAACATGGATGTCCACAGTTCCGCTATTGATCATTGAATGAAATGTGTTTCAGTCATGTCTATAGTTCACCGAACTTGCAGGGTCACACGCTTAATGTTTGGTGGTTGTTAAAAATCTAGGAGGAAGGAGAATGAGATAATGGGTTCCGAAAGAGTTTTAGATGTTTCCAGAAATGTTCTGGGAGGCCCTGAGAAGATCCTGGGAACTTCTGGTAATGTCCAGAAGGTTATGAAACTTTTGGATAAACCCAGAGGGTCCCTAATGCGAGGACACCTTGGCTGGGCCAAGGGGTAAGGCCCACGAGGCCTTAGCTCGGTGCACAAAGTGGTTTCTTGGAAGGCAGGGGAAAGACGTGTGGGTCCCTAGCATTTCCCCTAGGGAAAGAGGCCAGAATCCTTGGTGTTTACGAAAATGCCAGGATCTGTGACGTTTCATGTTGGAATCCGAGGAGGACCCCTCCTTGCGGTACAAACCGTCTTTGGGGATGCACCCTCCACAAGTTGAGACCCCATGCCTCAGCATATAAATAGAGGGGCAGGGGTAGCACCTAGAATACATCAAATCTCTTGGAGTTTGCCCGACGTCTAGTTGATCTAGACGTCAACACCGCTAGGCTACTTCCCCTCTAGTTTTCTCAGTGATTCTGAGCTCTGGACGGTGAAGCTCTACTGAACCACTACTTCGGTACATGTGCAATCCGTAGAGGCATCGTGCTTTTGGTACTTATTCGAGGGATCGTTCGTGGGACGGTTCAAGGGACTTTAAGTTTGATCTACGCTAACTCTTATTCCGCTGCAACTCGTAGTTGGTAATGATCCGATCTAAACCTCTTTATGCAACTTCATAGTATCCTAGGACCTTGATCGTAGGCCGATTTTGTTTTCTATTATGTTTCCCAAAACTTTGGGCCTAGGGGAAGGTATTATGAAATTAGTTTGTAGATGATGGGTTGCGTGATTGATAGAAACTCAAACCCTAGTTTATGAATTGTTCCGCGAGGGATTATTTTGGATCCTACTGTTTAATGCCATGGTTTGATTTATTTTAATTACTCGCCTTGTATTTGCGGATGCTTGCATGGAGGGTATAATCATAGTAGGTATTTGTTCAAGTTAGTACAGTACCTTGGCTCCAGTTCACCCATATAACACTTATCAAAGCAATAAACGGTAACTTAATGAATCATGGTGAAAGTAACTTGAAGAGATTCCCATGTGTTCTCAAGAGTGTTTTAGCTATTATAAGAAACACCTCCGGCTTGTCCTTAACGTACATAAGGATTGGGCCACTTGCTGCACCTACTTAATTACTTTTGTTACTTTTAGACTTTTTACAAATTATCTCGCTATCAAACTATCTTTACAACACTAGAAGTTGGTGCCAAGCTCGGTGTGTAGTCACATGATGTCAGCCGCATTCTTGTAGTCCTAAGCAGGTCTTCCTCTGTTCTGAAGGGGAGCGATGCGGCGACGGAGAAAATCTGCGCCTACCATTTCAATGGTAAGGCCGACAGTCTTGAGGCGGAGGATGTGAGTCACGGCGATTGCGAGCTTCTTGTCATGTGCATCGAGATAGCTCCAATCCTTGTCGCACACCACTTTCTTTGTCCGGGGCTTGCAGAAATCCGGAAATTTATCCTCTTTAATCCAACACCAATCGGCCCGGCATTCATTCCACTTCAGATGCATTGGCCATCAAGGTAGATCTCTTTGGCGCCGGTCCTGGGGATCCAGGTGATACCGCCAAAAAGGGAATCTCCATCTATGCGTATGATGAAGTAGTGGCAGAACAAAGCTAAGTTGGGCACTACTCCAATGAAATTCTTGCACATGTGAGCAAAGACAGACATGCAGGTGATGGCATTTTTTGTGAAATCTAAGAGCCGGAACCCGTATGTCCACATGATCTCAGAAAGAAATCAGAGAAGGGAGGAACAAGCCCGTAGTAGAAATATGCGGTGAAGAAAGGGCACTTGTTCTTGCCAGGCTTGGTGGTGACGGGAAGCACGTGGGGTGCAGTGTGAGTCGTCATCTCCTTCCCTCACATGTATGCATACTGCGTCATCAAATCATTATGGTCCAGCACCGGCGCAAAGACGAGCTTATCCCTCCATAGCGCCGCCGTGGCCTCTTTCCTCGCCTCTACTCCTGGGTCGACTGGCTTCTCCGGCTTATCTTGGCCCTTCTTGGGTACCATGACGGCTTTGGAGAGGGCGGATTTGGGAGCGAGCGCGGGCGTGACGCAATGACGGAATAAGCTATGCTCTATTCTTGCTAAAGATTGAAGATGCGGCGGCTGCCTAGATTGGGGAAGAAGGAGGTAAATGAGTTGCGCCCCTCGCAGATGCCTTTTCATGGGGAAGGCGCCGGGGCTGGTTCTTTACCGTCCTACATGGCTGCACTTTTTCAGGCACACTACCCCTGGCGACCATTTCAGTCCACCTCTCCCACATCCCGCATTTAATGCGCGTCGTGTGGGCGTGGTAAAAGAGATGATTACTACAGCAGTTAATTGCCACGTATGCCTGTGCACTTTTTGGGCCTAGTAAGGGAGTCCTGGATTAAGGGGTCCTCGGGCATCCGGCCTGTGTGACATGGGATGGACTATTGGGCCATGAAGATACAATATGGAAGACTTCCTCCCGTGTCCGGACGGGACTCTCCTTTGCATGGAAGGCAAGCTAGGCATCCAGATGTATCATTTCCTTTCTTTGTAACCGACTTTTTATAACCCTAGGCCCCTTCGGTGTCTATATAAACCGAAGGGTTTAGTCCGTAGAAAACAATCACAATCATACAGGCTAGACTTCTAGGGTTTAGCCACATCGATCTCGTGGTAGATCAACTCTTGTAATCCTCATACTCATCAAGATCAATCAAGCAGGACGTAGGGTGTTACCTCCATTAAGAGGGCCTGAACCTGGGTAAACATCGTGTCCCCTGTCTCCTGTTACCATCGACCCTAGAAGCACAGTTCAGGGGCCCCTACCTGAGATCCGCCGGTTTTGACACCGACATTTGTGCTTTCATTGAGAGTTCTGCTGTGACGTCAAAGACAGGATCGGTGGCTCACCTTGTCATCAAGGACATCATCACCTCCGGAGGATCCCTGGCCTCAGGCCAAACCCTCCGGTTAGGCGACTATACCATGATCGCCCGTTCGGCCGCCAAGCCGACGAGGACTTCTCAGGTCATCGAAAATCGCCTCCGCGTTGACTCTGAATACTCCAAACAGATGGATCCGACGGAGTTGTCGTCTTTAAACGAACTCCTGGATTGCATCGCCTCCATGGGGGTCGCTACAGACTATGATCAGATTGGGCTTAAACCCGATCAAAGAGAGATCAAATCTTCGCCGATCACCCATCAGATAGCGGTCGTAGAGGAGCAAAACAACAATTGTTCCTCTATGTTGAAGACGAACTATGTTCGGATTTCTGAGCTCGAAGAGCCAGATACCTGTCTGCAGAACAACACTCCCAGTCCTCCGAACCTAGAGTCGGACGTTGGGCCTGAAAATCAGCAGACATCCCGGAGTCCAAACTACTAAGCTCAGAAGTTTTTCAAACTCCGGATCCCAAACTGGGTCAGGGTTCGGATTTAAAGACACCCACCCACCACAAGAAATGTTCGCCAAGCAATTCCGACCCTCCGGATATATGCGACCTCATGAACATACGACAGCAGTCTTAGGAAACAGTCCATCACTTTTGGGCCAGGTTCCTCCTTGTCAAAGATAAGATTAAAGATTGCCGCAGCGAGGACATGATTTCAGTATTTTGCAATAATTGCATGGACGAAGGAATCCTCAACGCCATCAACCGCCGTCACGTATTACACTTCGCTGACTTGGCAACTATAGTACAGAAGTACTGTGAAATGGAAAGGACCTGGAAAACTCAGACAACTCACTGGGAACCCTCGGTTTCCGCTCAACCCCTTAGGCGGGCGAAAAGGGTGCACCCTCGCGCAGCACCCGGCCCCCTATTGAAGAAAACTAAGTCCATGATGGGACGCGGAACCATTCTGGAGGGATTTGTAGGATCGAAAGTATGTCTAGAGGGGGGGGGGGGTGATTAGACTACTTGACCAAATAAAAACTTAACCTTTTCCCAATTTTAGTTCTTGGCAGATTTTAGCTATTGTAGGACAAGTCAAGCAATCATCACACAATTCAAGCAAGCATGCAAAGAGTATATTGGCAGCGGAAAATAAGCATGCAACTTGCAAGAATGTAAAGGGAAGGGTTTGGAGAATTCAAACGCAGTTGGAGACACGGATGTTTTTCCCGTGGTTCGGATAGGTGGTGCTATCCTACATCCACGTTGATGGAGACTTCAACCCACGAAGGGTAACGGTTGCGCGAGTCCATGGAGGGCTCCACCCACGAAGGGTAATGGTTGCGCGAGTCCACGGAGGGCTCCACCCACGAAGGGTCCACGAAGAAGCAACCACCCACGAAGGGTCCACGAAGAAGCAACCTTGTCTATCCCACCATGGCCATCGCCCACGAAGGACTTGCCTCACTAGCCGTAGATCTTCACGAAGTAGGCGATCTCCTTGCCCTTACAAACTCCTTGGTTCAACTCCACAATCTTGTCGGAGGCTCCCAAGTAACACCTAGCCAATCTAGGAGACACCACTCTCCAAGAAGTAACAAATGGTGTGTTGATGATGAACTCCTTGCTCTTGTGCTTCAAATGATAGTCTCCCCAACACTCAACTCTCTCTCATAGGATTTGGATTTTGTGGAAAGAAGATTTGAGTGGAAAGCAACTTGGGGAAGGCTAGAGATCAAGATTCATATGGTAGGAATGGAATATCTTGGTCTCAACACATGAGTAGGTGGTTCTCTCTCAGAACATATGAGTTGAAATTGTGTATGTGTTCTGATGGCTCTCTCCACGAATGAAGAGGAGGTGGAGGGGTATATATAGCCTCCACACAAAATCCAACCGTTACACACAGTTTTCCAATCTCGGTGGGACCGAATCAACAAACTCGGTCGGACTGAAAAGGTAAACCTAGTGACCGTTAGAGATTTTCGGTGGGACTGACATGCAACTCGGTAGGACCGATATGGTTAGGGTTTGGGCATAACGTAATCTCGGTGAGACCGATTACACAAACTCGGTGAGACCGAGTTTGGTAATAAGCTAACCAGAGAGTTGGTCAGGTAAACTCGGTGGGACCAATTTGCTCTTTCGGTGAGACCGAAAAGTTACAAAAGGGAAACAAAGAGTTTACATTGCAATCTCGGTGGGACCGATTCGCTCTTTCGGTGAGACCGAAAAGTTACGAAAGGGAAACAGAGAGTTTGCAATCCCATCTCGGTGAGACCGAGATCCCTATCGGTAGAACCGAATTGCTAGGGTTTGGCAGTGGCTTATGACAAGTGAAACTCGGTGGCGCCGGATAGAAAGAATCGGTAGGACCGAGTTTGGCTTAGGGTTTAGGTCATATGTGGATATGGGAAAGTAGTTGAGGGTTTTGGAGCATATCACTAAGCACATGAAGCAAGAGGCTCATTAAGCAACACCTCATCCCTCCTTGATAGTATTGTCTTTTCCTAAAGACTCAATGTGATCTTGGATCACTAAAATATAAAATGAAGAGTCTTGAGCTTTTGAGCTTGAGCCAATCCTTTGTCCTTAGCATTTTGAGGGTTCCACTCTCACATCCATGCCATGCCAATCATTGAGCTTTCCTGAAATAGTCATCTTGGAATAGCATTAGCTCAATGAGCTATATGTTGTTATGAATTACCAAAACCACCTAGGGATAGTTGCACTTTCAATCTCCCCCTTTTTGGTAATTGATGACAACATATAGATCAAAGCTTCGACAAATGATAATAAGCATGAAATATATCGTCGCTTTGAGAAGTATGTGACAAGTAAGAGCTCCCCCTAAATTTGTGCATATTTAAAATTTGCTTTGGACTGCAAATGCACAAAGAGTTAGAGTCATGGGTTACTCTTCCATGTCACATACATCTTGGTGGAGCGCTTAAAATGATAAGAATGAAATACATGCACTCATCACCAAGAATAGTGAATGATCACATAAGATAGATAAGATGATAATATTAAGCAAACATTAAGTGTAGCTTATGATCAAACACATGATCATCAATGTCTCACGAGCAATGACATAGTATCTCACACAAAAGCAAACAAAGTTCGAAAAAAAAACCACCAAATAAAACAAGAGAGAATAAAAGCAACACTAAAAGCAACACTCTCTCTCGAAGCCTATGATCTATACATTTTCTCCCCCTTTGGCAACAAGTTACCAAAAAGTTCCTAGAAAATGCATAGTGCTAAGTCGACACTCAGGCTTGATCTTCAGGTGGTGGTGGAGTCCGGAGCACTCCAAGGACGAAGCCTTCTGTAGACGTAGTCGGAGTCGAGGCTGAAGTGGACGCTGGAGCTGGTGGAACTGAGGCTGTAGCTAGTGCAGACGTGGTGGCTCTGGGGTCAGCAACTGGCACTGGAGACGACCTCGGACCTCGTGGCACTCTGGCAAAGGCATCAGTTGTAGTCTTGCCTCTCCTCTCCTGCATGTCATCCTGGAGCTGCTCCACTGCAGTCTGAATCTCTGACACTTTGACATCCAAGTCATAGAACTTTTGTTCCATGATCCTCTCTAAGCTTGCCTGGTTCTGAGTTAGGGTGGCTAGTCCTTGCTCAATCCGCAGGGTGGATGCAATCAAGTAACCAAGCTGCTCTTGTTTGGTTTTTAGGAAATGTTCAGATGCCTCCTCTTGAGTAGGCATCTTGGCAGCTTTCTCCTTCCTCGCCTTCTCCTTCTTGGCTTGTGCTTGGGCAGATGATGGCTCATTCTCAGTCATGACCACTTGATTATCTTCAAAGTCTGGACGGATGGGCAGGTGTTCCTTGTACAATAAGTATATGCCCGTGCCCATCTTAGAGTTGACGAGCTCCTTAATCTGTGGGGCATATCCACAGCTCCTCTTCTGGTCTGCTGCTGTCCTCTTGATTGTTTCAATCATAAGGCTCATGACTTTGAATTTCTGTGGCACGTCAAAGATATGAAGCAAGTTGATCGCGTGGCCCCTGATCATCTTGTGATCTCCAGACTTGGGCAATAGGGTGTGCCTAAGAATCCAGTTGATGGTTGGCAGCCCTAACAGAAGATAGTGTACTGAGCCAAACTGGAACATATCAAGTGCTTCATTTGGAATCTCCTTGTACATGTTTGACATTGAGTTGTGGTCCATCTTCTTCTTGGCATAAATGTCCAATTCATCGTCATGCTCTTTTGGGGCATTAATCAGCTGAGCCCATTCAGCAACTGTAGACTGGTACCTCGTACCCTCTGACATCCATACAATCCTGCCATCTGGATAGAAATGGGTTGTGGAGTAGAACTGCAAGATGAGTTCCTCGTTCCACTTTGTGAGCTTCTGCCCAACAAAGTCCTCTACTCCACATGCCTTGAAGCTGTCCTGCACTACAGGGTAGTACTCTTCGTTGTCCTTGATGTATTGCCAATCAACCCATCTCATATCACAGACAATTGGCTTCTTGTCTAGCAGCACTGTCTCATAAAAGTCTTGCTGCTCCTTGGTGTGAAACCTGTAGTCAACTGCAGTCCTTCTCCTTGAAGCATACGCGTCTGCTTCTCTCCACTTCCGGAGCCCTGAATCTCTCCTGAGTTTCATATCCTCAGCCACAGGATGAGCATCTTGTGGTCTGGGATCTTGGGCTTGAGCTTTCTAAGAACATTATCTTCTTCTTCTGCTGCTGCAGCTTCAGGCACTAGGGCCTTGTTCTTCTCAGTAGCTGGGATGCTTCTTATGTTCCTCTTTGACTTTGGGTTTGGAGCTGGCTTGGCCTTGGAAGCAGCTGCCCCTGTTCTTATGGCATCACCCATCAGCTTGGGTGCCTTAGGTGCTGGTGCAGCTACCTATTCTTCTTCCTCCTCATCTTCCATGATGGAAGCCTTGCCAAGCACTCTAGCTACAGTTTTCTTTACCCTTTCTTTCCTCTTCTTGCCTTCAGCAGCAACTGGCTCAATGGGAGTGGGCTTCTCAGTTGAAGCTCTGGCCTTTGACATAGGCTGCCTGCCTGCTGGCCTTTTGATCTTCATCCCTGGTTTTATGCCCTGTGCTGGCTCAACTCTCTTGGAAGTTGCTTCCTCTTCTGCCACATAATCCTCATCTTCTGAGTCTGAGGTTCTCTTCTTTCTCTGTCTTGTGGCAGCTTTAGGCAGATTGCTAGGGGTGCTCCTGCTGCCATCATCTGAGGAACTTGAGAGACTAGTGCCCTCACTCATCTACACTTGCTGCTCTGACAAGTTCTGGCTATCACTTTGGTCTGACATGATGCAAACTCTGACTGCTGACCCTGTGAATAGGTTATAGATGAGATAGAGTGGATGAGCATCACAAAATGCAGAGATTTTTGCAAAAGAATAATTCAAAAACTTAGTTTTAGTTTCCCACTGAAAGCATCTCGGATCTACCGATTTCTAAACTCGGTGATACCGAAGCAGTTTTGGCACCTAAACTAGTGAACTCGGTCAGACCGAGTCACAGTTCGGTGGCACCGAGACTGCTAGGGTTTCACAGAGTTCCAAAATCGGTCACACCGATAAGTAATTCTCGGTCAGACCGAGTCTCACTTGTGCAATGGCATAAGCCAAATCGGTGGGACCGAGTTTTTCAACTCGGTGGGTCCGAGATGGTTTCGGCGGAAACCTAACCCTAAAATTTTCGAATTAAACCTAATCTACGAGTTCATTGACTGGATAGAAGTTTAACAAACGTGGCAAGAATCATGATGATCACAATGTGCTAAGAATCGGATTGGGGAATAGCACAAAGATCGAGTCCATACCCTAGTTCGGCGGAGACTCGCTACGGCGGCAATAGCGGGGTTGAATTTCCGTTGACGGCGACGGAGACCAGCGACTGGAGGCGGCTGGCGGTGAGGAGACGATCCGGAGACCAAGTTGGCAGAGCAGGCTATCGCGCGGGCGAAGGGGTTCGGAGAAATTTCCAAATTTTTGCCCGTGACTATATATAGCCCGACCCTGTCGGTGTGACCGAGTGGAACAGCTCGGTGGCACCGAGATGCAAAACTATATACAGTTGTTGCAACTCGGTGTGACCGAATGGTTCAAATCGGTTGCACCGAGATCGAAAACCTAGATCAACTTAATGATCTTGGTAGGACCGAAAGTAGGGTATCGGTCAGACCGAGAATCATAAAGAGGTTTTGGAAGTTTAAGTCTATGACGAATCGGGGACTCCGAGCGCTCCTCACATAGAGTGGTTCGAATCTGACTTGATCAAATTTTGTGATGTAGCATGAATAGAGTTTGAGACGAGAAAAGCATAGATAGCCAGAGGAGGTTCTTAGGCATTCTTGTCCATCCACTTGGTGAAAGGAAATAAAACCAAACAATCAAAACAACAAGTGGATGTCCTCGAATGAGTAAAATATGCAACCAGCATGCTCACATAATAAGATGGCAAATGAAATATGTGACAAGGCATGCACAACCAATTCTAGCATCTATCAAGCAATTTGCGATGACAAGGTCATCTATATATGAGTATATTGACTTAGGAGTCAAGTGAGAACACTTGATCATAGGTCATACTCATCGTTTAAGCTCAAGTGGGGTTACCACTTTTACATAAAGCATTGTTGTGTTCACATCTTTAGAGTTGCTTTAGCTCAAGTCTTAGAGTAAAGCTCCCCCTAGATGTGATATCCCCCCTTAGAGGGATGAACTAACCTCGGGTTTTGTCGATGATGACTTCATGTAGATGTTGAAGATGTGGATGCTCAATGTTTATGTAGATCACTTGGAGCTATCCATTTGAGTGAATTGCACTTTCAATACCTACATGGGTTAGTCCCACAAGGAACAAACAAGGATATCCATAGACATAGAGTGATGCACACACAAGATGATGTCCATGAAAACTTTTAGGTTACCTTGTCCCTTGTCTTACCAACAAGAGGGTTTGTGACTCCTTGAACTAGTGCAAGATGTGGAAGTTGATTGCACTTGTTCTTGCCAAAATGATAGGAGTGAAGTATGTTGGCGGAGTCACCCTCAAGAACTCTCTAGTTCTTCTTCTTTTGGATCCACACCATCTTGATGGGAATCCTTGGAGTTGTAGTCGTACTTGATGAAGTGGAACTTGAAGTAGTCTTGGGAATCCACTTGACTAAGGTCTTAGGAGCTTCTTCAAATGCGTCAATTTCCTCTTGAAGCTTGTCCTTGCCTTTTTGCTTGTAGTCTTGTGGTGGAAGATCATCTTGAGCTTGTGTCCCCTTGAAAGAAGTATCATACTTCTCTTGTTGAGGAACAAACTTTGTCTTGGGGTATTGATCTTCTTCCCACTCAACTCCATTGGCATTGAACTTTCGTTCAAAACCAACACCTTGATTCTTCCGGTGCATTCCTTGCTTGCGCACAATTTCCTCGAATTGCTTACTCCCGGCAAGGCTTTTGTACACTCCTTTCTCTATAATTCCCTTCAATAAGCTATTTTCTTGCTCAAGTGTAACTTGGCTAAGAGAATCATTAGTGTAATCAAGAGAACTACTAGAAGCAACAATATTGGATTTAGCATGATCATTGTTACTGCTAGAGGAAGAATCTTTCTTGTTCTTGTTACTAGACTTGACTTGAGGCATGTAAGTGGATAAGAGTAAACGCTTGGCAATGTAAGAAGAACTTTTCTTGTGGAGATCATCATTGATTGCTTTTAAGAACTCATGCTCTTGCTCAAGATTGAGCTTTTCAAAGCGTAATTTCTCATGAGCTCTTAAAAGTTCTCGATGATCTTCGAAGATAGTTTCATGAGCTAACTTAAGAGTGTTTAGTTCTTTAGTTAGAGCCTCAATCTTCTCCTTATCATTGTCATTCGTTTTATCTTGATTAGCATGATTAATTGACGTTTCATCATAGTATTCATCACTAGAGTTGTCAACAAGCAAATCATCACCTAACAAGTCATCTTCATCACTATTGAAATCAACATACTCGGGGTGTGTTACCTTAGGACCTTTGGTCATGAAGCATCTTCCAATTCCTTCATTTGGTGAGTCAAATATGTCGTAGGAGTTGGTTGACACAAGTGCTAGACCGGCAACACCTTCATCTTGAGTATCTTCGGAGTCGGAGTGATAACTTCTCTCGGAGTGGCTGTTGGAGTCGGAGCCGGATACCCATTCACCAACATGAGCTTGATGTCTTCGTTTTGTGTAGCTCCTTGATGATTTTTCCTTCCTTTCCGAATCCTTGCTTCTCCATGAGTATCTTCGTTCATAACAATCATCTCTACCCCTTCTCTCTCTTGGTGGTGATTCTTTGCTTCTTCTTTTTGGAGAATCTTCTCTTTTCTTGTAGGGAGCCGTACACTCATTGGAATAGTGTCCGGGTCTTCCACAACTGTAGCAGTTTCTCTCTCGACTAGAAGATCTTTTGTCATTGTAGGACCTTGACTTGAAGCTTCTATCTTTGCTTCTACTCTTGTAGAACTTGTTGAAGTTCTTCACCATTAAGCTCAATTCTTCATTGAAGTTTTGTTTCTCACTTGATGATGTAGGGGCTTCACATGAGGCTTTGTAGGCACCACTTGATTTGTTGTAAATTTCCTCTTTATCCTTAAGTGACATCTCATGAGCAACAATTCTTCCAATCACCTCCGTTGGCTTGAGATCTTTGTAATTGGGCATCATTTGGATCAATGTGCACACGGTATCATATTTTCCATCCAAGGCTCTTAGAATCTTCTTGATGATGAATCTATCGGTCATCTCTTCACTTCCTAAGCCGGCAATCTCATTTGTGATGAGAGCAAGCCTAGAGTACATTTCAGCGACACCTTCACCATCCTTCATTTTGAACTTGTCAAGTTGACTTTGAAGCACATCCATCTTGGATTCCTTGACGGAGTCGGTACCTTCGTGCATATCAATCAAAGTGTCCCAAATTTCCTTTGCATTCTCAAGACGACTGATTTTGTTGAATTCTTCGGGGCACAATCCGTTGAAGAGAATATCACAAGCTTGAGCATTGTATTGCAACATCTTCAACTCATCCGCGGTAGCTTCACGGTTTGGTTCTTTCCCATCAAAGAAGTCACCTTGCAAACCAACACGCACAATAGCCCAAACGGAGGGGTTATGTCCAAGAATATGCATTTTCATTTTATGCTTCCAACTAGCAAAATTAGTACCATCAAAGTAAGGACCTCTACGGTGATAATTTCCCTCGCTAGACGCCATACTCTCCTAGGTTGTGAAACCAAGGCTATGACCACCAAAAGCTATGGAGATCAAAGCAAATGGAGACCAAAGCTTTGATACCACTTGTAGGATCGAAAGTATGTCTAGAGGGGGGGGGGGTTGATTAGACTACTTGACCAAATAAAAACTTAACCTTTTCCCAATTTTAGTTCTTGGCAGATTTTAGCTATTGTAGGACAAGTCAAGCAATCATCACACAATTTAAGCAAGCATGCAAAGAGTATATTGGCAGTGGAAAGTAAAGCATGCAACTTTCAAGAATGTAAAGGGAAGGGTTTGGAGAATTCAAACGCAATTGGAGACACGGATGTTTTTCCCGTGGTTCGGATAGGTGGTGCTATCCTACATCCACGTTGATGGAGACTTCAACCTATGAAGGGTAACGATTGCGCGAGTCCACGAAGGGCTCCACCCGCGAAGGGTAATGGTTGCGCGAGTCCATGGAGGGCTCCACCCAGGAAGGATCCACGAAGAAGCAACCACCCACGAAGGGTCCACGAAGAAGCAACCTTGTCTATCCCACCATGGCCATCGCCCACGAAGGACTTGCCTCACTAGCGGTAGATCTTCACGAAGTAGGCGATCTCCTTTCCCTTACAAACTCCTTGGTTCAACTCCACAATCTTGTCGGAGGCTCCCAAGTAACACCTAGCCAATCTAGGAGACACCACTCTCCAAGAAGTAACAAATGGTGTGTTGATGATGAACTCCTTGCTCTTGTGCTTCAAATGATAGTCTCCCCAACACTCAACTCTCTCTCATAGGATTTGGATTTTGTGGAAAGAAGATTTGAGTGGAAAGCAACTTGGGGAAGGCTAGAGATCAAGATTCATATGGTAGGAATGGGATATCTTGGTCTCAACACATGAGTAGGTGGTTCTCTCTCAGAACATATGAGTTGGAATTGTGTATGTGTTTTGATGGCTCTCTCCACGAATGAAGAGGAGGTGGAGGGGTATATATAGCCTCCACACAAAATCCAACCGTTACACACAGTTTTCCAATCTCGGTGGGACAGAATCAACAAACTCGGTCGGACTGAGAAGGTAAACCTAGTGACCGTTAGAGATTTTCGGTGGGACTGACATGCAACTCGGTAGGACCGATATGGTTAGGGTTTGGGCATAATGTAATCTCGGTGAGACCGATTACACAAACTCGGTGAGACCGAGTTTGGTAATAAGCTAACCAGAGAGTTGGTCAAGTAAACTCAGTGGGACTGATTTGCTCTTTCGGTGAGACCGAAAAGTTACAAAAGGGAAACAAATATTTTACATTGCAATCTCGGTGGGACCGATTCGCTCTTTCGGTGAGACCGAAAAGTTACAAAGGGAAACAGAGAGTTTGCAATCCCATCTCGGTGAGACCGAGATCCCTATCGGTAGAACCGAATTGCTAGGGTTTGGCAGTGGCTTATGACAAGTGAAACTCGGTGGCTCCGGATAGAAAGAATCGGTAGGACCGAGTTTGGCTTAGGATTAGGTCATATGTGGATATGGGAAAGTAGTTGAGGGTTTTGGAGCATATCACTAAGCACATGAAGCAAGAGGCTCATTAAGCAACACCTCATCCCTCCTTGATAGTATTGGCTTTTCCTAAAGACTCAATGTGAACTTGGATCACTAAAATATAAAATGAAGAGTCTTGAGCTTTTGAGCTTGAGCCAATCCTTTGTCCTTAGCATTTTGAGGGTTCCACTTTCACATCCATGCCATGCCAATCATTGAGCTTTCCTGAAATAGTCATCTTGGAATAGCATTAGCTCAATGAGCTATATGTTGTTATGAATTACCAAAACCACCTAGGGATAGTTGCACTTTCAGGATTGCTCGATAAGCCATGCAAAATACACACGACACCGAAAACTGAACCAACCCACAACCTTAGAGCATGTTGGATACTCCAGCAAGTGGCCAAAGCAGCGAGGATATCCTCACCAGAAACACCTCAGAGCAACGTCCCCTGGACGACAACAACCTTAGAGTATTGATAGTCTTCGAGACCTTCGATTCAAACAATCGGCACAAGAGGGCACTCTATGACCTCGCCGAAGTCTTCCAAGTAGCAGCAATAAACCCCTGGAGCGACACATGCATAACTTTTAATGCAAGTGACGAGCCAACACTCTGATAAGTTTGGGTACCAGTCGCCTTGGTCCTCAATCCAATTGTGGATGGCTTTCGGCTCAGTAAAGTGCTCATGGACGGTGGTAGCGGGCTAAACCTCATTTACGAGGACACACTCAATAAAATGGAAATAGACAGGAGCCGCATCGAGCAAAGTAATACGACCTTCCGAGGAATTATTCCTAGCTGGGAGGCGCGATGCACGGGGAAAATTACACTTGACGTGGTATTCGGCACGCCGGAGAACTACCGGTCCGAAGAGATAACCTTCCAAGTGGCCCCTTTCAACAGTGGATATCACGTCTGATACGTCCATTTTGCATCATCCTTTATATCGATATTTATTGCATTATGGGCTGTTATTACACATTATGTCATAATACTTATCCCTATTCCCTCTTATTTTACAAGGTTTACATGAAGAGGGGGAATGCCGGCAGCAGGAATTCTGAGCTGGAAAAGGAGCAAATATTAGAGACCTATTCTGCACAACTCCAAAAGTCCTGAAACTTCACGGGAGCATGTTTCAGAATATATAAAAATTATTGGGCGAAAGAAGTACCAGAGGGGGGCCACCAACCGTCCAAGAGGGTGGGGGCATGCCCCCTGCCTCGTGGGCCCCTGGCAGCCATCTGATGCCCATCTTTGGCTATATGGAGTCTTTCATCGAGGAAAAAATCATAAGCAAGCTTTCGGGAAGAAACTCCGCCGCCACGAGGTGGAACCTTGGCGGAGCTGTTCTGCTGGGGAAACTTCCATCCGGGAGGGGGAAATCATGACCATCGTCATCACCAACGATCCTCTCATCGGGAGGGGGTCAATCTCCATCAACATCTTCACCAGCACCATCTCATCTCAAACCTAGTTCATCTCTTGTATCCAATCTTTGTCCCAAAGCCTCATATTGGTACCTGTGGGTTGCTAGTAGTGTTGATTACTCCTTGTAGTTGATGCTAGTTGGTTTACTTGGTGGAAGATCATATGTTCAGATCCATTATGCATATTAATACCCCTCTGATTATGAACATGAATATGATTTGTGAGTAGTTACGTTTGTTCCTGAGGACATGGGAGAAGTCTTGCTATAACTAGTCATGTGAATTTGGTATTCGTTCGATATTTTGATGAGACGTATGTTGTCTCTCCTCTAGTGCGGTCATGTGAACGTCGACTACATGACACTTCACCATTGTTTGGGCCTAGAGGAAGGCATTGGGAAGTAATAATTAGATGATGGGTTGCTAGAGTGACAGAAGCTTAAACCCTAGTTTATGAGTTGCTTCGTAAGGGGCTGATAGTTGCGGATGCTTGCAATATGGGTTAATCATAAGTGGGATGCTTGTCCAAGGAAGGGCAGTACCCAAGCACCGGTCCACCCACATATCAAATTATCAAAGTACCGAACGTGAATCATATGAACATGATGAAAACTAGCTTGACGATAATTCCCATGTGTCCTCAGGAGCGCTTTCCTTTGTATAAGAGTTTGTCCTGGCTTGTCCTTTGCTACAAAAAGGATTGGGCCATCTTTCTGCACCTTATTTACTTTTACTATTGTTATCCGTTACCAATTACCTTATCACAAAACTATCTGTTACCGATAATTCCAGTGCTTGCAGAAAATACCTTGCTGAAAACCGCTTATCATTTCCTTCTGCTCCTCGTTGGGTTCGGCACTCTTACTTATCGAAAACACTACAATAGATCCCCTACACTTGTGGGTCATCAACGCCCTATTGGGGCGTGATGTCTACTACACAACCTTCTTCTTGTAGGCGTTGTTGGGCCTCCAAGTGCAGAGGTTTGTAGGACAGTAGAAAATTTCCCTCAAGTGGATGACCTAAGGTTTATCAATCCGTATGAGGCGTAGGATGAAGATGGTCTCTCTCAAGAAACCCTGCAACCAAATAACAAAGAGTCTCTTGTGTCCCCAACACACCCAATACAACAGTAAATTGTATAGGTGCACTAGTTCGGCGAAGAGATGGTGATACAAGTGCAATATGGATAGTAGATAATAGTTTTTGTAATCTGAAAATATAAAAACAGCAAGGTAACTAATGATAAAAGTGAGCATAAACGGTATTGCAATGATAGGAAACAAGGCCTAGGGTTCATACTTTCACTAGTGCAAGTCCTCTCAACAATAATAACATAATTGGATCATATAACTATCCCTCAACATGCAACAAAGAGTCACTCCAAAGTCACTAATAGCGGAGAACGAACGAAGAGATTATGGTAGGGTATGAAACCACCTAAAAGCTATTCTTTCCAATCAATCCGTTGGGCTATTCCTATAAGTGTCACAAACAGCCCTAGAGTTCATACTAGAATAACACCTTAAGACACAAATCAACCAAAACCCTAATGTCACCTAGATACTCCAATGTCACCAAGTATCCATGGGTATGATTATATGATATGCATCACACAATCTCAGATTCATCTATTCAACCAACACATAGAACCTCAAAGAGTGCCCCAAAGTTTCTACCAGAGAATCACGACGAAAACGTGTGCCAACCCCTATGCATAGGTTCATGGGCGGAACCCGCAAGTTGATCACCAAAACATACATCAAGTGAATCACGTGATATCCCATTGTCACCACAGATACGCACGGCAAGACATACATCAAGTGTTCTCAAATCTTTAAAGACTCAATCCAATAAGATAACTTCAAAGGGGAAACTCAATCCATTACAAGAGAGTAGAGGGGGAGGAGAAACATAAGATCCAACTATAATAGCAAAGCTCGCGATACATCAAGATCGTATCTCCTCAAGAACACGAGAGAGAGAGAGATCAAACACATAGCTACTGATACATACCCTCAGCCCCGAGGGAGAACTACTCCCTCCTCGTCATGGAGAGCACCAGGATGATGAAGATAGCCACCAGAGAGGGATTCCCCCTCTGGCAGGGTGCCGGAATGGGTCTAGATTGGTTTTCGGTGGCTACGGAGGCTTCTGGTGGCGGAACTCCCGATCTATTGTGCTCCCCGATCGATTTTGGGGTATATGGAGATATATAGGCGGAAGAAGTATGTCAGGGGAGCCATGAGGGGCCCACGAGGGTGGAGGGCGTGCCCGGGGGGGGTGGGTGGGCACGCCCCCCTACCTCGTGGCTTCCTTGAAGCTTCCTTGACATGGACTCCAAGTCTCCCTGGTTGCTTTCCTTCCAAAAATAAGTTCCATGAAGTTTCAGGTCAATTGGACTCCATTTGATTTTCCTTTTCTGCGATACTCTAAAACAAGGAAAAAAACAGAAACTGGCACTGGGCTCTAGGTTAATAGGTTAGTCCCAAAAATCATATAAAATAGCATATAAATGCATATAAACCATCCAAGGTTGATAATATAATATCATGGAACAATCAAAAATTATAGATACGTTGGAGTCGTATCAGGGCGTGATTTCAAGCTATACCTCATTACAGGTACATGAAGCTCAAGATGCCCGGGCCCAATGGTATTATCATTCTCACCAGTGATCCGGACATAGCCCTCTGGGCCGAAAATAAAACCGCATCCCTGGCCCTCGAGGCACTGTCCAAGGCCCTCGCGACCGAAGAGTTAATCGCACTATGCTCCACGGTGGATAGGGACAACGTAATTCTTGACAAGCGCCCCAAATCCACCTCTTTTAAACCAGCAGACGAAATAGTCAAATTTCAAGTCCACCCGACGGACCCTAAGAAGACAGCTTCCATCGGGGCACAGGTAGACCCAACGGTTGACGCTGCATTATGAGTGTTCCTGCATGAAAACTGGGACATATTCGCCTGGCACCCTTCCGATATGCCAGGGATCCGACGCAGGTTGGCCGAACACAGCCTCAATATATTGAAGGGATATAAGCCGGTCAAGCAAACATTGCGACACTTTTCTGAACCCAAACGACAAGCTATGGGCGAGGAGCTGGCCAAGTTAATCAAGGTCGGGTTCATTAGAGAAATAAAACACCCGGACTGGCTAGCAAACCTGGTGATGGTGCCAAAGAAGGACAAATCCTGGCGCCTATGCGTCGATTTCAAAGACCTCAACAAAGCCTGCCCTAAGGATCCCTTCCCCCTCCCCCGCATCGACCAAATTATCGATGCTACCGCAGGACACGACTCACTGTGTTTCCTCGAAACATACTTCGGATACCATCAAATCAAAATGAAGGAGTCCAATCAAGCCGCAATGGCAATCATTACCCCATACGGGCCTTTCTGCTTCAACACTATGCCATTTGGGCTTCAAAACACCGGCGCCACCTACCAACGCATGATACCAACATGCCTGGAGAAGCAAATCGGCAAGACAGTTGAAGCATATGTAGATGACGTCGTCATCAAGACTAGGCATGTCGAGTCATTAATAGACGATCTGCATCTCACATTCGATAGTCTCTGAACATATGACATCAAGCTCAATCCGGAAAAGTGTGTTTTCGGCGTTCCCGCTGGAAAACTACTGGGCTTCATCATTTCCAATAGAGGAATTGAGGCAAATCCAGCCAAAATCCAAGCTTTGTCATAGTTGGCTACACCAACAGACCTTAAACAGGTCCAAAAGCTAGCCAGATGCGTAGCAGCATTAAGTCGCTTTATCGCCAAACTAGGAGAAACGGCATTGCCACTTTATCGCCTTCTCCGACGCACCGACCACTTCGAGTGGACGAATGCGGCAACGGTCGGACTGGAAGAAATAAAGACTCTTTTAGCAAGCAACCCAATCCTGGCCGCGCCAAATGTCAGCAGACCAATGTTATTATACATATCTGCAACTCAGTAGGTGGTGAGCGCGGTGCTCGTCGTTGAGCGAGAGGAGGACGGACACAAATTCCCACTCTAGAAACTGGTATACTACGTATCCACCGCCCTCACACCATGCAAATCCCGGTAACCACATTACCAAAAGATAGCATATGCGGTCTTCATGGCATCCCAGAAGCTACGACACTACTTCCAAGAGTGCTCAATAATGATGGCTTCCGAAGTACCACTCAATGACATAATAAACAACCGCGACGCTATGGGCCGGATTGCTAAGTGGGCCATTGAGCTCCTGCCATTCGATATAACATACAAACCACGCCGGGCCATTAAACCCCAAGTATTGGCCAACTTCATCACCGAATGGACAGAGGCCGAACTCCCTAAAGAGTACGACACATATTCCAACTGGGTCATTGTCGTGGGATTGTCACGGCAGATGTCCTAGTGTGAGGACTTAGTCGTGGAGCCATCACAATGTAGTTAGCTTAAAGGGTTTAAAGTGGACAAAAGACACAAGGATTTATACTGGTTCGGCCCCTTGCGGTGAAGGTAAGGCCTACTCTAGTTATGATGGGATTGCTAGGGTTTCGATGACCAGGGAGTGAATACGCTATGCTTGGCTCTCGAGTTGTTGTTTCTTGTCCTTGAACCGCCGCCGGGTCGTCCCTTTATATACAGGTTGACGCCCGGCGGTTTACAGAATCCCGACCGTCTCATAAACGTGTCTAGCTCGGTTTCTATCCTTTCCTATCTTACAACACAAGTTACACGCCTTATGGCGGTTTATGTCTACGGGCCCTAATCCGTCTTTGGGCCCTGGGCCTTTAGATCCCTTATAGTAAAGCGCCATGCTCCTTGTTTTCATGGGCTTCAATATGGATAACTCTTTATGGGTATAACCCGACCCCTCCTGGGCGGTTTATACTCAGTAGTTATATCTCCAACATTAGGCCCCAGATTGATTTGAACTTGTTCATGTCAATCTTCAACACTTAAGAAAATCTTCCTCTTCAGTACCTTCGAGTAAACCTTGCAATCTGCCATGACGTCATCTTCTAGGATTATAATAAACCGCCATGACGTCACCTGTTCATTAAAAAACCATATATACCTTACTTTTATTAACGAGCCTCCGAAAATTGAGGCGACAACTCTGGGACATATCCATTTTTTGGGCTCCTTGATTCCCGCGCATGTCGCTTATCCCTTTGTCTTATAAATAGGGAGGGTCCCTCCTTTTCTCCCCTTGCCTCTTCATCTTTCTTCCTCCTTGCGTCGCCTCAGCACTCGAGCACTGCCGCCACCGTCGGCCTTCTCATCTGCCCCAACACCGGCCGCTGCATCAACCTGATTCGACCAGAGAACCGCGGTGCCCTTCCACTTTTCAACAGCCTCGGTGAGTTCTTCTTTCCTTCCTCTGCAGATCTGTTTTTAGGGTTCACACAGGCTCATGGAACTTTGCGATGTTCTCCCCCTGTTCTTCGTTATAGCCTACATGATAGACTCCAAACATAATACACTCTTGTGCAGTAGTAATGACAGTCCCTCTTTTGGCATTAGATCATCCCTTTTGCGTAGAAAAAACTGATCTGGAACTTCATGAACTGCTCAAGCACCAACCCTTAGGTCTGAATATTTTCCTTTTCCTGACATGCGGTAGATCTGAAATTCTAATGTAAAGCTGTGAAACTTGTTCTTCTTCACTTAGCCATTTTTTGGCTTTAGATCTGTACTCTGATTGTCCATATAGGAGGTTTATCCTTTAGAAAATAACCTGCCATATACCATTAGTCCCCTTGTAAACCACCAATTGCTTTATCATTTGTAATAGCATCAACTTCCGGTTTAATAATTTTGCATGCCTGAATACCTTTTGTCTCTTAACCTGCAATGCTTTATGCTTGTAAACCATGACTCTTAAACTGGCACACACCTTCCTTCAGGTTGTTTAAGAAATGGCCAAGACCTTCTATGCTTGTAATTGGGTTCCATCCCGGATTAAGGAAGAAGATCTGAAATTATGTGTTATCACTGGCACTTTACCAAAGCAGAATGAAATCCACTGGCGAGCCCCTGGTCCGAAAAATCCTCCTACACCCAAGGATGGCGAGATAGTTGTGTTTTTTGATCACCCGAGCCGTGGTTTTAAACCGCCTGGGTCAAAAAAAATTCGTGATGTGCTTGCTAGCTTCCAGATCCACCCTCAAGATATTGGACCTAACTCGGTATCCAATATTTATAACTTCCAAGTGTTTTATGAGGCTTATCTACAAGAAGAACCGACTGTTGAATTGTTCAGGGACTTTTTCTATGTAATCCGCCGCACTGAATTTGTAGATGGACCCAATACTGAACTTGGCGGCGTTTCATTTCAAAAAAGGAAAGACGTCAGCTTCCCTCATGCCAAGCATCATAGTCATCCTAAGGATTGGAACCAGACTTGGTTCTATTGCAAGGATACTTCCCCTGAAGATGAGAACCCTCTGCCGGGTTATCGTCCTCACTAGCTTACCAACACACATCCATTTCCCCAAAGGCTGACTGCAAAGGAACATGCCAAATATGCCCCACAACTCGCCAAGCTCAGAGCCTTTGTGGCTAATGGTTTGACAGGAATTGACTTTGTTCATTGCTGGATATCTTGGAGTATTTTGCCTTTGATCCCTCGCCCCGGTTTAATGTGCGAGTACACAGGGGACTCCAAAGACCCTCAACGGCACACTAACATTCAGTTGACTGACGCAAGAGATCACTAAAGCTGTTTAAAAGATACTGGATGAATCAGTGGATGTCTGTAGCAAAACAGGGTTAAGTCCCTTCTACGTTTTGAATAAACCGCGAGCTGTAAGAATTGCCTAACTCCTGTTTGTACCTGATATTCTTAACTGTTTCTTATAACCTTTTTCAATCTTTGGCAGGGTGATGATCCGTTCTGGAAGAAGAAACCTCAGGATAAACCAGCAAAGATGCCTCGCCCCAAGACTAAGGTTACTAAAAGACCTGCCAAGAAGAAAACAGCTGAAACCACTGGGCTGAACCTCAATGAGGATCTTGATAATCCGGACTCAGAGGTAGAACTTGATTCTCTTGGTTCATTTTTCATACACCTCATTGACAATGACCCTTATCAAGAGGACGCTGAAGCTAGCCGGGCTGAAGATGTAGAGGTAAATATTCTTTCCTCCGGTTCAGATCCTCAGCCAACACAGAAAATCCGTCAAGCAATCTGGAAAGTACAATTTTCACACCCTCTAGCTTATCTGGATCCCAACTTTCTTTTGAAGAAACAACAGCATGAAGCTCGCCGCACAACCCGGCACAACGGCCAAGTAGTTACTTCAGCCGGTTTACCGAACACGCCAACCCAGAAACGTCGATCAGAGGTCTCATATATTTCTGATACTTCTTATCTCAAGGTGGGTTATTTCAGGCAACCTCTTAATCCGTCTGACTCAAACTATCAGGGAGCACCTCATTCATCATCCGGCGAGTCAATGGCCACACAATTCCCTCCTCTCAAGACTGTTCCTGGGTGGGCACTTTTGAACTTAACTCTTAATGCTTTATACTGGTTTGCTATGCTAACCTTTATGTCTGTTCCTTTTAGGGCCAAGGCCAGAGCCAGTAAAAAGGCCAAACTGAATACACCGACTTATGATAACCTGACAGCTGAATGGGAGAAGACCCCTGAACCACTGGATCCAAATGCTGATGCTATCTTAGATGATTCGGTGCCTCAAGTTCAGGATACTTTTGTTGAACCGGTGGATACAGATCCAATGAGCCAGGCTGCTGAACTACCAAGCCCGGCCAGAGCTGCAAACGAATTGCCAAGCCCACCAAAGCAGTTGATGAACCGCCAAATCTAGCGGCTGCAGACCAATCGGATGATGTCATTGTCACTGGCATCGGCCACACCACCCCTGGCAATCCTATCGCTTTATCAAAGCATAGGGCCAAGGAAGAGTTTTCTGCTATGGATAAGGGCAAGTGGAAAACAGATTTATCCAGCTATGCCCACCTCAATGCCCAAGAGATTCATTCCGGCTTCTTGAACCGCCTGTATACCAGCCGCGACTATGAAGCCGGTTTAGTAGGCCTGATGAAGGAGCGATATGAGGTAAACACTGTTAACTCTTCATAATTGTTTCTCTTGTTTAATTTCTAATATCATCTCCAGCAGCCCCCAAGGGTCGGTTTATGATATCAACATAAACCGGGACTTTGTAATACTTAAACTTTGCCTATGTAGCCCCCAAGGGCCGGTTTATCGTCACATGGTGAACCAGGACTTTAAAGTATGAATCTTGCAATTTTTGCTTGTGTAGTCCCCAGGGACCAGTTTATACCTTTAGGATAAATCGGTACCTTTCTGTCATAAACCTTCTAAAACACTTGATACCATCTGTGTAAACCGATTGATGAAGAAGAATCCACACTTGTGTCTTGAGCAAATATACATTAGCCCCCATGTGCCAAGTGTATAACTTGTTATGTGCTTGGGACTTGAAAATGTTAGTTGATAAAAGCCTTATGCATTAGCCCCCAAGTGCCAAGTGTATAACATGTTATGTGCTTGGGACTTCAAATGTGCACTACTAACTCCTTTCATGTCGCTTGCAGGCTGATCTGAGCCAAAAAGAATCTCAAATCGCCGTCCTTCAAGAAAACATTAAGTCCCAACAGGCAGAAACTTCCAAAGCTAAAGAGGAGCTGACTGGCGCTTTAACAGCCATGGAACAACTGAAAGAAGGCTTTAAAAGCGAACGGGCGGGATGGGATGCTGAAAAAGCAATTTTGCTAAAGCGGGCAGAGGACGCTGAAACCGCTCTTAAACCGGTAGCAGAGGAAATGTCTGGCTTGAAGTGGCAAATCAATGCCATGACCATTGTTGTGTTTGGTAAGTACACTTATGATAAGCTTCCACATGTATTATCCCATAAACTGTCGGTTTATCAATATATTCAATGATGCAGGAGCTCGCATTACCCACCTGGGCTCGGATATGCAGAAGAAGCTGAAGGCTGCCTATACTCTTATAGAGCAGTTATATACCGGTGCACAACGGATCATGTGCACTGCCGCTCATAACAAACTGCCCCCGAACCTTATCAAGGAAACACTAGAAAAGCTGTCAATGCTGCCTGCCCGGTTGGACGAGTTAAAAAGATCAGCTGCAAAAGCAGGTGCTCTGACTGCACTAATCCGGGCTAAGGCCTGGATACCAGATCTTGACTCGGCTGACATAGGACGCGGCTATCCGAGCATAAAGGAAGATGGGTCAGAGTTTGACAATGACGATCTTCGAGCTTTGACAAAGGAAATGTGCCCATTAGCGAGCAAATTGGCCAAAGAAACATATATTTCACACTATCAGCCGATTTATGATGCTGAGAACAAATGGCTTCCTGCGCCAACTCATGATGTGGAAGATCTTATCCCGCCAATGCGTAAGAATACTTATGCCCCTGATGTTGACCCCTCCACCCTTATAAGCGACGAGGCTGTATTCAGGGCCCTAACTGGAATCGACTGGACCACCATTGACTTCTAGCCGCTGGGTGGAGAGGAGGAGGATGAACCGGCGCAGGATGACCTGCAGCCGTCAAGTCAACCTGGCGAAGAATCATGATCCGGAGGCTGGTTTAATCTTCTGCACACTGCAATCTTTGCTAAAAAGACAATTATCCTTTTGGGCATCAAAAACGCCTTGTAATAGGCTAGTTGAAACACTTGGTCTCTATGCCATCGTGCATATTCACTTCTGCATGATACTGTTAATCCGTTATGATTATGTGATGTCTGCTTATGATCCTTTAGCATCTCTATTCGACCTGTTTCTGCATATAACAAGTTTGAAGTGTCCTGGCGGTTTATCGCCGGACGGGTCATAATGCCCAACATATAATCCAGGTTTATAACCAGGCTGTATTGAATGACAATCAAATATGAAATACATCATACCTGTGATATTGAATCACATCGTCGGCTCACCAACTTCCTGTAGTAAAGGTGATAACCCAAATCTTGAGCATTGATAACTCCTCCCTGTTTCGCCGGTTTATAATAAAGCCGGACCGGGTTGTAATAAACACCAGTTTATTCGTATATCATACGGCGATTTGTAGTCAAAGCCAGACCGGGTCAATCAACACCGGTTTATATCTGATTGTGCACTGACGATTTATAATCGACAACGAAGCCAGATCAATAGATACCAGCAATACTCTTAATTTGTTCGGCCAACTTATAGTCAATAGCCAGGCCGGTTCAATAAACACCGGTTTAGTATAAAACTCATCAAAAGAAATATCAAAAAGAAAGATTTCAGAAGAAAATATATAAAAAGGGTGAGGCTTTTCATGGGCTGCCAGGTCACTGAGTTAACCATTTTACAAAGCCTTTATAAGATGGACCTCACATCAACTAATCGTCATTTTAACTAAGACAAGTTCATGGTCTTTATAATATTGACTTGTCAAATGTTCGACAGGTCTACCAGGATTACCTAGACGGAGTGGCTTACTTAAAAAAGGCAGGATAACCTGGGGTTTTAGGTGAATACACCTAGCTTCCAAGCATGGCTTTTATAGCGTATTACAAGGTTATAGACTCTTGGTTCTTTTAGAAGCCAAGAGCCCCCTAGTAATATTTTGAGCTGTGCTCAATGGGTGCCTATGTTTGAGTTGTGCTTTGCAACAGACTCTCTTTGGCTCCTTTTGACCTTGGGTGGCAAGCCCTCAAGTCTTTTTTATGTGTGGCTTATTAGCCAGATTAATGGGTAATTAGAACTCCGCTTTATAAACAGAAGCCTCCATGTAATGGAAAACCTTTCAAGGAGTAACAGCAGAGGCCCCGCTTTAGCAGGGATGGTGGTTTATTATATTGATATAATATATACATTGTCAATAATATGTACATAAGAGGAGCCTATGGCTCAGGTGTAGTAAGGCCGAAGATGAGCTATATTCCACGGTCGGTGGGTCTCCTCCTCCGATTTACGTGAATCTTTGTGCTCTTGAACATCGATAAGGTAGATGACCCATTGTGCAGATTCTTGCTGACCATGAAGGGTCCTTCCCAAGGCGGGGATAACTTGTGCATATCAGTCTGATCCTGGATGAGCCGGAGCACCAGATCCCCTTCTTGAAACGTTCTGGTTTTAACCCGATGATTGTGATAACGACGCAGATCTTGCTGATAAATCGCCGAACGTGCCACTGCAATATCACACTCCTCATCTAACAGGTCAAGTGCTTCCTGACGTGCCTTCTCATTGTCAGCTTCAACATAAGCCGCGACACGGGGTGAATCATGACGAATGTCACTAGGGAGGACCGCCTCTGCTCTGTAAACCATGAAGAAAGGTGTATAACCCGTAGATCTGTTGGGCGTGGTATTGATACTCCATAACACAGAAGGTAACTCCTCCACCCAACAACCTGGCGTCTGCTTTAAAGGAACCATAAGCCGGGGCTTGATGCCTCTTAGGATCTCTTGATCGGCTCTCTCCGCTTAACCATTAGATTGGGGGTGAGCCACTGATGACACGTCAAGCCGTATGTGCTCTCATTGACAAAATTCTTCCATAGCACCCTTGGATAAATTAGTACCATTATCTGTTATGATGCTGTGTGGAAAACCAAACCGGAAAATCACCTTCTTGATGAATTGAACCGCCGTGGCTGCATCACACTTACTGACTGGCTCTGCCTCCACCCACTTAGTGAACTTATCAACCGCCACCAGAAGGTGGGTATTATTATCCTTGGACCACTTAAAGGGCCCAACCATATCCAGCCCCCAAGTTGCAAACGGCCAAGTGATTGGAATCATCCTCAATTCTTGAGCCGGAACATGAGCGCGGCATGCAAACTTCTGACAACCATCACACCTCTTTACCAAATCCTCAGCATCAGCATGAGCCGTCAACCAATAGAAGCCGTGACGAAAAGCCTTAGCTACCAAGGATTTTGAACCGGTGTGGTGACCACAATCTCCTTCGTGGAACTCACGCAAAATCTCACAGCCTTCTTCAGGAGACACACAACGCTGAAACGCCCCTGTTACACTGCAATGATGCAACTCCCCATTGATAATGGTCATTGACTTGGATCGCCGGATTATCTGCCTGGCCAAAGGTTCGTCCTCCGATAACTCGCCCCGGTTCATATACACCAAATATGGGACCGTCCAATCTGGGATAACATGACGAGCTGCCACTAACTAAGCCTCCGGGTCAGGAACAGCCAAATCCTCCTCTATAGGTAACTTGACCGATGGGTTACGCAAAACATCCAGAAAAACATTGGGTGGAACCGGTTTACGTTGGGAACCCAAATGGCTTAAAGTGTCCACCACTTCATTCTTTCGCCGGTCCACATGGTCAACCTGATAACCCTTGAAGTGACCTACAACAATATCTACCTCCCGATGATACGCTGCCATGAGTGGGTCCTTGGAATCCCAAGTACCAGATACTTACTGAGCCACTAGGTCTGAGTCACCAAAGCACTTAACCCGGCTTAGATTCATCTCCTTAGACATTCGAAGACCATGGAGTAAAGCCTCATATTCAGCTGCATTGTTAGTGCAAGGGAACATTAAATGGAGAACATAACAAAACTTATCACCTCATGGGGAAGTTAACACGACTCCAGCCCCCGAACCCTCCAATTGCCTGGACCCATCAAAATGAATAGTCTAATAAGTATGATCCGACTTTTCTTCTGGCGCCTGTAACTCTGTCCAGTCATTGATGAAATCCATGAGTGCTTGGGATTTAACCGCCGTGCGAGGCATATATTTTAACCCGTGAGGCCCAAGTTCAATAGCCCACTTAGCAACTCGGCCAGTTGCCTCCCTGTTCTGGATTATATCTCCCAAAGGGGCAGAACTGACCACTGTGATGGGATGACCTTGAAAATACTGCTTGACCTTCCGGCTTGCCATAAAACTCCATACACCAGCTTCTGCCAATGTGGGTACCTCTGCTTAGACTCAATAAGTACCTCACTGATATAATAAACCGGCGTTGAACCGGATACTCCTTCCCAGATTCCTTACGCTCCACCACAATGGCCACACTGACAGCCCGGGCATTAGCTGCCACATACAACAACAATGGCTCTTTATCGACCGGAGCAGAAAGAACAGGTGGCTCGACTAACTGCTTCTTCAAATCCTCAAATACCGCATTAGCAGCATCACTCCAGACAAAATTTTCTGTCTTCTTCATCATCTGATATAGAGGGATTGCTTTCTCTCCCAAACGGATGATAAACCGGCTCAATGCTGCAATACGGCCCGCCAGACGTTGAACATCGTTGATACACGCCGGTTTAGCCAGAGACGTAATGGCTTTGATCTTTTCTGGATTAGCTTCAATACCCCTGTTAGACACTAGAAAACCCAAGAGCTTGCCTGCCGGAACACCAAAAACACACTTGGCCGGATTAAGCATCATCTTATAGACCCGAAGATTATCAAAGGTTTCCTTCAAGTCAGCTTCACCTCCTTTCTGGACTTCACCACAATATCATCCACATAAGCATGAACATTGCGCCCAATTTGGTCATGAAGACAACTCTGCACACATCGCTGATAGGTCGCCTGGGCACTCTTAAGCCCAAAAGGAATAGATACATAGCAGAAGGCTCCAAAGGGAGTTATAAAAGATGTCTTCTCCTGGTCCTTAACTGCCATTTTGATCTGATGATAACCAGAATAAGCATCCAGAAAGCTCAAACGCTCACAGCCTGCCGTAGCATTAATGATTTGATCAATACGAGGGAGAGCAAAGGGATCAACTGGACAAGCCTTGTTCAAATCTGTGTAGTCCACACACATCCGCCAAGTGTCGTTCTTCTTAAGCACTAGCACTGGGTTAGCTAACCACTCAGGGTGAAAAATCTCCAAAATAAACCCTGCTGCCAAGAGCCGGGCTACCTCCTCACCAATAGCCTTACGCCTTTCTTCATTGAAGCGATGGAGAAACTGTCTGACCGTTTTAAACTTAGGATCAATATTAAGAGTGTGCTCAGCGAGTTCCCTCGGTACACCTGGCATGTCAGAAGGTTTCCATGCAAAGATGTCCCGGTTCTCACGGATGAGCTTGATGAGAGCGCCTTCCTATTTCGGATATAGGTTAGCGCTGATGCTAAATTGCTTGGATGAATTTCCAGGAACAAAGTCAACCAACTTCGTCTCCTCAGATGATTTAAACTTCAAGGCCGGATCATGCTCTGTAGTTGGTTTTTTCAAAGAAGTCATATCTGCCGGATCAACATTGTCCTTGTAGAACTTCAACTCCTCTGTTGCACAAACTGACTCAGCATAAGCCGCATCACCTTCCTCACATTCCAAAGCAATTTGACGACTCCCATGTACCGTGATGGTCCCCTTATGGCCCGACATCTTGAGATGCAGATAAACATAACATGGCCTTGCCATGAACTTAGCATACACCGGCCGTCCAAACAGGGCATGATATGGGCTCTTGATTTTCACCACTTCAAACGTCAATGTGATCTTGAATCATGATCATCTCCAAAAGCAACCTCCAGAGCTATCTTACCGACTGGATAAGCCGATTTACCGGGTACCATACCATGGAAAATAGTGTTCGACGGTTTAAGGTTTTTATCCATCAACCCCATGCGACGGAAGGTTTCATAATAAAGGATATTGATACTACTCCCTCCATCCATGAGTACCTTGGCAAATTTATATCCTCCAACCCGAGGCGCCACCACCAATGCCAGATGACCCGGATTATCAACTCGGGGTGGATGATCCTCTTGACTCCACAAAATGGGTTGTTCAGACCAACGCAGATAACGGGGCACTGCCGGTTCAATAGAGTTTACTGCCTTTTATGAAGTTTCTAATCGTGCGTGCATAAGCTAGTGGCGAAGACGTGATAATGCCCACTATTCAACTGCTTCGGATTGCTCTGGTAACCCGATTGCTGCTGCTGCTGACTCCCCTGATGATTATAACCACCCTGGTTGCCCTAACTGCCTTGATTGCCAAGTCTGTTTTGGTTGCCTTGAAATCCTGAACCGGAACTGCCTCCAACATAACTCGGCCAACGAGAACCGCCTCCTGAACCGCCGGGCGATCCATGATCGTATCGGAACAGATCCGAGTTTTTGAACTCCCGCATTATAAAACAATACTTCCAAAGGTGTGTGGCTGGTATCTCTTGTGTCCCGTGCCTTGGACAAGGCTGGTCTAACAGGCGCTGCAGATTGATACCTGATCCTCCATTGTACGGGGGTGGTTTACCCTTACGCCGTTGATTATTATTCTGCGTGTTGGTGTTTGATATGTCTCCATCGTATCTATAATTTTTGATTGTTCCATGCCAATATTCTACAACTTTGATATACATTTGGCAACTTTCTATATTATTTTTGGGACTAACATATTGATCCAGTGCCCAGTGCCAGTTCCTATTTGTTGCATGTTTTATGTTTCATAGAATATCCATATCAAATGGAGTCCAAACGGGATATAAACGGACGGAGCTTATTTTTGGAATATTTGGAAAATCTGGGAGAAAGATCAACGCGAAATGGTGTCCGAGGTGGGCACGAGGCAGGGGGCGCGCCCCACCCCCTGGTCGCGCCCCTGATCCTCGTGGTCCACCCGTAAGGCGGTTGATGCCCTTCTTCGGCCGCAAGAAAGCTAATTTTTGGTTTAAAAAAACACGGCAAAGGTTTCGGTCCAATCGGAGTTACGGATCTCCATGTATATACGAAACGGTGAAAGGGCAGCAACACAGAACGCAGAAATAGAGAGAGACAGAGAGACAAATCCAATCTCGGAGGGGCTCTCGCCCCTCCCATCCCATGGAGGCCAAGGACCAGAGGGGAAACCCTTCTCCCATCTAGGGATGAGGTCAAGTGTAACACCCACAATGTGGCTATATCTCCCACGTGTCGGGGCACGACTTAGAGGCATAGCCGCATGGTAGGTTTGTCACAAGAGGGGTAATCTTCACACAATCCCATGTACTGAATAAGAAAGGGATAAATAGTTGGCTTACAATCGCCACTTCATACAATACTAGTTAAACATACAACATCCAGAATACAAACAAGGTCCAACTACGTAACCAAAATAAAAGAAGACAACCCCAAATGCTAGATCCCGGATCATCCCAACTGGGCTCCACTATTGATCAACTGGAAACGAAACAACACCACGAAAACGATCTTCATCGAGCTCCCACTTGAGCTGGGTTGCGTCACCTGTACTGGTATCATCGGCACCTGCAACTATTTGGAAGTATCTGTGAGTCACGAGGACTCAGCAATCTCACACCCGCGAGATCAAGACTATTTAAGCTTATGGGTAGGAAAGGGTTAATGAGGTGGAGCTGCAGCAAGCACTAAGCATATGTGGTGGCTAACATATGCAAATAAGAGCAAGAAGAGAAGCAACGCAACGGTCGTGAACTAGAAGTGATCAAGAAGTGATCCTGAATCTACTTACGCACAACCATAACACAAGAACCGTGTTCACTTCCCAGACTCCGCTGAGAAGAGACCATCACGGCTACACACACGGTTGATGCATTTTAATTAAGTTAAGTGTCAAGTTCTCTACAACTGGATATTAACAAATTCCCATCTGCCCATAAACGCGGGCATGGCTTTCGAAAGTTCAAACCCTGCAGGGGTGTCCCAACTTAGCCCATCACAAGCTCTCAAGGTAAATGAAGGATATTCCTTCTACCGGGAAGACCCAATCAGTCTAGGAATCCCGGTTACAAGACATTTTGACAATGGTAAAACAAGACCAGCAAGACCGCCCGATGCGCCGACATCCCGATAGGAGCTGCACATATCTCGTTCTCAGGGCAACACCGGATAAGCTAAGTGTACAGGTACCAACATAACCCAAGTTGCCAAGGGACGGTCCCGCACGGTGCTCTAGTTCAGACCAACACTTAGACAAGCACTGGC
>NC_041380.1:483899361-483954224 GCF_002162155.2 Triticum dicoccoides
GGGTTGGCCGACCCGAGGGAAGGGTAGGTGGTGGTGAGGCAAATGGTAAAACCAAGGTTGGGCCTTGCTGGAGGAGTTCTATTCAAAGCAAACTGTCAAGGGGTCCCCATAACACCCAACCGTGTAAGGAACGCAAAATCAAGGAACATAACACCAGTATGACGGAAACTAGTGCGGCAAGAGTGGAACAAAACACTAGGCATAAGGCCGAGCCTTCCACCCGTTACCAGGTATATAGATGCATCAATATAAATAAGAGATATTGTGATATGCCAACATATCCATGTTCCAACATGGAACAAACTTCATCTGCAACTAGCAACGCTATAAGAGGGGCTGAGCAAAAGCGGTAACATAGCCAAACAACGGTTTGCTAGGAAAGGTGGGTTAGAGGCTTGACATGGCAAAATGGGAGGCATGATATAGCAAGTGGTAGGTATCGCAGCATAGCAATAGAGCGAACAAATAGCAAGAAAAGATAGAAGTGATTTCAATGGTATGGTCATCTTGCCTGAGATCCCGCAAGGAAGAAGAACGAGTCCATGAAGAAGACAAACGGACGTAGACGAACGAATCCTCACAAACGTGACGTAAATGGAACTAACCCGAAGAAGCAACACTGGAAAGAAGCAAACATGGTAAACAACCATCACATAATCATGGCATGATGCACAACCAAGTATGATGCATGTCCGGTTTAAATATGCATGGCATGGCAAAGACGGCGAATAACTGGGAGACACCTAGCACATCGGTTTCGGGGCGTCACAACACTCCACCACTACAAGAGGATCTTGTCTCGAGATCTAGGATGGCACCGGGGAAAACGGAAGAGGAAGGGGAATAGGTAAAACTAAGTTGCTTCTTTGACAAAAGAGTGAAACCAAAGTACCTTGCGAGGTTGAATATTGAAAGAAAGAATGCAACGAAGAAGAACAAAGTTGCAAACACTCTGTTAGAAAAGAGGAACAAGGAACATCATTAGAACCCTGCTGGTTGAAAGACATGAGAAAAGGGTTGCAATGGGAAAGAAGTACATGCAAGCACTCCGGTCAAAATGAGAAGTATAAGGAGCGATAAAGATCAATTACGAAAACACTCCGGTTGGAAAAGGAAGGTAAAGAATATGAGCTTGGCAAAATGAAAGCACTTGGATGAGAGTCCGGTTAGAAGAGGAATGATAGACACAACACTCCGGTTAAAACAAGATAGAGAAGGAATAAGAATGGTATAATTTGGACAGCAGTCCGACTATAAATGGAAGGAATCGAACATGATCTTGACAAGATGAGAGGATACTTGATGAAATCAACAACACACTGCCTCTGGAACTATTGAAAGAGTGGCACAAGCAGTAAGAAAGATTCTAGATAGCACTCCGGTTGAGAAGGGAGGCAAAACTAGATAAGATAAGAGAACTTGAATGAAGGACACGACACTCCGGTTGAATGGATAAGCACGAAAAGAACATGGTCCTCACAATCCGAGATGATGAGTGAAAAGAGCACCATCACAATGCCTCCAGAACGAAAGAATAGAAGTTGGATCGTTGGAAAGGAAAGAGTTGGGAAGAAAATTACATGTTCTACCACAATTGAATTTGAAAAGCATCCTTAAAAGAAGGATTGAATGGAGTTGTTGGATTACCAACAACGAAAGCATAGGCTTGATGTGGGCTAATGGAAAACATCTCAAAATTATGAGGTGACAACCTGCCACAAACAGAAACAATAAATTGGATTGATATGAACAAGGAGACGAGAAACTTATCTCACCGGGAGGATAAATGAAGAACTTGAGTCATTTACAACACCATAAGTAGCAACAATCCTTAGGGAAAGATTTGGTGAAATATAACCCAAGATAACTCCAATGAAGAGATTGATGGATTGAGAAGAGCTCATGCTCGAAGAAATTGATGGGTTTAACTATCTCATTCTTGACAACTTGCGAATCATGAAACCCGAAAGCAAATTGTCAAGAACCACATAACACCACCTCAAAAGATGAGATATGAAAGAATTGCACTTCGGAATGCAAGATGAAGAGTGCTTGAACTCCTCAAAACAATACATGTGTTGAACACCATGTTCATTTTAGAGTATAGCTTGGCGGGTCATGACTTCGAGAGAGATCTTGAAGAACAATTGAAGAATGAACAGAAACATCGATGAGCCACCATGAAGAAACTCTCGAAGAACTCCGGATAGATAAAAGAAGGTCGCAAGGAAAAGAAGCTTGAAAAGAATAAGATGAATCCTTGCATTGATTAGATGGAGCTTCGCGATGATATAATTGAGAGATCTTGGAACTCCAGGAAAGTATGAAGCACTTGAACCGAGAATTTACTCATCATGAACAAACTCCGGAATAAAGAATCCATCATTAGGATGAATAAAGAATAAGAATTATGTTATGCGTATCCTTCACCAATTTAAATTGATGACAAGCAACGGATTTGGCATACTACTTATTCTCGTAGAAAGGATTAAGATAGATATAGCGCGAACTTCAGAAGGTCTTCCACGAACCACCGGTAGGATTGAAACAACGAATGAATTGATATGAGAACATAGGAAGAGGAATCTTGATTGAACCACCGTAAGAATTGAAAATGAACAAAGAAAAAATAAAGAACACCGGGAAGAATTAGAGAACGAAAGAAGATACTTGAGGGAATTTAGATACATGAGAATGAAGAGATCACGAGCTGATAAGAGAATACTTGAACGATGCACCGGTAAGATTTGGAGAACAATAGCTGAAATCTGAGAATGAATAAAGCTGAAATGATGACCTTCGGAGAATCGAACTGAAAGGACTCCTGAATTGCTCTGGATGGTTGAAAAGAATTCTCACAATCGAAAACTATTATGAGAGTATGGCATCAAGCTTGAACTGAGAATCCTCGAGAGAAGGCACAAGATTTAGAGGAAACACTTCTTCGGTCTTCCAATCCGAGAATGACGATGAGAAACACCACCAAGAATTGTTGAGACACTCCGGAATGAATATTAGAAAGGTTGAACCGATGACGAAAAGAATTTGACCGATCTTGGAGAAAAACATTTGACTGATGAAAATTCATTCTTACGTCAAACTTTAGAAGGTTTGAGAATAACTCCGGAAAAATAAGAAGAGTAACGTAAGATCCTGGGAAAAGACCCGTGGGTCAGGGCCCACTCAAAAGAAACACCGTTGAAATGGTTTTGAAGAGAGATTACACCAGTTGAATTAAATGGCTGATATCTTGAACGGATTAGGAATGGAAACGAAAATCTTCTGAGATATCTTGAGCACTCCAGAACAAAAGAATAGCGAGAAGTGAATGATTAAGAGGTGCACCAGCATGAGAAAGCATTTGAAACGAGGAAAAGAATATGATCAACACTGAAAGCTTGAATTGGATCCACCGGAGAAAAAAGAGAACGAAGAATGATAAACTTGAAGCTTCGTTAGTATCTTACTGAGAATCACCGGATAAGAACATTGATTGAAGAATGAAGAGACTTCACATGAATAAAAGGATACTTGAGTAAGAAATATGAGTCCTTGAATAAAAAGGGTGGGAGGGTGGGTAAAACAAAAGACAACTTGGGACAGGTGTAACAAACACCGTTGAGAAGAACTGATAATTGATATTATGGATGGGGAGAATGATGGGATCATCTCGAAGAGAAGCACACCGGTTGGAAAGAATTGACAAGACAATCTCGATGATCAAGAAGGATTGGTATTCACATAGAAATATGAGAACACCATTTAGAAAAGGTATGGAATCAACACTTGACTTCGAAGCAACTCGAATACCACAAACGAAAACAAAAACAATGGATTGGATTGCAAAATAAGCCAGAACAAACATATGATAGATCCCATATCGTATCATGTGTCTGTTGGAAAGATATCCTACGTGATACTTGAATTCCCACTTATAAACTCCCGAAACTTTCTGCTTATGCAATCAGGTGTTGGGGATACAGGGGAAGCATAATATCTCACCCAAACTAACAAATCCTACATCCAGCTGTATCCATCCTTCAACACATAACCAAGAAACCTTCGGAAATCATTTACCTCAACCTTCGAAAAGCATCCGTTATATGAGTTATGGCAATACTCCCGAACTCCCGCCCCAGTACTGGGTGGCGTCGAGGTTATCTCACCAACAACTGCGTAAAAGAGATTTTTGATGTCGGCGAAACTCAGGTATTCTAGAACTGCAATGATAAAATTTTGACGACAACACCTCGGAGCTCAACTCCCTGGGACACTGCCACAACCCCTAAATGTCAGGAGGCACCAAGAACAATGTTCTCGTCACAAAACCATCAGAACGATTCCAAGATACCTGCGTGATCCTAATTTTTTTTGTGAAATTTGAGGAGAGAAGAGTCAAAACTTCTACGCCAGGAGGCCTCACTAGAGCGAGGAGTAAAAAGAATCCTACTCTCCAATATATATAATCCTAAGACACAAAACATTTTGTTCTAGACTCAACAACGTCAGCGATTCGATCAAGCAGGGGCTCCTAAGTCGGGGATGGCTCTGATTACCAACTTGTAACACCCAAAATGCGGCTATATCTCCCACGTGTCGGGGCACGACTTAGAGGCATAGCCACATGGTAGGTTTGTCGCAAGAGGGGTAATCTTCACACAATCCCATGTACTGAATAAGAAAGGGATAAAGAGTTGGCTTACAATCGCCACTTCACACAATACTAGTTAAACATACAACATCCAGAATACAAACAAGGTCCAACTACGGAACCAAAATAAAAGAAGACAACCCCAAATGCTAGATCCTCGATCGTCCCAACTGGGTTCCACTACTGATCAACTGGAAAGGAAACAACACCACGAACACGATCTTCATCGAGCTCCCACTTGAGCTGGGTTGCGTCACCTGTACTGGTATCATCGACACCCGCAATTGTTTGGAAGTATCTGTGAGTCACGAGGACTCAGCAATCTCACACCCGCGAGATCAAGACTATTTAAGCTTATGGGTAGGAAAGAGTTAATGAGGTGGAGCTGCAGCAAGCACTAAGCATATATGGTGGCTAACATACGCAAATAAGAGCGAGAAGAGAAGCAACGCAACGGTCGTGAACTAGAAGTGATCAAGAAGTGATCCTGAATCTACTTACGCACAACCATAAAAGAAGAACCATGTTCACTTCCCGGACTCCGCCGAGAAGACACCATCATGACTACACACGCGGTTGATGCATTTTAATTAAGTTAAGTGTCAAGTTCTCTACAACCGGATATTAACAAATTCTCATCTGCCCATAACCGCGGGCACGACTTTCAAAAGTTCAAACCCTGCAGGGGTGTCCCAACTTAGCCCATCACAAGCTCTCACGGTCAACGAAGGATATTCCTTCTTCCGGAAAGACCTGATCAGTCTTGGAATCCCGGTTACAAGACATTTCGACAATGGTAAAACAAGACCAGCAAGACCGCCCAATGCACCGACATCCCGATAGGAGTTGCACATATCTCATTCTCAGGGCAACACCGGATAAGCTAAGCGTACAGGTAACAACATAACCCAAGATGCTAAGGGACAGTCCCGCACGGTGCTCTAGTTTGGACCAACACTTAGACAAGCACTGGCCCAGGGGGGTTAAAATAAAGATGACCCTCGGGTTAGCCGACCCGAGGGAAGGGTAGGTGGTGGTGAGGCAAATGGTAAAACCAAGGTTGGGCCTTGCTAGAGGAGTTTTATTCAAAGCGAACTGTCAAGGGCTCCCCATAACACCCAACCGTGTAAGGAATGCAAAATCAAGGAACATAACACCGGTATGACAGAAACTAGGGCGACAAGAGTGGAACAAAACACCAGGCATAAGGCCGATCCTTCCACCCTTTACCAAGTATATAGATGCATTAATATAAATAAGAGATATTGTGATATCCCAACATATCCATGTTCCAACATGGAACAAACTTCATCTGCAACTAGCAACGCTATAAGAGGGGCTGAGCAAAAGCGGTAACATAGCCAAAGAACGGTTTGCTAGGAAAGGTGGGTTAGAGGCTTGACATGGCAAAATGGGAGGCATGATATAGCAAGTGGTAGGTATCACAGCATAGCAGTAGAGTGAACAACTAGCAAGCAAAGATAGAAGTGATTTCGATGGTATGGTCATGTTGCCTGAGATCCCGCAAGGAAGAAGAACGAGTCCATGAAGAAGACAAACGGACGTAGATGAACGAATCCTCACAAACGCGACGTAAACGGAACTAACCTGAAGAAGCAACACCGGAAAGAAGCAAACGACATGGTAAACAACCATCACATAATCATGGCATGATGCACAACCAAGTATGATGCATGCCCGGTTTAAATATGCATGGCATGGAAAAGATGGCGAATAACTGGGAGACACCTCGCGCATCGGTCTCGGGGCATTACATCAAGGAAGAAGAAGATGAAGGGGCCCCCTCCCCCCTTCTCTTCCGGTGGCCGGAACGCTGCCGTGGCCATCATCATCATCACTGCGATCTACACCAACACCTCCGCCATCTTCACCAACATCTCCATCACCTTCCCCCTCTATCTACAGCGGTCCACTCTCCCGCAACCCGCTGTACCCTCTACTTGAACATTGTGCTTTATGCTTCATATTATTATCCAATGTTTTGTTGCCATCCTATGATGTCTGAGTAGATTTTCGTTGTCCTACCGGTGGTTGATGAATTGCTATGATTGATTTAATTTGCTTGTGGTTATGTTGCTGTCCTTTGGTGCCCATCATATGAGCGTGCGCGTGGATCACACGATAGGGTTAGTTGTATGTTGATAGGACTATGTATTGGAGGGCAAGAGTGACAGAAGCTTCAACCTAGCATAGAAATTGATGCATACAGGATTGAAGGGGGACCAATATATCTTAATGCTATGGTTGGCTTTTACCTTAATGAACATTTGTAGTTGCGGACGCTTGCTAATAGTTCCAATCATAAGTGCATAGAATTCCAAGTCAGGGATGACATGCTAGCAGTGGCCTCTCCCACATAATACTTGCTATCGGTCTAGTAAAGTAGTCAATTTCTTAGGGACAATTTCGCAACTCCTACCACCACTTTTCCACACTCGCTATATTTACTTTATTGCTTCTTTACTTACAACAGCCCTTAGCTTTTATTTACTTGCTCTTTATTATCTTGCAAACCTATCCAAAAACACCTACATAATACTTCTAGTTTCATACTTGTTCTAGGTAAAGCGAACGTCAAGCGTGCGTAGAGTTGTATCGGTGCTCGATAGAACTTGAGGGAATATTTGTTCTGCCTTTAGCTCCTCGTTGGGTTCGACACTCTTACTTATCGAAAACTGTTGCGATCCCCTATACTTGTGGGTTATCAAGACCTTTTTCTAGCGCCGTTGCCGGGGAGCAATAGCGTGGGGTGAATATTCTCGTGTGTGCTTGTTTGCTTTATCACTAAGTAATTTTTATTTGCTGTTCTTAGTTGTTCTCTATCTTTAGTTATGGATATGGAACACGAAATACCAAAAAAATTAGGTGTACTTGCTACTCATGGAGATGAGGAACCTCCTAAAGACCTCGATGATCATTATGTGACAGAAATTACGTACTACTTTGATAATCCTGGGAAAACCCCATTCAATCTAGTAATGGGAGTAACGTTGGATAAACGTGAATACTTTAGGGATTATCGCTTGACACAAAAAGGGAAACTATTATAGGATCAAATTTATATATTGAAGTGGTATGCTCAGCAAGTATGCTTGAGTTATGATTATACTTGTTGCTCTAGGATGAAGGCTCCACACCTTCCCTTTTCATGCAAATTTAATGATAATGAAACCTTAGCTTCTTATGCTAATGGTATATATGATTACTATGATGTGGAACAAATAGAAGAATTTGTTGCTTTTAAGGGTGCTTATGAAATTGAATCTTTGTTTGAAAAGTATGAATCTTTTGATGATGATGTTTATAGGCCTAAAAATTTAGCTATCCTAAAATATTGCTATGATAATTATGAATATAATTCCTATATTAATGCACTTATTGAGAAAGTCTCCACTATTCAAGAAGAGACTAATATTTTGCAGGAATCTATGGAAGAAGAAGTTGATGAAACTGTGAGCTTATTGGATGAAAAAGATGAGGAGGAGAGCGAAGAACAAAAGGAGGAAGAGCGGATTGATCACCCGTGCCCACCTTCTAATGAGAGTAACTCTTTAACTCATACATTGTTTAATTCCCCTTCATGCTTACCGAAGGATGAATGCTATGATAATTGCTATGATCCCGTTGATTCTTTTGAAATATCCCTTTTTGATGATGCTTGCTATGCTTGTGGCCAAGATGCCAATATGAATTATGCTTATGGAGATGAACTTTCTATAGTTCCTTATGTTAAACATGAAATTGTTGCTGTTGCACCCACGCATGATAGTCCTATTATCTTTTTGAATTCTCCCAACTACACTATATCGGAGAAGTTTACCCTTATTAAGGATTATATTGATGGATTGCCTTTTACTACTACACATGATGATTTTGATAGATATAATATGCATGTGCTTTCTGCTCCTACTTGCAATTATTATGAGAGAGGAACTATATCTCCACCTCTCTATGTTTCCCACACAATAAAATTGCAAGAAACTATTTATACTATGCATTGGCCTTTACTTTGTGTGCATGAATTGTTCTTTTATGACATGCCGATGCATAGGAAGAGAGTTATACTTCGTTGTTACATGATATATGTTGCCTTGTGCTCACTACTAAATTACAAATCATTGTTAATTAAAATTGGCTTTGATATACCTTGGGATCCGGGTGGATTCACTACTTGAGCACTATATGCCTAGCTTAATGGCTTTAAAGAAAGCACTACCAGGGAGACAACCCAGAAGTTTTAGAGAGTCATTTATTTCCGTTGAGTGCTTTCATATAGTTTTAAAACAACAAAAATAAAGAGGGGAACCCAAAACTTTTTCAAAAAGGAAAGTGAAAGTGAGTGAGACAAGCATTGTTGAAGTGGGAGCTAGCCTTGAACTTTGTTCATGCTCACGGAAACTTTGTGAATCTTGATTAAAGAAACTTTTCAACAAAAATAATTATCCCCTTGTACAATTCCATTGTATTATAAAAATAATGTGCCAAGGTTTGCCTTTAGGATGTTTACATTTGCTTGATGATTTGTACGGTGCAGGACACAAACTTTGGCTGTAGTGCGCGATTTTACATTTTTACTGGAATGTCAAATGGTTCTGATTCTTTTTGAACTGTCTTTCTATAAATTTTTTTTATTTTTCATAATTTTGGTAGAATTGATCAAGTATCAGAAGTATGGTGAATGTTCAAATTATTACAGACTGTTCTGTTTTAGACAGATTCTGTTTTTGATGCATAGTTTGCTTATTTTGATGAAACTATCGAATTATATAAGTGGATTAAGCCATGAAAAAGTTATATTACAGTAGACACAATGAAAAAACAAAATATGAATTGGTTTTCAACAGTACTTAGAGTAGTGATTTGCTTTATTATACTAACGAATCTTACCGAGTTTTCTGTTGAAGTTTTGTGTGGATGAAGTGTTCGATGATCGAGAAGGTCTCGATGTGAGAAGAAGGAAGAGAGGCAAGAGATTAAGCTTGGGGATGCCCGAGGCACCCCAAGTAAATATTCAAGGAGACTCAAGCGTCTAAGCTTGGGGATGCCCCAGAAGGCATTCCCTCTTTCTTCAACAAATATCGGTATGTTTTCGGATTCGTTTCGTTCATGCGATATGTGCAAATTTGGAGCGTCTTTTGCATTTAGTTTTCATTTTTATTTTATGCACCATGCTGGTATGAGATAGTCCTTGGTTTATTTATAGAATGCTCTTTGCACTTCACTTATATCTTTTGAGTATGGCTTTACAGAATGCTTCATGTGCTTCACTTATATCATTTGAAGTTTGGATTGTCTGTATCTCTTTACATAGAAAACCACCATTTTTAGAATGCTCTTTTGCTTCACTTATATTTGTTAGAGCATGGGCATATCTTTTGTAGAAATAATTAAACTCTCTTGCTTCACTTATATCTATTTAGAGAGATGACAGGAATTGGTCATTCACATGGTTAGTCATAAAATCCTATATAAAACTTGTAGATCACTGAATATGATATGTTTGATTCCTTGCAACAGTTTTGCGATATAAAGATGGTGATATTAGATTCATGCTAGTGGGTAGTTGTGGATTAGTATAAATACTTGTGTTGAGGTTTGTGATTCCCGTAGCATGCACGTATGGTGAACCGTTATGTAACGAAGTCGGAGCATGAGGTATTTATTGATTGTCTTCCTTATGAGTGGCAGTCGGGGACGAGCGATGGTCTTTTCCTACCAATCTATCCCCTAGGGGCATGCGTAGTAGTACTTTGCTTCGATGGCTAATAAACTTTTGCAATAAGTATGTGAGTTCTTTATGACTAATGTTGAGTCCATGGATTATACGCACTCTCACCCTTCCACCATTGCTAGCCTCTCTAGTACCGCGCAACCTTCGCCGGTACCATAAACCCACCATATACCTTCCTCAAAACAGCCACCATACCTACCTATTATGGCATTTCATAGCCATTCCGAGATATAATACCATGCAACTTCCATCATCATCATATACATGACTTGAGCATTCATTGTCATATTGCTTTGCATGATCGTAAGATAGCTAGCATGATGTTTTCATGGCTTGTCCATTTTTTGATGTCATTGTTGTGCTAGATCATTGCACATCTTGGTACACCGCCGGAGGCATTCATATAGAGTCATATCTTTGTTCTAGTATCGAGTTGTAATATTGAGTTGTAAGTAAATAAAAGTGTGATGATCATCATTATTAGAGCATTGCCCCAGTGAGGAAAGGATGATGGAGACTATGATTCCCCCACAAGTCGAGATGAGACTCCATACGAAAACAATAATAAAAAAAGAAAATAAAAAAAATGAGAGAAAAAGATAGAAGGGGCAATGTTACTATCCTTTTACCACACTTGTGCTTCAGAGTAGCACCATGTTCTTCATATAGAGAGTCTCTTGAGTTATCACTTTCATATACTAGTGGGAATTTTCATTATAGAACTTGGCTTGTATATTCTGATGATGGGCTTCCTCAAATGCCCGAGGTCTTCATGAGCAAGCAAGTTGGATGCACACCCACTTAGTTTCAGTTGGATCTTTGATACACTTATAGCTCTAGTGCATCCATTGCATGGCAATCCCTACTCACTCACATTGATATATATTGATGGGCATCGCCATAGCCTGTTGATACGCCTAGTTGATGTGAGACTATCTTCTCCTCTTTTTTGTCTTCTCCACAACCACCATTCTATCCCACCTATAGTGCTATATCCATGGCTCAAGCTCATGTATTGCGTGAGGGTTGAAAATGCCGAAGCGCATTAAAAAGTATGAACTAATTGCTCGGCTTGTCATCGGGGTTGTGCTTGATGTGAATATTTTGTGTGGTGAAGATGTAGCATAGCCAGACTATATGATTTTGTAGGGATAACTTTCTTTAGCCTTGTTATTTTGAAAAGACATGATTGCTTTATTAGTGGGCTTGAAGTATTATTGTTTTTATGTCAAATGATAGACTATTGCTTTGAATCACTTGTATCTTAATATTCATGGCATGATTAGATATGTGATCAAGATTATGCTAGGTAGCATTCCACATTAAAAATTATCTTTTTTATCATTTACCTACTCCAGGACGAGCAGGAATTAAGCTTGGGGATGCTGATACGTCTCCGTCGTATCTATATTTTTTGATTGTTCCATGCCAATATTCTACAACTTTCATATATTTTTGGCAAATTTTTATATAATTTTGGGACTAACATATTGATCCAGTGCCCAGTGCCAGTTCCTGTTTGTTGCATGTTTTATGTTTCACAGAATATCCATATCAAACAGAGTCCAAACGGAATAAAAACAGAAGGAGCTTATTTTTGGAATATTTGGAAAATCTGGGAGAAAGATCAACGCGAAATGGTGTCCGAGGTGGGCATGAGGCAGGGGGGCACGCCCCACCCCCCTGGGCGTGCCCCTGACCCTTGTGGTCCACCCGCAAGGTGGTTGATGCCCTTCTTCGGCCGCAAGAAAGCTAATTTTTGGTGGTTTATGAATTGCTATGATTGATTTAATTTGCTTGTGGTTATGTTGCTGTCCTTTGGTGCCCATCATATGAGCGCGCGCATGGATCACACCATAGGGTTAGTTGTATGTTGATAGGACTATGTATTGGAGGGCAAGAGTGACAGAAGCTTCAACCTAGCATAGAAATTGATGCATACGGGATTGAAGGGGGACCAATATATCTTAATGCTATGGTTGGGTTTTACCTTAATGAACGTTAGTAGTTGCGGACACCTGCTAATAGTTCCAGTCATAAGTGCATAGAATTCCAAGTCAGGGATGACATGCTAGCAGTGGTCTTTCCCACATAATACTTGCTATCGGCTAGTAGACTAGTCAATTGCTTAGGGATAATTTCGCAACTCCTACCACCACTTTTCCACACTCGCTATATTTACTTTATTGCTTCTTTACTTACAACAGCCCTTAGCTTTTATTTACTTGCCCTTTATTATCTTGCAAACCTATCCAAAAACACCTACATAATACTTCTAGTTTCATACTTGTTCTAGGTAAAGCAAACATCAAGCGTGCGTAGAGTTGTATCGGTGGTCGATAGAACTTGAGGGAATATTTGTTCTGCCTTTAGCTCCTCGTTGGTTTCGACACTCTTACTTATCGAAAACTGTTGTGATCCCCTATACTTGTGGGTTATCAGTGTTAGCCACAAAATCCAAACTGTTATCCGCTTTACGCTTACCGTTGTTTCCATGACCCGTCGGGTTATGCTGCTGCCCCTTGTTACTGCCACTCTTCTTTCCCTTCCCCGGCGGGTTATGCTGCTGCCCCTTGTTACTGCCACTCTTCTTTCCCTTCCCCGGCTTTTCATCATTAGACTCAGGGTCCTTGGTACTATCAGAGTCAGCATACTTAACCAGAGCTACCATAAGCGTTCCCATGTCATTGAAGTGACGCTTGAGCCGTACCAATTTCAGCTTCAAAGGCATGTACCGACAATTGCCCTCCAAAATTAAGACTGCTGTATCAGCGTTAATGCGGTCCGATGAATGTAAGATTTCTGAAACCCAGCGCACCCAACGAGTTCTCGATTCACCCTCTTCTTGGGCACAGGTGGCTAAGTCTACAATTGACATGGGCTGCTTGCACATGTCCTTGAAAATCTGGATAAACCAGGCCTTTAACGCAGCCCACGACCCGATGGAGTTAGCTGGCAAACTTTTCAGCCAAGTGCGAGCTGTTCCTTCCAACATCATGGTGAAGTATTTAGCACAGGCCGCATCATCCACATCCAGCATCTCCATTGCCATCTCATAGCTTTCCATCCATGACTCGGGGGGTAAATCGGCAGTATAATGAGGCACCTTTCGGTGTCCTTTGAAATCCTTGGGCAGCCGCACATTACGTAGAGCCGGGACAAGACACGGCACCCCCAAAGAGCTGGAGGTAACTCCTGGCTCCACTGAAGTTGTTGGACGAACCAAAGTAAGCTGACGGGTCGCGTACTACACCGCTAACTCGGCTTCCCGACGCGCTGTGCCCTGATCCACCAGATCCTGAGCATTAGCCCCACCCGTATTATGCCCTCGAGGCGGGTTACGGTCTCGCGCACTGCTTGACATGGCCGGTTCATCAAAGTGCCTGCTGTAACTCCGGCTTGGGCGGGGGATGGAATGAATCCTCTCGCGGTTGTGTGAATACGCCTGTTGCTGAGTCAAAGCTGTCTGAAGGAGCTCCGTAGTCCGTCGCGTCTCCACCGCTACGAGGGACTCACCTTCGACTGGGAGGGCTGCCAATCGTGAAGCGGCGGCGACTATGTTATCCAGGGGGTTGGAGTAATGACCCAGAGGCGTTGACTCGCGCTGGGATGGGATATTCTGACGAGGCGGATCCACTGTGCGCGGCTGAACCGGCGCCCCCATTCCAGGTGCTTCTACCCGGTTTACCACTGGCTGGTTACTGGTTCCTGCTCCTGGCGTGTTAAAGAGATTCCTTGGCTCATAAACCGGAGGTAGGTGGGACCGGTACCTTCTCCTCATTACATCATTTGATGTGTTCTGATCCAGCATAAGCCGATACGCCTGTGCATCCAACTCGGCCCACTCCGTAGCCATCCTGGTGTTCTCAGCTGCCAGGTTTGCCTTGGCTTGAGCTATATGATCCTTCACTTTTGCAACTTCTGCGTTATGCTGATACTGATTCGCCACGTTAACTTCAGCCACCAGCAGTGTTGCCAAAGCGTCGAACAAATAGGACAAAACCTGAGCTGGTGGTGGAGCAGGGCCTCCTGCCCCTGCTGTTGTCGATGCTGCTAAACCAGAGATCATTGCTGCCGCAGTTGAAGAATGTTGCACTAACTGTGTATCGGCCATGAAGATCGCAACTCGGCTCGACGGATCAAGGGGGTCCGGAATACTGTCGCCATCGGAACAGCCCCCAAACCGACCATCTTGCAATTGGTACAATGACTCGGTCTCTCCGGTAGATGACTCATCATCAGAGTAAACAACGGTTTCACCACCAGATACCGATATATCCTCGGATTCTACTTCATGGATGACTCCCACGAAGGCATGCTTCATGGCAGGCTGAACCCGGGCGGATACCGCATGCTGAGCCATTTCAACGATGTCGGTGCAGATGTCCGGCTCAGGGCCCGGTTCACTGATCTTGCCCATGAAGACGTGAATACCGCCGAAGGGGACCCGATATCCGTACTCAATTGAACCGGCCTCGGGGCCCCAGCCTTCATCGTCGATGTAGAGCTTGCCACGATGACTCTTGGTCATCTGGCCCACAACGTATCCCTTGAGCCCTTCGAAGCTGCCCTCTAAGAACTTGAAACCATCGTGTGATAGCCCCATGGTGGGCGCCAACTGTCGTGGGATTGTCACGGCAGATGTCCTAGTGTGAGGACTTAGTCATAGATCCATCGCAACATAGTTAGCTTAAAGGGGTTAAAGCGGACAAAGGACACAAGGATTTATACTGGTTCGGCCCCTTGCGGTGAAGGTAAGGCCTACTCCAGTTATGATGGGATTGCTAAGGTTTCGATGACCAGGGAGCGAATACGCTATGCCTGGCTCTCAAGTTGTTGTTTCTTGTCCTTGAACCGCCGCCGGGTCATCCCTTTATATACAGGTTGACGCCCGACGGTTTACAGAATTCCGGCTGGCTCATAAATGTGTCCGGCTCGGTTTATATCCTTTCCTATCTGACAACACAAGTTACACGCCTTATGGCGGTTTATGTCTACGGGCCCTAATCCGCCTTTGGGCCCTGGGCCTTTAGATCCCTTATAGTAAAGCGCCATGCTCCTTGTCTTCATGGGCTTCAATATGGATAACTCTTTATGGGTATAACCCAGCCCCTCCTAGGCGGTTTATACTCAGTAGTTATATCTCCAACAGTCATGTACTTCGATGGCTCTAAAATGCTGGCCGGTTTAGGAGCAGGCGTCGTTTTGACGTCCCCCACTAGAGACATGGTCCAATATGTACTCCAAATATTATACACAAACTCCAACAATGCAGCCGAATACGAGGCCTTATTGCACGGTCTTCAGATGGCTACCTCCATGGGCATAGACCACTTGGAGGTGCGCGGGGATTCAAATCTCGCAATATCCCAAATAAATGGAGACTTCGACGCCATGGATCCGAAGATGGCGGGCTATCATAACGCCGTACTCAAAATGTCAGCTCGGTTCGAGGGACTCGAGTTTCATCATGTGGCTCGAGAAAGCAATCAAGCGGCGGATGTCCTTGCTTGCATGGGCGCCAAGCGTGACCCCGTCCCGCCTAACATCTTTTTGGAAAGGCTCTTCAAGCCATCCATGGTGTGGCAGGATGAGAGCGGCAACACTAGTCCGGATTCGATTATACCCCCAGGTTCCGAACACAATACCGACATCATCGGGGGCTCAGCCACTGAAATAACACCATCGGCCCATCTAATAATGGCAGTAATTGCCCCATGGACCGAACCCTTCTTGGCCTACCTTAATAGGTGAGAGCTCCCTGAGGACCAGAATGAGGCTCGCTGCATTGTTCGGCGCTCGAAAGCCTACAAGGTCTATGACGGAGAGCTCTACAAGAAAAGTGCTACTGGAGTCCTTCAAAGATGTATCTCCGAAGAAGAAGGATGGCAGCTCCTGGCTGAAATCCATGCTGGTCTCGACGGTCACCACGCTGCGGCTCAGGCCCTTGTAAGTAAGGCCTTTCGTACAGGTTTCTTTTGGTCGACGGCCCAAGAAGATGCATAGGACCTGGTCCAATGCCGTGTCGGATGCCAGCTCTTCGCCAATCAAAGCCATATGCCGCCTACTGCTCTACAAAAAATCCCCATTACTTGGCCTTTTGCGGTCTGGGGGCTTGATATGGTAGGACCCCTCAAAGGAGGCAGCCATAAGAAAAAAATACCTGCTAGTCATGGTAGGTAAATTCACCAAGTGGATAGAGGCCAAACTAGTGAAAACGGCCGAAGCTAGACCGGTGATAGACTTTATTTCCGGTGTCATGCACCGTTATGGTGTCCCACACAGCATCATCGCTGACAACGGCTCCAATTTCACAGCCGATGAAGTGAAATCCTGGTGTGTTAAATTGGGCACTAAACTCGATTATGCATCGGTCTATCATCCACAAACAAACGGTCAAGTCGAACGAGCTAATGGTCTTATTATGAGGGGCATTAAGCCTATACTAGTGCGGTCGTTGAAAGAATCAGACACGCACTGGGTTGAGGAGCTCGACTCTATACTCTGGGGGCTGCGGACCACGCCCAATCACACTACCGGATACACACCATTCTTCATGGTGTACGGCGCAGAGGCTGTTTTGCCCTGCGACATCATTCATGACTCACCTCGAGTGCGCATGTATGAAGAGAGAGAAGCCGAGTTGGATCGGTAGGACAGTCTAGATGCCTTGGAGGAGGAGCATGACATTGCAAAAGCCCATTCTACATTCTATCAACAACAGGCTCACAGATATCAGAGCAGAGAGGTGCGGGCCAAGACTTATAATGTTGGTGAACTCATTCTATGCTTGCCAGAAAAGAAAAAGGACAAACTTAAGCCCAAGTGTGAGGGTCCCTTCATCATCGATGAAGTTCTCACTAGAGGAGCATACCGCCTGTGTGATGCATCGGACAATCGCCTAGAGCCGAACCCGTGGAATGCGGCCAGACTCCAAAGATTCTACGCCTAGAGCCGGACTCTTTGTTCATTTTTCTTCTCCCTTTGTCTCCATTTTTCCCTATCTTTAACCTTTTTTGTCTAGCTTTAAGCTCTTGTGCGATTAAACCACACACCTACGACGTACACATCCTTAAATGTACATGCTCATAATACCTGGGGGCTTCTCTTACAAAAGCTTATTATTACTATTTTACGAGCATCAAGCTCCCCACATATGTGTCTTTTTTCTCATATGTACCTTTTCTTTGCCATTATATGCACCGTTATGACTTAAGTTTTTGCCAAGCTGGGTTGCCTGGCTCCTGTGCTTATGCCCTACATTCCCGTTTGTTCGGCTAGGGCATAAAGGGAGCACCTCTGCGGTTGTTACAGCTGGGTCATCCGGACTTGTACCTCAGACTGGGTGAAGCCGAAAGCTAGCGTTCTTAAGGGAATATTCGGTCGGTGGACTAAAGACGTTATACCCTGTTTACATCATGAACCCCCAGATGATACGTATACTATAATTTTATATCATAGTTCGGACATGCATACTAACGCATGTTCACCCAGGGAAAGGAACCCTTAACGAAACTATTCTCCCTGGAAGATGTTTCTTACAATCAACATGTAATATAACATAGCTAGCCGGATACAACTTGTCTATTCAAGCAACTATGACCCCTACGCCTGGTTTCCACGCATACCCTGGTCTATATTACCGTTACGTTATTCAGAAACACTCCGAGCCTTCGGGTCCAGAGGTCGAAGCGAAAAGGTCTTCCATGACAATTGTTTTACAATCCATCTAGGGACAAATTTGTCAATCAAAGTACATAGTCACTTGGACTCAAAAACTTCTTCCTCTATGCCATCTAACAGGTTATCTAGCTTACAATCCTGTTGGGAATACTTGGCGGCTATCTTTACTTGGTCATATACCAGACTAACTAGAATTTCTTTTCCATATGACCCCCGAGGTCTGACCCGGGCCATATGATTCGGATCAAGCTTGGCGTACCGTGTTTTTTCCATGGCCCAGGCCTCTCACGCACCTTCTCGGGAGGCCGGTATCTTCCATAATCGGAAGCGCCGCCGAGCTCCCTCGAATATCTTCACAAGCTCCTCCATACTCCCTGGAGGAGAGGCGGATGGCCAGAAAGCTTTGGCAATGCTCCGCATTGCTTGCTGAGCTTGCTCGTGCAGTTGGGACAACTCTTGCAATAGGTCGCCTTGAGAGCCAGACATTTCCTCTTCGGGACGACCAATCAGCATACTTGCAGACATCAATCTGTTAGATAATTTCTTCACTGAATTGCATAAAGGTAAGGTCAAAAGCATACCGAATATGCTGCCTCGTAGCCTCTTATTCTCCTTTACGGCGTCAGCCAGCTGGGCTCATACATCTTTTAGCTCTTCGCCCATCAGGATGTTGGAATCATGCAGCTTGTTCTTGTTGTCCCTGACCCGCGTCAGCACACGTTTGCCTGCGGCCTTTTGCCTTTTGGCCTGCTGTTCACCCGCCTGGGCGACTTTTATTTTCTCTTTCAGTTGATCTACCAATCCTGTCAGCGGAGACACAATAGTATTAATATTACTGTTATATGATTATCCTTTTTCTGGATGGAGGGAAACATTACCATGCGGTGCCTCCTTAGATTTCTCCAATTCGGCGGTAGCCGTAGCTAGAAGAGTCCGACACTCTTCTAGCTCTTGAGACAGCAGGTTGTTCTTATTTGTAAGTGCCTGATTATACGATGATCCTTAAATCAGTTGTATCAACTGCTTCAAGTCTCGGGGGCTACTGGTATATGATCACAAAGGCTATACAAATGCGTACTTACCCGCATATCTTTCAAATGCTGGTTTGTGTCTCTGGTAAGCCCGTCCCGGGCAGCTCGGATATATGCATCAGCCGAGTTGAAGGCATTAAATGCCTCTTTTGAAAAACCAGGGTCGCGAAGAGAGGCCCTCCGGCGCCGATGATTCATGGCGCTCTCCACTTCAGAGTTTGTGACGGACATATCATCTGAATCCTCTGCAGAAGGACAATCCGACGTCACTCTCGTGTCAGTCCCAGTACTTAGGGCATGGTCTGGAATCTGACTAGTGGAGGCGGGACCGGCAGGATCCCCAGACATAGTCAGGCGAACACTCTTCCTGATAAGATGCAGCGGATGATGTTACAGTTTGTTGTGATGGCTAGGAGGCATATTTAAAAAGTCATACCTCTTCGATGAAGGTTCGGCCGTGTTATCGTTCGCCTTCCTCTTCGAAGACTTGTTCGGCACGGGCGTTGCGCTCTTACGAGACGCCTCTAGTGTAGCATGGCGCGCTGATCGCTTCCCCTTTGGAGCACGAGACAGTGCGGTGGGTGAGGTACGGTGAGGAAGCTCTTTCGGAGGAGGTGTCTCTTGATTACTTACATGTGAGGCGGGAAGGAGGCCGAGATAGTCGGCCACGATTGGCACTACTGTGCCATCATAGCTTGCCTGGTAGAATACTCCCTCCTCAAGCACTATGAATATGTCTGGATCCTCTTCATATCCGGGGTCAAGGTCCTGGTTAAGGTTCTCCGGCTGTGGAGTGGGGCTATAGATCCCCGCTATAACCTTCCGCCATTCCTGTTGCAAATGGATGGGTTAATGCCAATTAAAAATGACTCAGGGAGAGGATTGAGTAGAGTGATGGGATTAAAAACTCACCCAACTATGGGGATTGTACATAGAAAATCCTTCCCGGGGCGTAAGACGACTGAACTCCTCTTTCTCCCCTTTATACAGATCGGTCAGTATTGCGGCTAGGGTGGTAAGGGAATCCGGACCCTTTCGTCCGCAGCGCGAGGCGTCGTCTCCCCCATTGTAGTGCCACATGGAAAGCCCCCTGAATTGGAGTGGATGAACACCTCACACTATGGAAGTGTCCATTACCTTGATTATTGGCAATCCGGACTGGGCGAGTGTCCTTATCTTGCCCATTAATTGTTGGACTTCCGCACTATCTTCCTCCTCAAGGCTCCGAGGGCGCCAGCTGTGGCGTTTCTTCAATGGAGCACTGGTAAATTCGGGAAGGCCCATTCAGACTGGGTCGGGGAGAGCTACGACCTCAATATAGAACCACTCCGAGGTCTACTCTTCGGACGCCTTTCTTCGGCGTGCCGGATAAGTATCTGGTCCCAGCTATGCACCATATTTCGATGCCGCCCACCTCAAATATAGATCCCTTTTGGGAGCGAGGGACGAGGCAGAACAGTTTCCTCCATAGCTCGAAATGGGCCTCGCAGCCTAGGAATAGCTCGCAAAGAGCAACATAGCCCGCGATGTGCAGAATGGAGCTCGGCGTGGGATTGTGCAGTTGGAGGCCGTAGTAGTCCAGAAGACCTCGGATGAAGGGGTGGATTGGAAACCCAACGCCTCTTATTAAGAAGGATATAAAGCACACTCGCTCCCCTTGGTTGGATTGGGGAAATTTTCCGCCTGGGCTCCGCCCGTATAAGAGGTTAATCCTGCCCGGACAGGGACTAGATCCGCGCTGGGGGGGGGGATCCCTGTGTTTGAAGATTACTTAGTTGGCCGTGGGATACTGAGCATTTCCCCCAATCGCCTTTTTCGGAGCCATGGGGGCGGGAGGAAGAACTGGGAACGCTAGTCATGTTGGAATGGATTCTCCTAGCAAGCTCTAAGGACTTTCCGCTCGATGTGGAATGGGAACTGAGATCCAGTCCCTTTAAATAGACGCCCTTCTTACATGGCCAGGGTGTTATGAGCCAAAAAGCACTCTGACCTTTCGTGTTCGCTCGACACGTGGAAACCGAAGCGGTGGAGGTGCATAAGCCAATGGGTACGACATTAAATGTAAAGTCGAGTATGACTCTTTGGATCAGACACTTTGAAGTGTTCCGAAGAAAAAACCGCCTTGCAATGCTGAAGACTATCAGCGCGCCGGACACATCATCATTGAAGCCTGGTTTGGGGGCTATTGAGGGAGTCCTGGATTAAGGGGTCCTCGGGCGTCCGGCCTGTGTGACATGGACCGGACTATTGGGCCATGAATATACAAGATAGAAGACTTCCTCCCGTGTCCGGATGGGACTCTTCTTTGCGTGGAAGGCAAGCTAGGCATCCAGATGTATTATTTCCTTTCGCTGTAACCGACTTTTTATAACTCTAGGCCCCTGCGGTGTCTATATAAATTGGAGGGTTTAGTCCATAGAAAACAATCACAATCATACAGGCTAGACTTCTAGGGTTTAGCCACATCGATCTCGTGGTAGATCAACTCTTGTAATCCTCATACTCATCAAGATCAATCAAGCAGGACATAGGGTATTACCTCCATCAAGAGGGCCCGAACCTAGGTAAACATCGTGTCCGCTATCTCCTATTACCATCAACCCTAGACACACAGTTCGGGGCCCCCCTACCCGAGATCTGCCGATTTTGCAACCGACACCTAGCCCAATGTTGCCTCATATGCGTCTGTGGCCCAAGCCCCGAGGCTCCTGTCGTTGTACTAAGACATTGGTGCTTTAGTACCCTAACTTGTGCACAGGCAGTAGTAGCCTTCCTGACGGCAGGGCTTGCCGGAGGATAGCTCTAAACAAGAGTAAAGACTTGGCTTACAAAACCATGAAGAAGACCTCAAGGCAAGTCATTGAGAAGTACTAAGTCAGTACTGAAGATCAAGGCCTTGGTTGCTGGTAAGCTACTTGGCGGCAAGTGAAGACCTGGCAAGCACCCACTACCGTGCCACAGCTCCACCTCAACGACTAGCCGTCGCTTGGCAAACAGGTGTCAAGCAGCAGGTAGTTAATTAGGTGAGGTTTTTCTAGTCATGTCTCAGCTCACTGCCGAGGACATCAACTTTAATGACACCCGTCCTTGGAGCATGTCAAGATAATATGAGGTAGTTGGGCAAACGACACAGAAGGAGAGTGTCGGTGTCAAAACCGGTGGATCTCGGGTAGGGGGTCCCGAACTGTGCGTCTAAGGCGGATGGTAACAGGAGGCAGGGGATACGATGTTTTACCCAGGTTCGGGCCCTCTTGATGGAGGTAAAACCCTACGTCCTGCTTGATTTATTCTTGATGATATGAGTATTACAAGAGTTGACTACCACGAGATCTAAGAGGCTAAACCCTAGAAGCTAGACTATGGTATGATTGTATGTTGTCCTACGGACTAAAACCCTCCGGGTTATATAGACACCGGAGAGGGTTAGGGTTACACAAGGTTGGTTACAAAGGAGGAGATATCCATATACGTACTGCCTCGCTTGCCTTCCACGCCAAGTAGAGTCCCATCCGGACACAAGACGAAGTCTTCAATCTTGTATCTTCATAGTCTAACAGTTCGGCCAAAGGATATAATCCGGCTGTCCGGAGACCCCCTAATCCAGGACTCCCTCAGTAGCCCCTGAACCAGGCTTCAATGACGATGAGTCCGGCGCGCAGTATTGTCTTTGGCATTGCAAGGCGGGTTCCTCCTCCGAATACACCACGGAAGAATTTTAATACAAGGATAGTGTCCGACCCTGCAAAATAAGTTCCACATACCACCGCAGAGAGAATAATAGTTCCACAAATCTAATCTGCTGACTTGTTTCGGCAACATGACATTAAGCCAAGGCCCGGTGATTATTCGAACCGGTTTTCTTCAACTAGCTCCACACATAACGCGAGGCGGTTTCCTGACATGTCTTGTCAAAGCAGAGATCGTGTTCCCCTAATTACGGGATTCTCATCAATACGGTCGTGGGTAACCCAACCGTGTCTAGGACTCCTAGATTATAGGCAAGTCCCAAACGGCTATGGAGAGGACGCTTGATATTCACCCTCTTTATAAAGGGACAAGGCTTTTACTTTTTTCCCTCCCGTGCTCAATCGAATCCTTCCCCCGCCTCGAGTTCTAACACCCAAAGCCTAGGTCAGGTGCTTCGGACCTTCAATCATGTCCGAATCCAGCCTTCAAGGCCGGTGGATTCCCTCCTCCGTTATGGAAGAGGATATCAAGAAATTGAGGGAGGCCAGATACCTGACCGCCGAGGTTTCACATGGGCTGCCTGCCCGAGGGCAGGTCGTCCCTACTCCTGAACCCAACGAGAACGTTGTGTTCATCTCCCACTTCCTCTGAGGTCTAGGCCTCACTCTAGATCCCTTCGTTAGGGGTTTAATGTTCTATTACGGGCTAGATTTCCACGATCTAGCCCCGGACTCCTTTCTCCACATCTCGGCATTTATTGTCGTATGTGAGGCCTTCCTCCGCATTACCCCTCACTTCGGCCTGTGGCTCAAGACCTTTGACGTGAAGCCAAAGATGGTCGAGGGGTAGCATGTAGCGTGCGGGGGCGCATTAATAAGCAAGATCGCTGGAGCTCCATGGCCAAAGGGTTCCTTTCCAGAGGTGTCCGGATTATGGCAACAGGAGTGGTTTTACATCACATCCCCTAGAAGTGCCAAGTGGGTGGCTGCCGCTGCTTTCCGCTCGGGCCCTCCACCACAACTGATGTCATGGATTAGCAGAGGGCTGAGCTGGGGTCCGGCCAAGGACGTGCCTATACTGCAGAGCCGCATTCAAGATCTCTTCGAAGGAGATTTCAATCTCGTTACGGTGATGCAAGTTATGCTGGTTCGTCGGGTCCAGCCTTGCAAACGCCAGCCCCTCCGCATGTGGGAGTTCAACCCAGAAGGACCGTGCACTATTCAGAATTTCCTCGGCCTGACGCATGAGGAGATGTATAAATCATTCTTCGGAACCCAAATAGAGTGTCCGGATACTACCGAGGACGTGGGCCTGAGCAGCAACCGCACCGCCGACCAAGTAAGTAATCCACTAGCCGAACACACCATCTTTCGTTTATCATGACGTCATTCTGAGAAACCGCTCTTTGACCAGGACTGGCTAACAAAGGCGAAGATGATTCGGTGTTCGGCTCCCCTTCCTGAGGGTTTGGACAATCCGGTACTAGAAAAGATGCTCAAGCTAGCACCTTGCCCGGAGCCCTCAAAGGAAGACAAAGGGGGGGAATAATGAGGGCGAAAGCGGGCCTCCACCGCTACCTATTCCGACCGAGGGAACGAGCGCCTCCGTGAGGGAGGATAACCAAGGGGAGGAATCTGACATTCTCTCACCCCGGGGAAGGAAGAGGACTACCTCTGAAGATCCGGAAACCAAGGTTTCCAAACGGGAGAAGAAATCTCCACCAGAGGGTCCTGCCTTGGAGGGTGCTCTTGCCACACAAAGTCCGTGCGGGGATCAGCCCTCTAACGAGTTGTAAGTAATCAAAAAGTACTTTCATAGTGAAGATATACTACCTTACCTCTGAGGAAAATAACTGAAGCATTTATCTTGCAGTTCGGATCTTAGCCCTTCTCAGCAGAGCTTGTCTTCGGGGGATCTTCTTCCGGAGATGATGGAGAGCGAAACGCCTCCCCCGAAATCCTCCAATCAAGAAGTGGGCAACCTTGAAGTGTCGTCACGGAGGGCCTCTCCGGATCCGGTGAGGCCAGAAGATAACCCTATAGTCACCCAAAGTCCCCAGCGTCCGGCTCTCGAAGAGAGCAAACAAATGAGTCCGGCACCGTCTGGTATGTGGTCGGACATACTGAGGGAGCTGTTGGAGCGAGCGGCCATCTTAGAAGAACACCGTATGTTGATGGGTATGGTGATGGAAAGAATTTCATCCGCCAAAAGCGGATTGCATGAAGCTTTTATGAGTCTACTACGGGCTTTGAGGTACGTGAAATGATATACTTTTTGATAGTACCTCACATTTTGTAGGTGTGCCCTGTGTAGATAGTAGCCCCTAAGACTCTGGTTGTCGTCGAGAACGACGGCGAACAGAGGATCGTAGTCTCAGGTAATAACCAAACCGCCTTTATGTGCAGGTGGCTGGAGCTCCGGTGGCTAGCCGGACTAATGAGTGTGCCGAACTAAAGCGGCAACTGGATGTGGCAGATGCCGACATCGAGCTTGTTAATAAGCGGCTTTACGAGGCACAGGGTAAGTGATATTTTCTGGTGAATGTCACATAGTAAGAGCAGCATAACGCCAGTATCTTTAATATGTTGTGACTGCAGATGGAACTGCCACCGTGGAGACCCTTCGGGCGGAACTTGCCCGAGCCAAGGAACAAGCAATATTTAGTAATGCAGCCGCTTTAAAGGCGGCCGAAGAATTAAGAGCCGAAAAGGCTTCACATTGCGAGAGCAAAGATAAAATGGCCAAGATGGCTGTAAAGTTAAAAGACACTGCTGACCGCTGCCAGTTCCTTGAAGAAGAAGACCGGGCGAGGGCGACGGACCTTGAGAAGGCCGCAATGGCGACCAAGGACACCCGCTCTGCCATGAGAGCGAAGGAGGAACTACGTGAAGCCGGGGATATTGCGGCTGGGAAGCCATTTATGCCGCGAAGGAAGTTTGGAGATCCGCGGTATGCCCCTCCGGATTGGCTGTGGAGTTCGACAGACGCATATATGGACTTGGCGGCGAGCGCTGTCGATGCGGCCAAATACTTTCGAGATCAAACAGATCGTGAAGTGGACAAGCTGTTCTGGTCGCAATTTAACGTTCTAGAGCGTCCGCTTCCATTGACTGACCAGCTAGCCGAATGGGCTGAACTCAATAGGTTGTCCGGACTCGCCATGAGGTCTGTCGTGGATCAGCTATGGCCGGAAAAGCCGAAGCCGAACAACTATTTTAGCTTAGTGCAGCAGTTCCTTGGTGCGGTGCTGTGCATCAATGCAATGAAGAGGTCGGCGTGTATAGAAGGCTCGCGGATGGCCCTTGCCCATGTCAAAACATAATGGGCGGAGATGGATGCTACCACTGTTGCGGCGCAGGGTTCGGCCATAGGCCGATTGGCTGCCGAGCACTATTTCGAAGAAGTTCTCGAGGGTGCTCGTTTGATAGAGGCCCAGTGCTCGAAGAATATTGTGTTTGAGTGACATGTATTCCCATTGTAAACACAATGTTTTTATGAAATTAACTAAGGCTGTATTTATACTTTTGCCTGAAAGTAATATTATGCCTCCTGTGCGGCCGTTTATGTATGCATGTGTATAACCTGAAAGATTGCAGTCGTCGGCTTCAGCCCCCACGCATATAATGTGGGGGTATTCATAGAAGACGTGTGTTCACACTTAATCCAACGTCTTGGTCCTAATAAGGAGGTGATAGCGCAGCAAACTAGGCAACCGGACTATAATGCTTTAACACTTTCACTTAGCCATAGGAGTTTGACAGTGGGGCTACTATATAGCCCCTGGTGGCTCTGCACTTATCCGGATTCGGGGTGCGTACATGCCTGGCCGGGAAACGGCCCTTCGTTAAGGCGGAGGAATTCTATCATTCCGATAGGTCATCGAGTGGTTGACCAGTCTCATGCTATATCATGACAGTCAGTTTTCGGCTTTCTCTACTGAGGTGCTCGTCCGGATGAACTGGGGCACAATCGCAGTAGTTCTCATGGTGCCGCGTTAGCCGATAGAGCGGAACGTAAGGCAGCAAAACACAGGAGCCGGGCAAACCCAACATTTGACCAAAGACATGATTCAGAGCTGATGCATATAAGGCCAAACTCGCGACGCCGAACACTCCCTAAGGTATTCGGTCTTTATGGTACAAACCGGGCCTAATCGGTGCCCTTTGTAAGAAGCCCCTAGTGTCCAGGTACATGCATTATTCTGACGTGGCCACATGCCAAGACGTCAGCATCCTTCTCAATGGTACTGAGAATCCGAGGGATGTGTATCAACAAGAGACAGTAAGAAAGGTTTAAGCAGGGTCTTCATCTAAAAAGAATCGTTGGAACGGGTCCCTGCTGCACGTCTGCGCCTGTGTCTCCGTTGTGCCGTATCCTGGACGGGTGTAGCACGATGGTCATCTGTAAAATAGAGGAACTTAGGTGAAAAGTTGTCGTGCAAAAAGGTAGGTTTAAAGAAACCATGTACAATTCAAGATGAGTAAAAATCGCCACTTGTCTGCGCGTGTTGAGCCCCTTGTTTTTGTAATAGGGGTGTGGCCATCAAACCTGTATGAATTACATATAGCTGCATCGTACTTGTCTAACCGTGTCCGTAGTCTTGACGACCTATCGAATGCTTTATTTGGTGAGGCCGTTTTAGTGTGCGGCTGCCAAGGCAGCCGCACTCTCTTCAGCGCGTAAGGATCGCTCAATATTTCCACTTACTGTAATGATGCCACGTGGACCGGGCATCTTAAGCGTGAGGGAAGCGTAATGCGGTATTGCGTTGAAGCGAGCGAAAGCTGCGCGTCCGAGTAGTGCTTGATAGCCACTTTGGAACGGAGTAATGTGGAAAGTTAAATTTTCACTACGGAAGTTTTTGAGGAAGCCGAATATAACCTCCAGTAGCATGGAGCCTGTGCAATGAGCCCCTGGGCCTGGCGTTACTCCTTTAAAGGTAGTGTTGCTGTGGCAAATTGTCGTTGGATCTATCGCCATTTTGCGGATTGTGTCCTGATATATCAGGTTTAGACTGCTGCCACCGTCCATCAGGACTCGTGTGAAGTAGTATCCGCCAATTATTGGGTCTAATACCAAGGCAGCCCATCCTGCACGCCGGATACTTGCTGAGTAATCCCGATGGTCGAAAGTGATCGGTTGAGACGACCAGTGGCAGGACTCCACGGTGATAGGCCTTTGGGCATATTTCTCTGGGAGTGCCGCTTTGTTTCTCCCCTTTATAATGTGTAACACATTTACTATTTTGACTTCTGGTGGAATTTTTTTATGTTCCCCAGTGCTTTGCTTGTGAGGCTCATCGTCGTCTTCGCTTGGTGTATCCTCCCCCTTGTGTATGGCGTTGAGCTTGTCGGACTGCTTGAAGACCCAACATTCTCTATGGGTATGATTTGCAGGTTTATCGGGGGTGCTATGGATCTGACATATTTGGTCCAGAATTTTGTTTAGGCTGGATAGTTCATCTCTGGCGCCTTTAGAGGGCGGCTTTTGCTGACCTGGCCGAGAGCTTCTGAATCCGGCATTTACCGCCATGCTCTTCGGGCTGTCTTCTTTATTCCGGCGCTTATTATTTTTGCTACATCGTGATTTCCCGTTTCCATCTCTAACTTCGGATGTACTTGGGTCGCTGGTGCTGCATCTGGCTAGCCAGCTGTCCTCACCCGCGCAAAAGCGGGTCATGAGGCTTGTTAATGCTGCCATTGTTCTCGGCTTTTCTTGGCCAAGGTGACTGGCAAGCCATTCGTCGTGGACGCTATGCTTAAAAGCTGCCAAGGCTTCGGCGTCCGGACAGTCGACTATTTGGTTCTTTTTAGTAAGAAACCTGTTCCAAATCTTTCGGGCTGACTCTCCGGGCTATTGAGTTATATGACTTAAATCGTCCGCATCCGGAGGTCGGACATAAGTCCCTTGAAAATTTGCCCGAAAAGCGTCTTCGAGCTCTTCCCAGCTTCCAATGGAGCTTTCGGGGAGGCTTTTAAGCCAGTGTCGAGCTGGCCCTTTGAGTTTAAGGGGTAAATACTTAATGGCGTGGAGATCATCTCCTCGAGCCATATGGATATGGAGGATATAGTCCTCAGTCCAGACCCCAGGGTCTGTTGTTCCGTCGTATGCCTCTATGTTTACGGGTTTGAATCCCTCTGGAAATTCATGATCCAGCACCTCATCGGTGAAACATAGGGGGTGTGCGGCACCCTTGTAACTGGGTGTACTGTGGTGTTCGGATGTTTGTTGTGTTACATCGTATGCTGGAGCGCGCTTGCGTGGTCCATAGATGGATCTGGTTGCGCCGTCCCTTTGATGCGAGCCCTCACGTGGATCACGTATTGGCTTATGTGCGGCGTTGTTTGCCGCTCTATGTTGGCCGTGAGGTCGTCTATCCGGCCAGGTGGCCATTTTAATTTTTGGTTGCGGGGGATCTAAGGCCTCCTCATCGAATTCGGGTAGCAACTTCCACTTCGGGTAGCTCTTGGTGGGGCGATTACCACCGTACTTCGCTGCTGTGTTGAGAACTTTGCTCCATCTGATTCCGAGTGTGTCTTGTGCAGCCTTGAGCCTTTGCTTCTGCTTTTTTAGACTCCTCGCGGTGGGAACAAGCCTTTGAAGGGCATTCTGTTGCTCCGGGTGTCTGTCCGGTGTGATGTCGTCCAGACTATTATCTTTGATAGAGTCAGGTTGTTCGGTTTGATTCTCCGTGTTGCCATGGTCCGGCGATGGTTCACCCTGCTCTAACGTTGGGTCCATATGATCGTTGTTTCTGCCGAGGCAGGATTTGGAGCGGTGCTTGCACCGCCGCTTTGACTGCTTCTCGAGGGGACAACCCTTCAATGCGTCCTTCCGTTCCTCGTCGTTGTTTTCTTTTGGTGTGTCCACCATGTATGCGTCATTTGATGAAGTGGGTGTCCAGTGCCATGTGGGCAATGGTTCCTATTCGTCTCCTGCATCGTCGTCCATACCGTCGATGTCTTCGTAGTCGAAGTCGAGCATGTCAGTTAAGTCATCAATAGTGGCTACAAAGTGGGTGGTGGGTGGGCGGCGAATTTCTTCGTCATCCGCATCCCAATCCTGCCGGACATAGTTCGGCCTGGATCCTCCTAACAAGGAGAGAGACCTTAATGAGTTCAGTATATTGCCGAAGGGAGAGTGCTGAAAAATATCCGCGGAGGAAAACTCCATGATAGGCGCCCAACCGGATTCCATAGGAATAGGCGCACGCGGTTCGGAGTCCGTGGCCGGAGAAGAATCCGGCAGTTTAGCAACACGGCTCTCGTGAAGGGTAAGGTCGATATTCGGCTCGATCACCATTGGGGATACGACCTCTGTGGTGGGGTCTATCCACCCGTCCATGGGAGGCACAACTGGCTTCGAATTAAGGGTCGGAGCGGCTGCCGATGCGGTTTCTTGAACACTGTCCGATGGCAGAGCTAAATCGTACTCATCATGACCACGTGGCGCACAAGGCAGGGGCTCAAATCCGTCGAGGATCAAGTCTCCGCGGATATCGGCCTTGTAGTTTAAGCTTCCAAATCTAACCTGTCGGCCAGGGGTGTGACTTTCGATCTGCTCCAGATGGCCAAGCGAGTTGGCCCGTAGTGCGAAGCCCCCGAACACAAAGATCTGCCCGGGGAGAAGAGTCTCACCCTGGACTGTATCACTATCGATGATCGTAGGAGCCATCAAGCCTAACGGCGACGACACAGAGGAACTCTCAATGAAAGCACCAATGTCGGTGTCAAAACCGGCGGATCTCGGGTAGGGGGTCCCGAACTATGCGTCTATGGCGGATGGTAACAGGAGGCAGGGGACACGGTGTTTTACCCAGGTTCAGGCCCTCTTGATGGAGGTAAAACCCTACGTCCTGCTTGATTTATTCTTGATGATATGAGTATTACAAGAGTTGATCTACCACGAGCTCTAAGAGGCTAAACCCTAGAAGCTAGCCTATGGTATGATTGTATGTTGTCCTACAGACTAAAGCCCTCTGGTTTATATAGACACCGGAGAGGGTTAGGGTTACACAAGGTCGGTTACAAAGGAGGAGATATCCATATCCGTACTGCCTAGCTTGCCTTCCACGCCAAGTAGAGTCCCATCCGGACACGAGACAAAGTCTTCAATCTTGTATCTTCATAGTCTAACAGTCCGGCCAAAGGATATAGTCCGGCTGTCCAGAGACCCCCTAATCCAGGACTCCCTCAGAGAGGCTATCCTTGCCGGCAAACATCACCAACGCGACACCTCACAATGTATTTAATGTGTTTTTCCTAGCCTGTCAGAGTCAGGTATTTGGCACTGTAGCCACTGTTTACAGTAGGTAATTACCATGTTGCCATTATGGTTACCCCTTCATCTATAAAAGGAGGCCCATGGCTACCTTTATAGTACTTGTGCTATGTCCTTGTCATCATGATGTGCATGCATCTATGAAGCAGATAGCGCACCGTCTATGGCTTCTATATATTTTGTTTGAACTAGAGTAGGACGAACAGTAGTGTCCATTTGCTTTTCCTGTGGTGCCTGAAAGATAGAAGTGTACAGACAACACCAATGTAATGCAACTATAAGAGCATATCCAATAGATGATGCATATTTGGAGATTTAAAAGTGCTAGATGTATCATCTACATCACTAAAAAGTGATTTTTACATCACCAATAAATACCCAACTCCAACAGCTGATGAATAATTGATGATGACAAACTAGTGCTCCAACAGATGATGTAAAACTAGTACTATATCATTTCAAACATAACTTTTTTGACCAGCTACTGTAGGGCAGCACCCCATAGTTTTGACTTTTATTATTTAAAAATAGGATACCTAGACTATTCACATGGACACTAAATTACATGAAAAGCTAGATTACATCACTCGCCTTAAGGTGGTAGGAAAGATACCCATCTAATTAGTTCATCTCTATATCTACTCTTTGAAGGAAATATGCCCTAAAGGCAATAATAAAGTTGTTATTTATATTTCCTTGTATCATGATAAATGTTTATTATTCATGCTAGAATTGTATTAACCGGAAACTTAGTACATGTGTGAATACATAGACAAACAGAGTGTCCCTAGTATGCCTCTACTTGACTAGCTCGTTAATCAAAGACGGTTAAGTTTCCTAGCCATAGACATGTGTTGTCACTTGATGAACGGGATCACATCATTAGAGAATGATGTGATGGACTAGACCCATTCGTTAGCTTAGCATTATGATCGTTTAGTTTATTGCTATTGCTTTCTTCATGACTTATACATGTTCCTATGACTATGAGGTTATGCAACTCCCGAATACCGGAGGAACACCTTGTGTGCTATCAAACATCACAACATAACTGGGTGATTATAAAGATGCTCTACAGGTGTCTCCGATGGTGTTTGTTGAGTTGGCATAGATCGAGATTAGGATTTGTCACTCCGTGTATCGGAGAGGTATCTCTGGGCCCTCTCGGTAATGCACATCACTATGAGCCTTGCAAGCAATGTGTCTAATGAGTTAGTCACGGGATGATGCATTATGGAACGAGTAAAGAGACTTGCCAGTAACGAGATTGAACTAGGTATGATGATACCGACGATCGAATCTCGGGCAAGTAACATACCGATGACAAAGGGGACAACGTATGTTGATGTGCGGTTTGGCCGATAAAGATCTTCGTAGAATGTGTACGAACCAATATGAGCATCCAGGTTCCTCTATTGGTTATTGACCAGAGATGTGTCTCGGTCATGTCTACATAGTTCCCGAACCCATAGGGTCCGCACTCTTAACATTCGATGATGATATGTATTATGAGTTATGTGATTTGATGTACCGAAGGTTTTTGGAGTCCCGGATGAGATCATGGACATGACGAGGAATCTCGAAATGGCCGAGACATAAATATTGATATATTGGAAGGTTATATTCGGACACCGGAATGGTTCCGAAGTGTATCAGGTATTTTTCGGAGTACCGGGAGGTTACCGGAACCCCCCGGGGGATTAATGGGCCACAATGGGCCTTAGTGGAGAAGAGAGAGGGCCGACCAGAGGTGGCGCCCCCTGTCGTGGTTCTAAGTCTGATAGTAGAATGGGGGGTAGGAGTGTAGAGGCAAGATCCTAGCTATGGAGGAGTTGTACACGCGAGTTTTACGAGTTCAGGCCCTTCTCGGAGGAAGTAACAGCCCTACGTCTCGGAGCCCGGAGGCGGTCGACTGGATTATATGCCTGTGAGTTACAGGGGGTGCCAACCCTTGTGCCTGTGGAGGGGGGTGGCTTATATAGAGTGTGCGAGGACCCCAGCCAGCCCACGACACAGAGGGTTCAAGGTACATTGAAGAGAGAACGTTACTGGAAACACCCACATTAAAGTGCTGTGAATGCCAATTAAGCCTATGAGTAAATGCTCGACCGTTGCATATGCAGAGTGGCTTTAGCTCTTCTGCTTGTCGAGTGATTTCTGCGACGGTCGAGTGACATCGATTCTTCTGAGTGGAACATTTCCGGTCGAGTGAATGATGATACTCTTTGGATGATCCTGGCTTTAGGGTGCTGTCCTAGGGGAGGATGTCTAGGTCAGGTCTACGACCCTACCCTAGGTACGTAGCTTCATCATTAGCCCCCGAATGGTTCAGGGTTCGAGTGGAGAAGAAGTTGATGATCCTTCCGATTCAGCTATTGTGCTTTGAGAGTGTCTCGTCCAGAGGTCGAATGAACCTTCATGATGGCTCGAATTGCGTGTTCAGTCGCCTTTATCCATTCTTGGTTTTGTCGAGTGAACTTTCGTTGTTAAGTTTCGAGTGTTGATATGGAAAAAATCTTCTGTCTAAAGGGTTGTTCCGCCGCCTATGGATTTCGCGGGATTTGAATTTTGGGAAGCGCGCCGGGCGGGGGAGGCCGCATTAATCAGGACAGATTAGGCAGGCTGCCTCGATCTCTGTGCCACCTTTTTTGCCATGTATCGCACGCGCGACTGTTGCGCGATTTGATAAGATCGTCCAGGCCTACAAGTCAGTCACTAGGAAGCGACCTTATATAAGACACCGGACCGGGGCCTTTGAACAGTGCACCCCATTCTTCTTCCTCCTCCTCAGATTCCTCCGCCGCGCCTGTTGGGGAACGTAGTAATTTCAAAAAATTCCTACCCACACGCAAGATCATGGTGGTGCATAGCAACGAGAGGGGATAGTGTTGTCTACGTACCCTCGTAGACCGAAGCGGAAGCGTTGACGCAACATAGAGGAAGTTGTCGTACGTCTTCCCGGTCCAACCGATCCAAGCACCGTTACTACGGCACCTCCGTGTTCTTGGCACACATTCAGCTCGATGACGCTCCTCGGGCTCTGATCCAGCAAAGCTTCGGGGAGGAGTTCCATCAGCACGGTGGCGTGGTGACGATCTTGATGTTCAACCATCACAGGGCTTCGCCTAAGCACCGCTACAATATGACCGAGGTGGAATATGGTGGAGGGGGGCACCGCACACGGCTAAGGAACGATCACGAAGATCAACTTGTGTATCTATGGGGTGCCCCCTGCCCCCGTATATAAAGGAGTGGAAGAGGGGAGGGCCGGCCCTCTCTATGGCGCGCCCTAGGGGAGTCCTACTCCCACCGGGAGTAGGATTCCCCTTTTCCTAGTCCAACTAGGAGTCCTTCCATGTAGAAGGACAAGGAAGGGGAAGAGGGAAGAGAAGGAAGGAGGGGGCGCAGCCCCTCCCCCTAGTTCAATTCGGACTAGGCATTGGGGGGGCGCGCAGCCTGCCTCTCCCTTTCCTCTAAAGCCCAATAAGGCCCATATACTTCTTCCCCCGTATTCCCGTAACTCCCCGGTACTCCAAAAAATACCCGAACCACTCGGAACCTTTCCGATGTCCGAATATAGTCGTCCAATATATCGATCTTTACGTCTCGACCATTTCGAGACTCCTCGTCATGTCCCCGATCTCATCCGGGACTCCGAACTCCTTCGATACATCAAAACTCATAAACTCATAATATAACTGTTATCGTAATGTTAAGTGTGCGGACCCTACGGTTCGAGAACAATGTAGACATGACCGAGACACGTCTCCGGTCAATAACCAATAGCGGAACCTGGATGCTCATATTGGTTCCTACATATTCTACAAAGATCTTTATCGGTCAGACCGCATAACAACATACATTGTTCCCTTTGTCATATGTATGTTACTTGCCCGAGATTTGATCATCGGTATCTTAATACCTATTTCAATCTCGTTACCGGCAAGTCTCTTTACTCGTTCCGTAATACATCATCTCACAACTAACTCATTAGTTGCAATGCTTGCAAGGCTTATGTGATGTGCATTACCGAGAGGGCCCAGAGATACCTCTCCAACAATCGGAGTGACAAATCCTAATCTTGAAATACGCCAACCCAACATGTACCTTTGGAGACACCTGTAGAGCACCTTTATAATCACCCAGTTACGTTGTGACGTTTGGTAGCACACAAAGTGTTCCTCCGGCAAACGGGAGTTGCATAATCTCATAGTCATAGGAACATGTATAAGTCATGAAGAAAGCAATAGCAACATACTAAACGATCGGGTGCTAAGCTAATGGAATGGGTCATGTCAATCACATCATTCTCCTAATGATGTGATCCCATTAATCAAACGACAACACATGTCTATGGTTAGGAAACATAACCATCTTCGATTAACGAGCTAGTCAAGTGGAGGCATACTAGTGACGTTTGGTTTGTCTATGTATTCACACAAGTATCATGTTTCCGGATAATACAATTCTAGCATGAATAATAAAAATTTATCATGATATAAGGAAATAAAATAATAACTTTATTATTGCCTCTAGGGCATATTTCCTTCAGTCTCGCACTTGCACTAAAGTCAATAATCTAGTTCACATCGCCATGTGATCTAACATCAATAGTGCACATCTTTATGTGGTTAACACCCATAGTTCACATCGATATGTGACCAACACCCAAAGGGTTTACTAGAGTCAGTAATCTAGTTCACATTGCTATGTGATTAACACCCAAAGAGTACTAAGGTGTGATCATGTTTTGCCTGTGAGAGAACTTTAGTCAACGGGTCTGCCATATTCAGATCCGTAAGTATTTTGCAATTTTCTATGTCTACAATGCTCTGTATGGAGCTACTTTAGCTAATTGTTCCCACTTTCAATATATATCCATATGAAGACTAAGAGTCATCTGGATCAGTGCCAAAACTTGTATCGACGTAACCCTTTTACGACGAACCTTTTGTCACCTCCATAATCGAGAAACATATCCTTATTCCACTAAGGATAATTTTGACCGCTGTCCAGTGATATATTCCTGGATCACTATTGTACTCCCTTGCCAAAATTAGTGTAGGGTATACAATAGGTCTGGTACACAACATGGCATACTTTATAGAACCTATGGCCAAGGCATAGGGAATGACTTTCATTCTCATTCTATTTTCTGCCGTGGTCGGGCTTTGAGTCTTACTCAACTTCACACCTTGTAACACAGGCAAGAATTCTTTCTTTGACTGTTCCATTTTGAACTACTTCAAAATCTTGTCAAGGTATGTACTCATTGAAAAAACTTATCAAGCGTCTTGATCTATCTCTATAGATCTTGATGCTCAATATGTAAGCAGCTTCACCGACGTCTTTCTTTGGAAAACTCCTTTCAAACACTCCTTTATGCTTTGCAGAATAATCTACATTATTTCCGATCAACAATATGTCATTTACATATACTTATCAGAAATGTTGTAGTGCTCCCACTCACTTTCTTGTAAATACAGGCTTCACCGCAAGTCTGTATAAAACTATATGCTTTGATCAACTTATCAAAGCATATATACCAACTCCGAGATGCTTGCACCAGTCCATAGATGGATCGCTGGAGCTTGCATATTTTGTTAGCACCTTTAGGATTGACAAAACCTTCTTGTTGCATCATATACAACTCTTCTTTAATAAATCCATTAAGGAATGTAGTTTTGTTTATCCATTTGCCAGATTTCATAAAATTGCGGCAATTGCTAACATGATTTGGACAGACTTAAGCATCGCTACGAGTGAGAATATTTCATCGTAGTCAACACCTTGAACTTTGTTAAAAACATTTTTCGACAAGTCTAGCTTTGTAGATAGTAACACTACTATCAGCGTCCGTCTTCCTCTTGAAGATCCATTTATTTTCTATGGCTTGACGATCATCGGGCAAATCCATCAAAGTCCATACTTTGTTCTCATAAATGGATCATATCTCAGATTTCATGGCCTCAAACCATTTCGCGGAATCTGGGCTCATCATCATTTACTCATAGTTCGCAAGTTCGTCATGGTCTAGTAACATGACTTCCAGAACAGGATTACCGTACCACTCTGGTGCGGATCTCACTCTGGTTAACCTACGAGTTTCGGTAGTAACTTGATCTGAAGTTACATGATCATTATCATTAGCTTCATCACTAGTTGGTGTAGTAGTCACATGAACAGATTTCTGTGATGAACTACTTTCCAATAAGGGAGAAGGTACAATTACCTTATCAAGTTCTACTTTCCTCCCACTCACTTCTTTTGAGAGAAACTCCTTCTCTAGAAAGGATCCATTCTCAGCAACGAACATCTTGCCTTCGGATCTGTGATAGAAGGTGTACCCAACATTTTTCTTTTGGGTATCCTATGAAGACGCACTTCTCCGATTTGGGTTTGAGCTTATCAGGTTGAAACTTTTTCACATAAGCATTGCAACCTCAAACTTTAAGAAATGACAGCTTAGGTTTCTTGCCAAACCATAGTTCATACGGTGTCGTCTCAATGGATTTAGATGGTGCCCTATTTAACGTGAATGCGGCTGTCTCTAATGCATAACCCCAAAACGATAGTAGCAGATCGGTAAGAGACATCATAGATCGCACCATATCTAATAAAGTATGGTTATGACGTTCGGACACACCATTACACTGTGGTGTTCCTGGTGGCATGAATTTGTGAAACTATTCCACATTGTCTTAATTGAAGACCAAACTCGTAACTCAAATATTCATCTCCGCGATCAGATCGTGGAAACCTTATCTTCTTGTCACGATGATTTTCCACTTCACTCTGAAATTCTTTGAACTGTTCAAATGTTTCAGACTTATGTTTCGTCAAGTAGATATACTCATATCTGCTCAAATCATCTGTGAAGATCAGAAAATAATGATACCTGCCATGAGCCTCAATATTCATCATGTTGGGGAATGTAGTAATTTCAAAAAATTTCCTACGCACACTCAAGATCATGGTGATGCATAGCGACGAGAGGGGAGAGTGTGATCTACGTACCCTTGTAGACCGACAGTGGAAGCGTTAGCACAACGTGGTTGATGTAGTCGTATGTCTTCACGGCCCGACCGATCAAGCACCGAAACTACGGCACCTCCGAGTTCTAGCACACGTTCAGCTCGATGACGATCCCCGGACTCCGATCCAGCAAAGTGTCGGGGAAGAGTTCCGTCAGCACGACGGTGTAGTGACGATCTTGATGTTCTACTGTCGCAGGGCTTCGCCTAAGCACCACTACAATATTATCAAGGACTATGGTGGAAGAGGGCAGCGCACACGGCTAAGAATATGATCACGTGGATCAACTTGTGTGTCTAGGGGTGCCCCTGCCCCCGTATATAAAGGAGCAGGGGGAGGTGCGGCCGGCCAGGAGGAGGGCGCGCCAGGAGGAGTCCTACTCCCACCGGGAGTAGGATTCGCCCCCTTTCCTAGTTGGAATAGGATTCGGGAGGGGGAAAGAGGAGAGAGAGAAGGAAGGGGGGCGCCGCGCCCCTCTCCTTGTCCTATTCGGACTAGGGGGGAGGGGCGCGCGGCCTAGCCCTGGCCACCTCTCCTCTCTTCCACTAAAGCCCACTAAGGCCCATATACCTCCCGGGGGGTTCCGGTAACCTCCCGGTACTCTGGTAAAATCCCGATTTCACCCGGAACACTTCTGATATCCAAATATAGGCTTCCAATATATCAATCTTTATGTATCGATCATTTCGTGACTCCTAGTCATGTCCGTGATCACATCCGGGACTCCGAACAAACTTCGGTATATCAAAATGCATAAACTCATAATATAACTGTCATCAAAACCTTAAGCGTGCGGACTCTACGGGTTCGAGAACAATGTAGACATGACCGAGACACGTCTCCGGTCAATAACCAATAGCGGAACCTGGATGCTCATATTGGCTCCCACATATTCTACAAAGATCTTTATCGGTCAGACCGCATAACAACATACGTTGTTCCCTTTGTCATCGGTATGTTACTTGCCCGGATCGTCGGTATCTCAATACCTAGTTCAATCTCGTTACCGGCAAGTCTCTTTACTCGTTTCGTAATACATCACCTTGCAACTAACTCATTAGTTGTAATGCTTGCAAGGCTTATGTGATGTGCATTACCGAGAGGGCCCAGAGATACCTCTCCGACAACCGGAGTGACAAATCCTAATCTCGAAATACGCCAACCCAACATGTACCTTTGGAGACACCTCTAGAGCACCTTTATAATCACCCAGTTACGTTCTGACGTTTGGTAGCACACAAAGTGTTCCTCCGGCAAACGGGAGTTGCATAATCTCATAGTCATAGGAACATGTATAAGCCATGAAGAAAGCAATAGCAACATACTAAACGATCGGGTGCTAAGCTAATGGAATGGGTCATGTCAATCACATCATTCTACTAATGATGTAATCCCATTAATCAAATGACAACACATGTCTATGGTTAGGAAACATAACCATCTTCGATTAACGACCTAGTCAAGTAGAGGCATACTAGTGACATTTGGTTTGTCTATGTATTCACACAAGTATTATGTTTCCGGATAATACAATTCTAGCATGAATAATAAACATTTATCATGATATAAGGAAATAAAATAATAACATTATTATTGCCTCTAGGGCATATTTCCTTCAGTCTCCCACTTGCACTAGAATCAATAATCTAGTTCACATCGCCATGTGATCTAACATCAATAGTTCACATCTTTATGTGGTTAACACCAATAGTTCACATCGATAGGTGACCAACACCCAAAGGGTTTACTAGAGTCAGTAATCTAGTTCACATTGCTATGTGATTAACACCCAAAGAGTACTAAGGTGTGATCATGTTTTGCCTGTGAGAGAAGTTTAGTCAACGGGTCTGCCATATTCAGATCCGTAAGTATTTTTGCAATTTTCTATGTCTACAATACTCTACACGGTGCTACTTTAGCTAATTGCTCCCACTTTCAATATGTATCCAGATGAAGACTAAGAGTCATCCGGATCAGTGCCAAAACTTGTATCGATGTAACCCTTTTATGACGAACCTTTTGTCACCTCCATAATCGAGAAACATATCCTTATTCCACTAAGGATAATTTTGACCGCTGTCCAGTGATATACTCCTAGATCACTATTGTACTCCCTTGCCAAAATTAGTGTAGGGTATACAATAGGTCTGGTACACAACATGGCATACTTTATAGAACCTATGGCCAAGGCATAGGGAATGACTTTCATTCTCATTCTATTTTCTGCCGTGGTCGGGCTTTGAGTCTTACTCAACTTCACACCTTGTAACACAGGCAAGAATTCTTTCTTTGACTGTTCCATTTTGAACTACTTCAAAATCTTGTCAAGGTATGTACTCATTGAAAAAACTTATCAAGCGTCTTGATCTATCTCTATAGATCTTGATGCTCAATATGTAAGCAGCTTCACCGAGGTTTTCTTTGAAACAAATCCTTTCAAACACTCCTTTATGCTTTGACGAATAATTCTACATTATTTCCGATCAACAATATGTCATACACATATACTTATCAGAAATGTTGTAGTGCTCCCACTCACTTTCTTCTAAATACAGGCTTCACCACAAGTCTGTATAAAACTATATGCTTTGATCAACTTATCAAAGCGTATATTCCAACTCCGAGATGCTTGCACCAGTCCATAGATGGATCGCTGGAGCTTGCATATTTTGTTAGCACCTTTAGGATTGACAAAACCTTCTGGTTGTATCATATACAACTCTTCTTTAAATCCATTAAGGAATGTAGTTTTGTTTATCCATTTGCCAGATTTCATAAAATTGCGGCAATTGCTAACATGATTTGGACAGACTTAAGCAACGCTACGAGTGATAATATTTCATCGTAGTCAACACCTTGAACTTTGTCAAAAACATTTTTCGACAAGTCTAGCTTTGTAGATAGTAACACTACTATCAGCGTCCGTCTTCCTCTTGAAGATCCATTTATTTTCTATGGCTTGCCGATCATCGGGCAAATCCATCAAAGTCCATACTTTGTTCTCATACATGGATCATATCTCAGATTTCATGGCCTCAAACCATTTCGCAGAATCTGGGCTCATCATCATTTACTCATAGTTCGCAAGTTCGTCATGGTCTAGTAACATGACTTCCAGAACAGGATTACCGTACCACTCTGGTGCGGATCTCACTCTGGATAACCTACGAGATTCGGTAGTAACTTGATCTGAAGTTACATGATCATTATCATTAGCTTTCTCACTAATTGGTGTAGTAGTCACAGGAACAGATTTCTGTGATGAACTACTTTCCAATAAGGGAGAAGGTACAATTACCTTATCAAGTTCTACTTTCCTCCCACTCACTTCTTTCGAGAGAAACTCCTTCTCTAGAAAGGATCAATCCTCAGCAACGAACATCTTGCCTTCGGATCTGTTATAGAAGGTGTACCCAACATTTTTCTTTTGGGTATCCTATGAAGACGCACTTCTCCGATTTGGGTTTGAGCTTATCAGGTTGAAACTTTTTCACATAAGCATTGCAACCTCAAACTTTAAGAAACGACAGCTTAGGTTTCTTGTCAAACCATAGTTCATACGGTGTCGTCTCAACGGATTTAGATGGTGCCCTATTTAACGTGAATGCAGCTGTCTCTAATGCATAATCCCAAAACGATAGTGGTAGATTGGTAAGAGACATCATAGTTCGCACCATATCTAATAAAGTACGGTTATGACGTTCAGACACACCATTATGCTGTGGTGTTCTAGGTGGCGTGAGTAGTGAAACTATTTCACATTGTTTTTAACTGAAGGCCAAACTCGTAACTCAAATACTCTTCTCTACGATCAGATCGTAGAAACTTTATTTTCTTGTTACGATGATTTTTCACTTCACTCTGAAATTCTTTGAACTTCTCAAAAGTTTCAGACTTATGTTTCATCAAGTAGATATACTCATATCTGCTCAAATCATCTGTGAAGATCAGAAAATAATGATACCTGTCGCGAGCCTCAATATTCATCGGACCACATACATCAGTATGTATGATTTCCAACAAATCTGTTGCTCGCTCCATTGTTCCGGAGAACGGAGTCTTTAGTCATCTTGCCCATAAGGCATGGTTCGCAAGCACCAAGTGATTCATAATCAAATGATTCCAAAATCCCATCAGCATGGAGTTTCTTCATGCGCTTTACACCAATATGACCTAAACGGCAGTGCCACAAATAAGTTGCACTATCATTATTAACTTTGCATCTTTTGGTTTCAATATTATGATTATGTGTATCACTACGATCGAGATCCAACAAACTATTTTCATTGGGTGTGAACCATATAAGGTTTTATTCATGTAAACAGAACAACAATTTATTCTCTTACTTAAATGAAAAACCGTATTACAATAAACATGATCAAATCATATTCATGCTCAACGCAAACACCAAATAACACTTATTTAGGTTCAACACTAATCCCGAAATTATAGGGAGTATGCGATGATGATCATATCAATCTTGGAACCACTTCCAACACACATCGTCACTTCACCCTTAACTAGTCTCTCTTTATTCTGCAACTCTCGTTTCGAGTTACTAATCTTAGCAACTGAACTAGTATCAAATACTGAGGGGTTGCTATAAACACTAGTAAAGTACACATCAATAACATGTATATCAAATATACTTATGTTCACTTTGCCATCCTTCTTGTCCGCCAATCACTTGGGGTAGTTCCGCTTCCAGTGACCAGTCCCTTTGCAGTAGAAGCACTTAGTCTCAGGCTTAGGACCAGACTTGGGCTTCTTCACTTGAGCAGCAACTTGCTTGTTGTTTTTCTTGAAGTTCCCCTTTTTTCCTTTGCCCTTTTCTTGAAACTAGTGATCTGGTCAACCATCAACACTTGATGCTCTTTCTTGATTTCTACCTTCATCGATTTCATCATCATGAAAAGCTCGGGAGTCGTCTTCGTTATCCCTTGCATACTATAGTTCATCACGAAGTTCTACTAACTTGGTGATGGTGACTAGAGAATTCTGTCAATCACTATCTTATCTGGAAGATTAACTCCCACTTGATTCAAGCAATTGTAGTACCCAGACAATCTGAGCACATGCTCACTAGTTGAGCGATTCTCCTCCATCTTTTGGCTATAGAACTTGTTGGAAACTTCATATCTCTCAACTCGGGTATTTGCTTGAAATATTAACTTCAACTCCTGGAACATCTCATATGGTCCATGACGTTCAAAACGTCTTTGAAGTCCCGATTCTAAGCCGTTAAGCATGGTGCACTAAACTATCAAGTAACCATCATATTGAGCCAGCCAAACATTCATAACGTCTGCATCTGCTCCTGCAATAGGTGTGTCACCTAGCGGTGCATCAAGGACATAATTCTTCTATGCAGCAATGAGGATAAACCTCACATCACGGATCCAATCCACATCATTGCTACTAACATCTTTCAACACAATTTTCTCTAGGAACATATCAAAATAAACACAGGGAAGCAACAACGCGAGCTATTGATCCGCAACATGATTTGCAAAATACTACCAGGACTAAGTTCATGATAAATTTAAAGTTCAATTAATCATATTACTTAAGAACTCTCACTTAGAAAGACATCCCTCTAATCTTCTAAGTGATCACGTGATCCAAATCAACTAAACCATGTTCGATCATCACGTGAGATGGAGTAGTTTCAATGGTGAACATCACTATGTTGATCATATCTACTATATGATTCAGCTCGACCTTTCGGTCTCCGTGTTCCGAGGCCATATCTGTATATGCTTGGCTCGTCAAGTATAACCTGAGTATTCCGCGTGTGCAACTGTTTTGCACCCGTTGTATTTGAACGTAGAGCCTATCACACCCGATCATCACGTGGTGTCTCAGCACGAAGAACTTTCGCAACGGTGCATACTCAGGGAGAACACTTCTTGATAATTAGTGAGAGATCATCTTATAATGCTACCGTCAATCAAAGCAAGATAAGATGCATAAAAGATAAACATCACATGCAATCAATATAAGTGATATAATATGGCCATCATCTTCTTGTACTTGTGATCTCCATCTCCGAAGTACCGTCATGATCACCATCGTCACCGGCGCGACACCTTGATCATCATCGTAGCATCGTTGTCGTCTCGCCAATTTTATGCTTCCACGACTATCGCTACCGTATAGTGATAAAGTAAAGCATTACAACGTAGTTGCATTGCATACAATAAAGCGACAACCATATGGCTCCTGCCAGTTGCCGATAACTTGGTTACAAAACATGATCATCTGATACAATAAAATTTAGCATAATGTCTTGACCATATCACATCACAACATGCCCTGCAAAAACAAGTTAGACGTCCTCTACTTTGTTGTTGCAAGTTTTACGTGGCTGCTACGGGCTTAAGCAAGAACCAATCATACCTATGCATCAAAACCACAACGATAGTTTGTCAAGTTGGTGCTGTTTTAACCTTCGCAAGGACCGGGCGTAGCCACACTCGGTTCAACTAAAGTTGGAGAAACTATCACCCGCTAGCCACCTTTGTGCAAAGCACGTCGGGAGAACCGGTCTCGCGTAAGCGTACGCGTAATGTCGGTCCGGGCCGCATCGTCCAACAATACCGTCGAACCAAAGTATGACATGCTGGTAAGCAGTATGACTTATATCGCCCACAACTTACTTGTGTTCTACTCGTGCATATAACATCAACACATAAAACCTAGGCTCTGATACCACTGTTGGGGAACGTAGTAATTTCAAAAAAATTCCTACGCACACTCAAGATCATGGTGATGCATAGCAACGAGAGGGGAGAGTGTGATCTACATACCCTTGTAAACCGACAGCGGAAGCGTTAGCACAACGCGGTTGATGTAGTCGTACGTCTTCACGGCCCGACCGATCAAGCACCGAAACTACGGCACCTCCGAGTTCTAGCACATGTTCAGCTCGATGACGATCCCCAGACTCCGATCCAGCAAAGTGTCAGGGAAGAGTTCCGTCAGCACGACGGCGTGGTGACGATCTTGATGTTCTACTGTCGCAGGGCTTCGCCAAAGCACCACTACAATATTATCGAGGACTATGGTGGAAGGGGGCACCGCACATGGCTAAGAATATGATAACGTGGATCAACTTGTGTGTCTAGGGGTGCCCCCTTCCCCCGTATATAATGGAGCAGGGGGAGGTGCGGCCGGCCAGGAGGAGGGCGCGCCAGGAGGAGTCCTACTCCCACCAGGAGTAGGATTCCCCCCCCCCTTCCTAGTTGGAATAGGATTCGGGAAGGGGAAAGAAGAGAGAGAAGGAAGGGGGGCGCCGCCCCCCTCTCCTTGTCCTATTCGGACTAGGGGGGGAGGGGCGCGCGGCCCAGCCCTGGCCACCTCTCCTCTCTTCCACTAAAGCCCACTAAGGCCCATATACCTCCCGGGGGGTTCCGGTACTCCGGTAAAATCCGGATTTCACCCGGAACACTTCCGATATCCAAAGATAGGCTTCCAATATATCAATCTTTATGTCTCAATCATTTCGAGACTCCTCGTCATGTCCGTGATCACATCCAGGACTCCAAACAAACTTCGGTACATCAAAATGCATAAAATCATAATATAATTGTCATCAAAACCTTAAGCGTGCGGACCCTACGGGTTCGAGAACAATGTAGACATGACCGAGACACGTCTCCGGTCAATAACCAATAGCGGAACCTGGATGCTCATATTGGCTCCCACATATTCTACGAAGATCTTTATCGGTCAGACGGCATAACAACATACGTTGTTCCCTTTGTCATCGGTATGTTACTTGCCCGAGATTCGATCGTCGGTATCTCAATACCTAGTTCAATCTCGTTACCAGCAAGTCTCTTTACTCATTTCGTAATACATCATCTTGTAACTAACTCATTAGTTGTAATGCTTGCAAGGCTTATGTGATGTGCATTACCGAGAGGGCCCAGAGATACCTCTCCGACAATCGGAGTGACAAATCCTAATCTCGAAATACGCCAACCCAACATGTACCTTTGGAGACACCTGTAGAGCTCCTTTATAATCACCCAGTTACGTTGTGACTTTTGGTAGCACACAAAGTGTTCCTCCGACAAACGGGAGTTGCATAATCTCATAGTCATAGGAACGTGTATAAGTCATGAAGAAAGCAATAGCAACATACTAAACGATCGGGTGCTAAGCTAATGGAATGGGTCATGTAAATCACATCATTCTCCTAATGATGTGATCCCATTAATCAAATGACAACACATGTCTATGGTTAGGAAACATAACCATCTTCGATTAATGAGCTAGTCAAGTAGAGGCATACTAGTGACGTTTGGTTTGTCTATGTATTCACACAAGTATTATGTTTCCGGATAATACAATTCTAGCATGAATAATAAACATTTATCATGATATAAGGAAACAAAATAATAACATTATTATTGCCTCTAGGGCATATTTCCTTCACATCGTACCACATACATCAGTATGTATGATTTCCAACAAATCTGTTGCTCGATCCCTTGTACTGGAGGACGGAGTCTTAGTCATCTTGCCCATGAGGCATGGTTCGCAAGCATCAACTGATTCATAATCAAGTGATTCCAAAAGCCCATCAGTATGGATTTTCTTCATGCGCTTTACACCAATATGACCTAAACGGCAGTGCCACAAATAAATTGCACCATCATTATTAACTTTGCATCTTTTGGTTTCAATATTATGAATATGTGTATTACTATGATCGAGATCCAACGAACCATTTTCATTGGGTGTGTAACCATATAAGGTTTTATTCATGTAAACAGAACAACAATTTATTCTCTTACTTAAATGAATAACTATATTGCAATAAACATGATCAAATCATATTCATGCTCAACGCAAACACCAAATAATACTTATTTAGGTTCAACACTAATCCCAAAAGTATAGGGAGTGTGCGATGATGATCATATCAATCTTGGAACCACTTCCAACACACATCGTCACTTCACCCTTAACTAGTCTCTGTTTATTCTGCAACTCCCGTTTCGAGTTACTAATCTTAGCAACTGAACTAGTATCAAATACTGAGGGGTTGCTATAAACACTAGTAAAGTACACATCAATAACATGTATATCAAATATACTTATGTTCACTTTGCCATCCTTCTTATCCTCCAATCACTTGGGATAGTTCCGCTTCCAGTGACTAGTCCCTTTGCAGTAGAAGCACTCAGTTTCAGGCTTAGGTCTAGACTTGGGTTTTTCACTTGAGCAACAACTTGCTTGCCATTCTTCTTGAAGTTCCCCTTTCTTCCCTTTGCCCTTTTCTTGAAACTAGTGATCTTGTCAACCATCAACACTTGATGTTTTTCTCGATTTCTACCTTCGTCAATTTCAGCATTATGAAGAGCTTGGGAATCATTTCCGTTATCCCTTGCATATCATAGTTCATCACGAAGATCTACTAACTTGGTGATGGTGACTAGAGAATTCTGTCAATCACTATTTTATCTGGAAGATTAACTCCCACTTGATTCAAGCAATTGTAGTACCCAGACAATCTGAGCACATGCTCACTAGTTGAGCGATTCTCCTCCATCTTTTAGCTATAGAACTTGTTTGAGACTTCATATCTCTCAACTCGGGTATTTGCTTGAAATATTTACTTCAACTCCTGGAACATCTCATATGGTCCATGACGTTCAAAACGTCTTTGAAGTCCCGATTCTAAGCCTTTAAGCATGGTGCACTAAACTATCAAGTAGTCATCATATTGAGCTAGCCAAACGTTCATAACGTCTACATCTGCTCCTGCAATAGGTCTGTCACCTAGCGGTGCATCAAGGACATAATTCTTCTCTGCAGCAATGAGGATAAACCTCAGATCACGGATCCAATCCGCATCATTGCCACTAACATCTTTCAACACAATTTTCTCTAGGAACATATCAAAATAAACATATGAAAGCAACAACGCGAGCTATTGATCTACAACATAGATATGCTAATACTACCAGGACTAAGTTCATGATAAATTAAAGTTCAATTAATCATATTACTTAAGAACTCCCACTTAGATAGACATCCCTCTAATCATCTAAGTCATCACGTGATCCAAATCAACTAAACCATAACCGATCATCACGTGAAATGGAGTAGTTTTCAATGGTGAACATTGCTATGTTGATCATATCTATTATATGATTCACGCTCGACCTTTCGGTCTCAATGTTCCGAGGCCATATCTGCATATTCTAGGCTCGTCAAGCTTAACCTGAGTATTCTGCGTGTGCAAAACTGGCTTGCACCCATTGTAGATGGACGTAGAGCTTATCACACCCAATCATCACGTGGTGTCTGGGCACCACGAACTTTGGCAACGGTGCATACTCAGGGAGAACACTTTTTATCTTGAAATTTAGTGAGAGATCATCTTATAATGCTACCGTGAATCAAAGCAAGATAATATGCATAAAAGATAAACATCACATGCAATCAATATAAGTGATATGATATGACCATAATCATCTTGTGCTTGTGATCTCCATCTCCGAAGCACCGTCATGATCACTATCGTCACCGGCGCGACACCTTGATCTCCATCGTAGCATCGTTGTTGTCTTGCCAATCTTATGCTTCTACGACTATCGCTACCGCTTAGTGATAAAGTAAAGCATTACAGGGCGATTGCATTGCATACAGTAAAGCGACAACCATATGGCTCCTGCCAGTTGCCAATAACTTGGTTACAAAACATGATCATTTCATACAATAAAATTTAGCATCATGCCTTGACCATATCACATCACAACATGCCCTGCAAAAACAAGTTAGACATCCTCTACTTTGTTTGTTGCAAGTTTTACGTGGCTGCTACGGGCTTAAGCAAGAACCAATCTTACCTACGCATCAAAACCACAATGATAGTTTGTCAAGTTGGTGCTGTTTTAACCTTCGCGAGGACCGGGCGTAGCCATACTCGGTTCAACTAAAGTTGGAGAAACTGACACCCGCCAGCCACCTGTGTGCAAAGCACGGCGGTAGAACCAGTCTCGCGTAAGCGTACGCGTAATGTCGGTCCGGGCCGCTTCATCCAACAATACCGCCGAACCAAAGTATGACATGCTGGTAAGAAGTATGACTTATATTGCTCATAACTCACTTCTGTTCTACTCGTGCATATAACATCAAACCATAAAACCTGGCTCTGATACCATTGTTGGGGAACGTAGTAATTTCAAAAAAATTCCTACGCACACGCAAGATCATGGTGATGCATAGCAACGAGAGGGGAGAGTGTTGTCTACGTACCCTCGTAGACCGAAGCAGAAGTGTTGACGCAACGTAGAGGAAGTAGTCGTACGTCTTCCCGGTTCAACCGATCCGGTCAATAACCAATAGCGGAACCTGGATGCTCATATTGGTTCCTACATATTCTACGAAGATCTTTATCGGTCAGACCGCATAACAACATACGTTGTTCCCTTTGTCATCGGTATGTTACTTGCCCGAGATTCGATCATCGGTATCTCAATACCTAGTTCAATCTCGTTACCGGCAAGTCTCTTTACTCGTTTCGTAATACATCATCTCACAACTAACTCATTAGTTGCAATGCTTGCAAGGCTTATGTGATGTGCATTATCGAGAGGGCCCAGAGATACCTCTCCGACAATCGGAGTGACAAATCCTAATCTCGAAATACGCCAACCCAACATGTACCTTTGGAGACACCTCTAGAGCACCTTTATAATCACCCAGTTACGTTGTGACGTTTGGTAGCACACAAAGTGTTCCTCCGGCAAACGGGAGTTGCATAATCTCATAGTCATAGGAACATGTATAAGTCATGAAGAAAGCAATAGCAACATACTAAACGATCGGGTGCTAAGCTAATGGAATGGGTCATGTCAATCACATCATTCTCCTAATGATGTGACCCCATTAATGAAACGACAATACATGTCTATGGTTAGGAAACATAACCATCTTCGATTAACGAGCTAGTCAAGTAGAGGCATACTAGTGACGTTTGGTTTATCTATTTATTCACACAAGTATCATGTTTCCGGATAATACAATTCTAGCATGAATAATAAACATTTATCATGATATAAGGAAATAAAATAATAACATTGATTCGGTGGCGTTGTCGCCCCGCTCGAACTCGATTCGGTGGCGTTGGAGCGTGCGAAGAAGGCGACGGCGAAGGCGAAAGGGAAGAAGACCAGCCGGGGCGGATCTTCGTCGAGGTCCGGCCTGCCGCCTGGCTGGATCCAGGGCGACTAGATCCGCTCGACAATCAGTCAAGATGACATTGATGACCTGGTGGAGGGGGGACTGATCCCCCATGAGTCGGCGCGGCTCCCGGGAACAAGACCGAGCCACAGCCGCAGGAGGGTGAGTGCGTCCTCCTCGCCACTCATGTCGACCGCAGGTTTTCTTTGCCTCCCCACCCTTTGTTTCGCGGTTTCTTGAACTTCTTCCGGGCTCAACTCCACCACTTTTCTCCAAACACCATCGTGTACCTCGCTGCTTACGTGTCTATGTGCGAGAATTTCTTGGGCTGCCGACCACACTGGGGTCTCTTCAAGCACATATTCACATGTCGCTCCCAGACGGTCAAGAAGGCCAACCCGAGTGACGAGAGGACGGACATGATACAGATGTGCGGGGGTCTTGGAATCAAAATGAGGAACAAGAGCACCTTCCCCGCTAAGATCCTACCCGACTTGGTCCGGGGCTAGCAGTCGACCTGGTTTTACTGCAAGGACCAGCCGACCCCGGGCCAGTCAACTGGACTTCCCCCCTTTTCCATGGCTCGAGTGGAGAAGTCCTCCTCCTTGAGAGTGATCCCGGAAGAGAAGGCGTAGGTGAAGGTGTTGGTCGAGCGGGTCGTCCAACTTGTCCACGACGGAGTGACTGGTATGGACCTGCTGGAGGTCTTCCTCAGTTGACGCATCCAACCACTCCAAGCTCGTGACCATCCGATGTGGATGTACTCGGGACTCGAGGATTCCACTCGAATCCACCTGGAGGATGTTAGCGAGGACACAGTGGAGAAGTGGCTGAGGGGTATTACCGGCAACAAGGATAATCCCCGGGGGTCCAGGAGGGTGGTTCCATTCGACCATTTGCGCCAGTCGGAACAGGTACGATTCTGCATTGTCGAGTGTCTTCTTGATTCACTATGTAACATCTTGTTGACGGTCGACTGTCTTTCTTTTGTTCATTGTCTTTTCAGGCTCTTATTGATATGTACTCGAGCCCAATGGAGTGCAGGAGCAAAATGTCGAGGAAGAGGCGAGCGGGGGAGAGAGTGGCGAGTGGCACTCGGATGCAGAAGAGGACGAGGAGAGTGACGACCTGAGTGACGAAGAAGAGGTCGACTCGCCTCCTCGCCGAGAAAGGAGGTCCAAGCATGTTCACGACCCAGCAAACACCCCTGACCTGATGGCCGCATCGACTGGGCAGTCTTCAAAGCGCCCTCGGACGTCTTCTCCGGTGCCGACTGAGAAGGGACCGAAATAGCTCAAGACTGCGCCGAAACTATTGAAGGCCACATCCTCCAAACCGCCGAAGGCTTTGCCCAGAATCAAAGTGACCATTCCCACCATCTTCGGGTAATCATCTGACCCGATCTTTTGGTCGACTCGAGCAACAGAACATAACCGACTGAAAGTTGACATTTGCAGTGCTGCTACCTCTGTAACTTCTTCCCGCCAATACCGAGATGAGGAAATGGAAGACGCGGTTACCTCCAACCCAGGTAAAATTCTCGTGATCTTGTTCTTGATTATTTGGTCGATCGAATTCTGGCGATTCACTTGGGGTCGACTGATTTATTTGCAGCCCCACCCAACGTTATCAAGCTTCCGGATGAGGATGAAGATGTGGCCCCGAGGCCCAGAAAGAATAAAAAAAGTAGCGGCTGGCAAGACATCTCAGCCGGGGCTGACGACGGAACCAACTGTCCAACAACCTGAAGATGCAAGTGGGGCCTCTGTAACTTTTGCTGTCCCATTGTCGAGTGAGCGCCCTGCACCATCGATTGTACTAGTGTTTCCTTCAGTCACCCAACCCCATGTCTCGGAGCTCCAAGCTGCCGCATCTGGGCCATCTGCCCCTTTCTTCACCAACTATCATGTTCCGGAAAGCCAGTCGGATGCCACTGCAGAGGCTATCCATTAGGCTAATGTGATGATGGAGCGGATGAAGACGGTGCACGAGAACAGCCAGGCTGCTTACGATGCCAGCGCGGCTCTTCGGGCCAATGTCCAAGTATGTTGGCTTTTGACTGACCTTGTTCTATTAGGATATGCTACCTGAAATATTTTATTTCATACAATCTCTTATTGTTTGCATCGAATCTGTACACCCACTGGGTGTTTTGTTGTCTTTAGTATTTGCGCTCTTCCACTCGGCCTGGGTGAGTGGGATCTGAACCGGTGGGGGCACGCTAAGTGCACCCACTGGGTGTAGTCTCCGAGACCGCAGTCGACTGGGGTCTGAGTACTTTTCACTTTCCTTTCTTCCACTCGACCCGGGCAGACTGGCCGAGTGGGATCTGAACCAGTGGGGGCACGTCAAGTGCACCCACTGGGTGTAGTCCTCGAGACCACGGTCACCTGCTGGCAGTCGGCCGAGGTCTGAATAGTTCTTCTCTCTTTCTTGTCTTTTTTTAACTCGACCCGGGCGGACCGGTCGAGTGGGGTCTGAATTAGTGGGGGCACGCCAAGTGCACCCGCTGGGTGTAGTCCCCGAGACCGCGGGCGACTGCGGGCAGTCGACTGGGGTATGAGTAAACTTTTAAGTTTTATTCACTTGGAAGTAAATAATCTTTGATCTTGTCGATTGACATGTCTTTTACCTTCTACAGAAATCTTGTACTCTTATTTCTAAGTTCGCCGAATTTGAGGAGAAGCAGAGGCAACTCAACCTCGACTTGGAGCTGGCCCAACAAAAGTTGAAGAAAGCTTAAGATGAAGCTGCTGGTATGGAAGGTAACTGCCCGTCGACTGTTCATGTCGATCATCCCTTAAAATATTTCTTCGGTCTCTTGTTTGATTCGATTGCTTATTTTGCAGAGAAAATGAGGTTGGCTCTGGAGAAGAAGGACTTGGAGCCTGCAGTTGCACAGAAGGAAGCTCAAGATAAGACTGCCCTTGCAGACCAGAAGCTGGCTTCGGTCGGAGTGCTGGAAGAAGAAGTAAGCAAGCTGAAGTCCTCTCTCACTGAATCCAACCGAGAGGTAACTCGTCTGAAGAAGGAGTCCGCGGCTCGTAAGAGAAATGACGTGGAAGCCTATCTGAATGAGAAGCTGGAGTCCGCGGCTCATAAGAGAAATGACGTGGATGCCTATCTGAGAACTCTTGCCAAGAAGCTCTATCTTATGCTGGAAGGTACTCCTTTAATCCGACTGATTTACTGCTTGCAAGTTAATCCTGTCCAGTCGACTCACTAACTCTTTGACTGCAGAATTCTGCCAAAACTTTGGGGAGGAAACTGGACGGATCGAGACGGGTTTAGACCCTATCATTTCTCCAGTCGGCGACGAGGCTGCCATGAATGTGCTTCGACTGGAATCCCGTGTCGCCAGTGTCACAAGTTACCTCACTCGTCTGAAGGTGGTAGTTTCACGGATCGATTCATCACTCTGGCCAAGGGCGGCGCTTCAAAATGACCTCGAATCTCTGATGACTCGGCTCAACGAGGTTCCTGGTCGAGTGCAAGAGTGGAAGAAGTCCTCTGCCCGGTGTGGTGCTGACGTGGCATTGTCCTTGGTAAGAGTCCACTGCAAGGAAGCTCGCGAAGACAAGCTGGCGGCGATCAAGGTCGCCAACATCAAAAGGCACGATTTCCAGTCCTTTATGGAGACTGTCATAGCTACCGCCACTCGGATTGCAGATGGAATCGATTTGGACGAATTCGTTGAACCTGCCAGCCCTCCTCCTGCCGAATGAACAAACTTTGAGATTTAAACTTGCCTTAAATTTGCCTCGGGATGCCGAGTGGTTGTTGTAACCATTAAACTCCTTCGGGCTTGATGCTCGAATACTTTTGATCCATTGCCTGGAATTTTTTTGGATCTATCTGAACTTGGTTTATTTCTGAATATGTTTGTATTTGCCTTCGCATGGAATTTGCTCTTTGGGATGTAGCCCTGAAGTGGAGAGTTCAATCGACTTCCGCCTCTTCGTCCTTGCGGACGGGGATGGGGCGCATGTTGTATTTGTGGCGTAGCTCGGAAAAAGAGGTCGCAGTCGACCTGCACCTCGTCATCCTTGCGGATAGGGATGGAGTGTGCGTTGTACTTGTGGCGTAGCTCGGAGATGAAGGGCATGGTCGACCTACACCTCACCGTCCTTGCGGATGGGGATGGAGCATACGCTGTACTTGTGGCATAGCTCGGAGAAGAAGGCCACGATCAACCTGCACCTCATCGTCCTTGCAGATAGCGACAGACTTTAAACCTTAGGCAAGTACTGGACTGCAGCTAAGCCTCCGAGTGGGAGGGTTGCTCACCACTTGGTCGGATTTTTTAAACTTAGGCGAGTACTGGACTGCAGCTAAGCCCCCGAGTGGGAGGGTTGCTCACCACCTGGTAGGATTTTACAAACTTAGGCGAGTACATGACTGCAGCTAAGCCCCTGAGCGAGAGGGTTGCTCATCACTCGGTAGGATTTTACAAACTTAGGTGAGTACTGGACTGCAGCTAAGCCCCCGAGTGGGAGGGTTGCTCACCACTCGGTAGGATTTTACAAACTTAGGCGAGTACAGG
>NC_041380.1:483954730-484086422 GCF_002162155.2 Triticum dicoccoides
AGCCCCCAAGTGGGAGGGTTGCTCACCACTCGGTAGGATTTTACAAACTTAGGCAAGTACTGGACTACAGCTATGCCCCCGAGTGAGAGACTTGCTCACCACTCAGTAGGATTTTACAAACTTAGGCGAAATGGATTCGCAGCTAAGCCCCCGAGTGAGATACTTGCTCACCACTCGGTAGGATTTTACAAACTTAGGCGAAATGGATTCGCAGCTAAGCCCCCGAGTGAGAGACTTGCTCACCACTCGGTAGGATTTTCTTTTGAACTTAGGCAAAACGGATTCGCAGCTAAGTTACCCATTGTTGGGGAACGTAGCAGAAAACAAAAAAATTTCAGGAGTTCATCTAGCAACGAGTGATTGGATTGCATCTACATACCTTTGTAGATCACGCGCGGAAGCGTTCAAAGAACGGGGATGAGGAAGGCGTACTCGACGTGATCCAAATCACCGGAGATCCTAGCACCGAACGGACGGCACCTCCGCGTTCAACACACGTACGGTCAGCGTAACGTCTCCCTCTTCTTGATCCAGCAAGGGGGAAGGAGAGGTTGAGGAAGATGGCTCCAACAGCAGCACGACAGCGTGGTGGTGGTGGAGCTGCAGTACTCCGGCAGGGCTTTGCCAAGCACTATGGAGGAGGATGTGTTGGAGAGGGAGAGGGAGGCACCAAAGGCGTGTTATGAGAGGCCCTCCTTTCCCCACTATATATAGGGAGTCCAAGGGGGGGGGGGCGCCGGCCCTAGGAGATCCAGTCTCCTAGGGGGTTGCGGCCAAGGGAGGAATCCCTCCTCCCCAAGGCACCTAGGAGGTGCCTTCCCCCTTTGGGACTCTTCCCTTCTTGAACCCTAGGCGCATGGGCCTCTTGGGGCTGGTGACCTTGGCTCATATAGGCCAAGGCGCACCCCTTACAGCCCATGTGGCCCCCGGGGGAAGGTGGCCCCACCCGGTGGACCCCCGGGACCCTTCCGGTGGTCCCGGTACAATACCGGTGACCCCGAAACTTGTTCCGATGCCTGAAATAGCACTTCCTATATATAATTCTTTACCTCCGGACCATTCCGGAACTCCTCATGACATCCGGGATCTCATCCGGGACTCCGAACAACATTCGGGTTACTACATATACACAACCCTAGCGTCACCGAACCTTAAGTGTGTAGACCCTACGGGTTCGGGAGACATGCAGACATGACCGAGACGACTCTCCGGTCAATAACCAACAGCGGGATCTGGATACCCATGTTGGCTCCCACATGCTCCTCGATGATCTCATCGGATGAACCACGATGTCGAGGATTCAAGCAACCCCGTATACAATTCCCTTTGTCAATCGGTATGTTACTTGCCCGAGATTCGATCGTCGATATCCCAATACCTCGTTCAATCTCGTTACCGGCAAGTCACTTTACTCGTACTGTAATGCATGATCCCATGACCAGACACTTGGTCACTTTGAGCTCATTATGATGATGCATTACCGAATGGGCCCAGTGATACCTCTCCGTCATACGGAGTGACAAATTCCAGTCTTGATCCGTGTCAACCCAACAGACACTTTCGGAGATACCCGTAGTATACCTTTATAGTCACCCAGTTACGTTGTGGCGTTTGGTACACCCAAAGCACTCCTACGGTATCCGGGAGTTACACGATCTCATGGTCTAAGGAAAGGATACTTGACATTGGAAAACTCTAGCAAACGAACTATACGATCTTATGCTATGTTTAGGATTGGGTCTTGTCCATCACATCATTCTCCTAATGATGTGATCTCATTATCAATGACATCCAGTGTCCATAGTCAGGAAACCATGACTATCTGTTGATCAACGAGCTAGTCAACTAGAGGCTTACTAGGGACATGTTGGTGTCTATTATTCACACATGTATTACGATTTTCGGATAACACAATTATAGCATGAATAAAGACAATTATCATGAACAAGGAAATATAATAATAATGCTTTTATTATTGCCTCTAGGGCATATTTCCAACAGTCTCCCACTTGCACTAGAGTCAATAATCTAGTTACATTGTGATGAATCAAACACCCATGGAATTATGGTGTTGATCATGTTTTGCTCTAGGGAGAGGTTTAGTCAACGGATCTGCTACATTCAGGTCCGTATGTACTTTACAAATATCTATGTCTCCATCTTGAACATTTTCACGAATGGAGTTGAAGCGACGCTTGATGTGCCTTGTCTTCTTGTGAAACCTGGGCTCCTTGGCAAGTGCAATAGCTCCAGTGTTGTCACAGAAGAGTTTGATTGGCCCCGACGCATTGGGTATGACTCCTAGGTCGGTGATGAACTCCTTCACCCAAATTGCTTCATGCGCTGCCTCCGAGGCTGCCATGTACTCCGCTTCACATGTAGATCCCGCCACGACGCTCTGCTTGCAACTGCACCAGCTTACTGCCCCACCATTCAAAATATACACGTATCCGATTTGTGACTTAGAGTCATCCAGATCTGTGTCGAAGCTAGCGTCGACGTAACCTTTTACGACGAGCTCTTCGTCACCTCCATAAATGAGAAACATTTCCTTAGTCCTTTTTAGGTACTTCAGGATATTCTTGACCGCTGTCCAGTGTTCCTTGCCGGGATTACTTTGGTACCTTCCTACCAAACTTACGGCGAGGTTTACATCAGGTCTGGTACACAGCATGGCATACATAATAGAACCTATGGCTGAGGCATAGGGGATGACACTCATCTCCTCTATATCTTCTGCCGTGGTCGGACATTGAGCTGAGCTCAATTTCACACCTTGCAACACAGGCAAGAACCCCTTCTTAGACTGATCCATATTGAACTTCTTCAATATCTTATCAAGGTATGTGCTTTGTGAAAGACCTATGAGGCGTCTTGATCTATCTCTATAGATCTTGATGCCTAATATATATGCAGCTTCTCCAAGGTCCTTCATTGAAAAACTCTTATTCAAGTAGGCCTTAATGATGTCCAAGAGTTCTATATCATTTCCCATCAAAAGTATGTCATCTACATATAATATGAGAAATGCTACAGAGCTCCCACTCACTTTCTTGTAAACACAGGCTTCTCCATAAGTCTGCGTAAACCCAAACGCTTTGATCATCTCATCAAAGCGAATGTTCCAACTCCGAGATGCTTGCACCAGCCCATAAATCGAGCGTTGGAGCTTGCACACCTTGTCAGCATTCTTAGGATCGACAAAACCTTCCGGCTGCATCATATACAATTCTTCCTGAAGGAAACCATTAAGGAATGCCGTTTTGACGTCCATTTGCCATATCTCATAATCATAGAATGCGGCAATTGCTAACATGATTCGGACGGACTTTAGCTTCGCTACCGGTGAGAAAGTCTCATTGTAGTCAACCCCTTGAACTTGTCGATAACCCTTAGCGACAAGCCGAGCTTTATATATGGTCACATTACCATCCGCGTCTGTCTTCTTCTTAAAGATCCATTTATTTTCTATGGCTCGCCGCTCAATGGGCAAGTCAGTCAAAGTCCATACTTTGTTTTCATACATGGATCCTATCTCGGATTTCATGGCTTCTAGCCATTTGTCGGAATCTGGGCCCGCCATCGCTTCTTCATAGTTCGAAGGTTCACCGTTGTCTAACAACATAATTTCCAAGACAGGGTTGCCGTACCATCTGGTGCGGAACGTGTCCTTGTGGACCTTCGAATTTCAGTAGGAGCTTGATCAGAAGTATCTTGATCATCATCATTAACTTCCTCTCTAGTCGGTGCAGGCACCTCAGGAACATTTTCTTGAGCTGCGCCATTTTCCGGTTCAAGAGGTAATACTTCATCAAGTTCTACTTTCCTCCCACTTACTTCTTTCGAGAGAAACTCCTTCTCTAGAAAGGATCCATTCTTGGCAACAAAAATCTTGCCTTCGGATCTGAGGTAGAAGGTATATCCAATAGTTTCTTTAGGGTATCCTATGAAGACGCATTTTTCCGACTTGGGTTCGAGCTTTTCAGGTTGAAGTTTCTTGACATAAGCATCGCATCCCCAAACTTTTAGAAACGACAGCTTAGGTTTCTTCCCAAACCATAATTCATACGGTGTTGTCTCAACGGATTTTGACGGAGCCCTATTTAAAGTGAATGCGGCAGTCTCTAAAGCATATCCCCAAAAAGATAGCGGTAAATCGGTAAGAGACATCATAGATCGCACCATATCTAATAGAGTGCGATTACGATGTTCGGACACACCATTACGCTGAGGTGTTCCAGGCGTCGTGAGCTGTGAAACTATTCCACATTTTCTTAAGTGTGTGCCAAGCTCATGACTCAAGTATTCTCCTCCACGATCTGATCGCAGGAACTTGATTTTCCTGTCACGTTGATTCTCAACCTCACTCTGAAATTCCTTGAACTTTTCAAAGGTCTCAGACTTGTGTTTCATTAAATAGATATACCCATATCTACTCAAGTCATTAGTGAGGGTGAGAACATAACAATAGCCACCGCGAGCCTCAACACTCATTGGACCCCACACATCAGTATGTATGATTTCCAATAAGTTGGTTGCTCGCTCCATTGTTCCTGAGAACAGAGTCTTGGTCATTTTACCCATGAGGCATGGTTCGCACGTGTCAAATGATTCGTAATCAAGAGACTCTAAAAGTCCATCAGCATGGAGCTTCTTCATGCGTTTGACACCTATGTGACCAAGGCGGCAGTGCCACAAGTATGTGGGACTATCATTATCAATCTTACATCTTTTGGTACTCACACTATGAACATGTGTAGCATTACGCTCGAGATTCATTAAGAATAAACCATTCACCATCGGAGCATGACCATAAAACATATCTCTCATATAAATAGAACAACCATTATTCTCGGATTTAAATGAGTAGCCATCTCGTATTAAACGATATCCTGATACAATGTTCATGCTCAAACTTGGCACTAAATAACAATTATTGAGGTTCAAAACTAATCCCGTTGGTAATGTAGAGGTAGCGTACCGACGGCAATCACATCGACCTTGGAACCATTCCCGACACACATCGTCACCTCGTCCTTCGCCAGTCTCCACTTATTCCGCAGCTCCTGCTTTGAGTTACAAATGTGAGCAACTGCACCGGTATCAAATACCCAGGAGCTACTACGAGTACTGGTAAGGTACACATCAATTACATGTATATCACATATACCTTTCATTTTGCCGGCCTTCTTGCCCGCTAAGTATTTGGGGCAGTTCCGCTTCTAGTGACCACTTTCCTTGCAATAAAAGCACTCAGTCTCGGGCTTGGGTCCATTCTTTGGCTTCTTCCCGGCAGCTTGCTTGCCGGGCACGGCAACTCCCTTGCCGTCTTTCTTGAAGGTTTTCTTACCCTTGCCTTTCTTGAACTTAGTGGTTTTATTCACCGTCAACACTTGATGTTCCTTTTTGACTTCTACCTCTATTGATTTCAGCATTGCAAATACTTCAGGAATGGTCTTTTCCATCCCCTGCATATTGAAGTTCATCACAAAGCTCTTGTAGCTCGGTGGAAGCGACTGAAGGATTCTGTCAATGACCGCGTCATCTGGGAGATTAACTCCTAGCTGAGTCAAGCGGTTATGTAACCCAGACATTGTGAGTATGTGCTCACTGACAGAACTGTTTTCCTCCATCTTACAGCTAAAGAACTTGTCGGAGACTTGATATCTCTCGACCCGGGCATGAGCTTGGAAAACCATTTTCATCTCTTCGAACATCTCATATGCTCTGTGTCTCTCAAAACGCTTTTGGAGCCCCGGCTCTAAGCTGTAAAGCATGCCGCACTGAACGAGGGAGTAGTCATCGGTACGTGCCTGCCAAGCGTTCATAATGTCTTGTTCTGCAGGGAGAACAGGTGCGTCACCTAGCGGTGCTTGTAGGACATAATCTTTCTTGGCAGCTGTGAGGATGATCCTCAGGTTCCGGACCCAGTCCGTGTAGTTGCTGCCATCGTCTTTCAGCTTGGTTTTCTCTAGGAACGCATTGAAGTTGAGGACTACGTTGGCCATTTGATCTACAAGACATATTGTAAATATTTTTAGACTAAGTTCATGATAATTAAGTTCATCTAATCAAATTATTCAATGAACTCCCACTTAGATAAACATCCCTCCTGTAATCTAAGTATAACATGATCCGAGTTAACTAGGCCGTGTCCGATCATCACGTGAGACGGACTAGCCAACGTCGGTGAACATCTTCATGTTGATCGTATCTTCTATACGACTCATGCTCGACCTTTCGGTCTTCTGTGTTCCGAGGCCATGTCTATACATGCTAGGCTCGTCAAGTCAACCTAAGTGTTTGCATGTGTAAATCTGTCTTACACCCATTGTATGTGAACGTTAGAATCTATCACACCCGATCATCACGTGGTGCTTCGAAACAACGAACTGTCGCAACGGTGCACAGTTAGGGGGAACACTTTCTTGAAATTATTATGAGGGATCATCTTATTTACTACCGTCGTTCTAAGTAAACAAGATGCATAAATATGATAAACATCACATGCAATCAAATAATAATAGTGACATGATATGGCCAATATCACATAGCTGCTTTGATCTCCATCTTGGGGCTCCATGATCATCTTGTCACCGGCATGACACCATGATATCCATCATCATGATCTCCATCATCGTGTCTCCATGAAGTTGCTCGCCAACTATTACTTCTACTACTATGGCTAACACGTTTAGCAATAAAGTAAAGTAATTTACATGGCGTTTCTCAATGACACGCATGTCATACAATAAATAAAGACAACTCCTATGGCTCCTGCCGGTTGTCATACTCATCGACATGAAAGTCGTGATTCCTATTACAATAGCATGAACATCTCATACATCACATATATATCATTCATCATTCATCACAACTTTGGCCATATCATATCACAAAGCACTTGCTGCAAAAACAAGTTAGACGTCCTCTAATTGTTGTTGCAAGTTTTACGTGGCTGAAGTAGGGTTCTAGCAAGAACGTTTTCTTACCTACGTGAAAGCCACAACATGATTTGTCAACTTTTATTTACCCTTCATAAGGACCCTTTTCATCGAATCCGCTCCAACTAAAGTAGGAGAGACAGACACCCACCAGCCACCTTATGCAACTTGTGCATGTTAGTCGGTGGAACCGGTCTCACGTAAGCGTACGTGTAAGGTTGGTCTGGGCCGCTTCATCCCACAATACCGTTGAAGCAAGATAAGACTAGTAGAGGCAAGAAAGTTCACAACATCAACGCCCACAACAAATTGTGTTCTACTCGTGCAAGAGAACCACACATAGACCTAGCTCTGATACCACTGTTGGGGAACGTAGCAGAAACCAAAAAATTTCCTACGATTTCACCAAGATCCATCTAGGAGTTCATCTAGCAACGAGTGATCGGATTGAATCTACATACCTTTGTAGATCACGCTCGGAAGCGTTCGAAGAACGGGGATGAGGAAGGCATACTCGACATGATCCAAATCACCGGAGATCCTAGCGCCGAACGGACGGCACATCCGCGTTCAACACACGTACGGTCAGCATAACGTCTCCTTCTTCTTGATCCAGCAAGGGGGAAGGAGAGGTTGAGGAAGATGGCTCCAACAGCAGCACGACGGCGTGGTGGTGGTGGAGCTGCAGTACTCCGGCAGGGCTTCGCCAAGCACTATGGAGGAGGAGGATGTGTTGGAGAGGGAGAGGGAGGCACCAAAGGCGTGTTATGAGAGGCCCTCCTTTACCCACTATATATAGGGAGTACAAGGGGGGGGGGCGCTGGCCCTAGGAGATCCAATCTCCTAGGGGGGTGCCGGCCCTAGGAGATCCAATCTCCTAGGGGGGTGCGGCCAACGGAGGAATCCCTCCTTCCCAAGGCACCTAGGAGGTGCCTTCCCCCTTTGGGACTCTTCCCTTCTTGAACCCTAGGCGCATGGGCCTCTTGGGGCTTGTGCCCTTGGCCCATATAGGCCAAGGCGCACCCCCTACAGCCCGTGTCCCCCGGGGGCAGGTGGCCCCACCCGGTGGACCCCCGGGACCCTTCCGGTGGTCCCGGTACAATACCGGTGACCCCGAAACTTGTCCCGATGCCCGAAATAGCACTTCCTATATATAATTCTTTACCTCCGGACCATTCCTGAACTCCTCGTGACGTCCGGGATCTCATCCGGGACTTCGAACAACATTCGGGTAACTGCATATACACAACCCTAGCGTCACCAAACCTTAAGTGTGTAGACCCTACGGGTTCAGGAGACATGCAGACATGACCGAGACGACTCTCCGGTCAATAACCAACAGCGGGATCTGGATACCCATGTTGGCTCCCACATGCTCCTCGATGATCTCATCGGATGAACCACGATGTCGAGGATTCAAGCAACCCCGTATACAATTCCCTTTGTCAATCGGTATGTTACTTGCCCGAGATTCGATCGTCGGTATCCCAATACCTCGTTCAATCTTGTTACCGGCAAGTCACTTTACTCGTACCGTAATGCAGGATCCCGTGACCAGACACTTGGTCACTTTGAGCTCATTATGATGATGCATTATCGAGTGGGCCCGGTGATACCTCTCCGTCATACGGAGTGACAAATCCCACTCTTGATCCGTGTCAAGCCAACAGACATTTTCGGAGATACCCGTAGTATACCTTTATAGTCACCCAGTTACATTGTGACATTTGGTACACCCAAAGCACTCCTACGGTATCCGGGAGTTACACGATCTCATGGTCTAAGGAAAGGATACTTGACATTGGAAAACTCTAGCAAACGAACTATACGATCTTATGCTATGTTTAGGATTGGGTCTTGTCCATCATATCATTCTCCTAATGATGTGATCTCATTATCAATGACATCGAGTGTCCATAGTCAGGAAACCATGACTATCTGTTGATCAACGAGCTAGTCAACTAGAGGCTTACTAGGGACATGTTGGTGTCTATTATTCACACATGTATTACAATTTCCGGATAACACAATTATAGCATGAATAAAGACAATTATCATGAACAAGGAAATATAATAATAATGCTTTTATTATTGCCTCTAGGGCATATTTCCAACACCCATTTGGTGGATTTCAGACGCAAATAAAAGCAACAACAATCATTCAAGAGGACTGTAAAGCTCTTGTCTTTGATAAACAAATTACAAAGGTATTTCTTATTACATTTTATTTGAACGAGTACTTAAGTATAAAAGGGGCGGAGCAGCTCCGCATTCCAAGCCCGTGGCTCATCCTTCTTATGCTCGACATTGTAAAGGTGGTATGCTCCATTGTGGAGCACTCTGGTGATAATGAAGGGACCTTCCCAAGCTGGGGCGAGCTTGTGTGGTTTCTGCTGATCCACTCGAAGAACCAAGTCACCCTCTTGAAAGGCTCGACCCTTCACGTGTCTAGCATGGAATTGACGCGAGTCTTGTTGATAAATGGTCGACCGGATCAAAGACATCTCTCTTTCCTCCTCTAGGAGGTCAACTGCGCCTTGCCAAGCTTGTTCTGCTTCATCTTCAGAGAAGAGCTCAACTCGTGGTGCATTGTGAAGCAAGTCACTCGGTAGAACTGCCTCAGCTCCATAGACCAAAAAGAATGGAGTTCGGCCAGTCGGCCAATTGGGAGTTGTCCTTAATCCCCAAAGAACTGATGGAAGTTCATCAACCCAGGCGCCCACTGCCTGCTTGAGATCTCGCATCAGTCGAGGTTTTAGTCCTTTGAGAATCAGGCCATTTGCTCTTTCTGCTTGTCCATTCAACTGGGGATGGGCGACTGAAGCATAGTCGACTCGCGTGCCTTGTGAGGCGCAGAAGGTTCTGAACTCATCAGAATTGAAGTTGGATCCATTGTCAGTGATGATGCTGTGCGGAACCCCATATCTGAATGTCAACTCTCTGATGAAGCTGACAGCAGTACTAGCTTCAAGATTCTTAATAGGCTTGGCTTCGATCCATTTGGTAAACTTGTCGACTGCTACAAGCACGTGAGTAAACTCACTCCTACTACTCTTTAGTGGACCAACCATGTCCAATCCCCAAACAGTAAAGTGCCAGACGAGTGGAATGGTCTTCAGGGCTGATGCAGGTTTGTGCGACATATTGGAGTAGAACTGGCGGCCTTCACATCTGTCGACTATATCTTTCGCCATTTCATTTGCTCGTGGCCAATAAAATCCAGCTCGGTATGCTTTAGCCACAATGGTCCGAGAGGACGCATGGTGACCACAGGTCCTCGAATGGATGTCGTGGAAGATCACTCGACCTTCTTCTGGTGTTATGCATTTCTGGCTGACTCCAGTTGCACTTTCTCTGAACAGTTGTCCTCTTATTACAATAAAGGCTTTGGATCGACGGACGATCTGTCGAGCCTCTTCTTCATCCTCTGGGAGCTCTTTCCTAAGGATATATGCAATATATGGCACCGTCCAGTCAGGAGTGATGACCAACACCTCCATGATCAAGTCGACCACGGCTGGGACCTCGACTTCAGTCGGATCTGTGGCACTCTTAGGCTGCGGGGGCTCTTCAGCGAAGGGATCTTCTTGAACTGAAGGTGCATGAATATGCTCCAGGAACACATTACTGGGAATAGCTTCTCTCTTGGAGCCTATCTTTGCTAAATCATCTACTGCTTGATTTTTCAGTCGGGGTATATGATGGAGCTCTAACCCCTCAAACTTATTTTCCAACTTCCTCACCATGTTACAGTAACCAGTCATGGCTGGGCTTCTGACGTCCCATTCCTTCATCACTTGATTGACTACCAAATCTGAGTCGCCATAGACCATGAGGCGACGGACACCGAGTGAGATGGCCATACGCAACCCATAGAAGAGTGCTTCATATTCTGCTTTGTTATTGGAGGAATCAAAGTGAATCTGGAGGACATATTTGAGCTTGTCTCCTCGGGGGGATACCAGTACCACCCCAGCACCGGAACCATTCAACATCTTGGAGCCATCAAAGAACATGGTCCAGTGCTCCGAGTGAACTTGAGTCGGCAGTTGTTGTTCAATCCGTTCGGCGAGGAAATCCGCTATTGCTTGGGACTTGATAGCTTTCTTTGCCTCGAACTTGATATCTAAGGGAAGGAGTTCAATCGCCCACTTTGCCACTCGATCAGTTGCATCTCTGTTGTTCAGAATCTCTGATAATGGAGCGTTGCTGACGACTGTAATGGAGTGATCAGAGAAGTAATGTGCAACCTTCTTCGTGTTCATATAAATCCCATAAACAAGCTTCTGATAATGTGGATATCTTTGCTTTGATGGAGTCAAAACTTCAGAGACATAGTATACTGGGCGCTGAACTTTGTAGGCTTTTCCTTCTTCTTCCCGCTCGACCGTAAGTATTGTACTGACAACTTGTCCAGTGGCTGCAATGTAAAGCAGTAAAGGCTATTTGCTGATTGGAGCAGCAAGCACCGGCTGGGTGGAAAGCAGGGCTTTGAGCTCTGCAAATGCTGCATCAGCCTCAGGAGTCCACCCGAACTTATCTGACTTCTTCACCAGTCGATAAAGAGGTAGTGCCTTTTCACCGAGGCGAGAAATGAATCGACTTAGGGTGGACAAACAACCAGTAAGCTTCTGGACATCATGCACACGCACATGGCGTTTCATCCGGAGTATGGAACCCACTTTCTCTGGGTTAGCGTCGATCCCTCGTTCGGAAACGAGAAAACCGAGTAATTTTCCGCCTGGAAATCCAAACGTGCACATTGATGGATTGAGCTTGATATCATACCTTCTGAGGTTGGCAAAGGTTCCAGCAAGGTCAGCCAATAGGTCGGAACTTTTACGTGACTTGACCACAATGTCATCCATGTATGCTTCCACATTCCGACTGATCTGAGTGAGCAAGCACTTCTGAATCATCCGCATGAATGTGGCTCCAGCGTTCTTCAAACCGAATGGCATATTGACATAACAGAAGCACCCAAATGGGGTGATGAAAGCTATTTTTATCTCATCGGGTCCATACAGACGGATCTGATGATACCCGGAATAAGCATCCAAAAAGGACAAATGCTCACACCCCGCAGTCGAGTCGACTATTTGGTCGATGTGAGGGAGAGGAAAGTGATATTTCGGATAGGCCCGACTGATATGTTTGAAGTCGATGCACATGCGAAGTGAGTCGACCTTCTTTGGGACCATGACAACATTAGCTAACCACTCGGAGTGGTAAATCTCTCGGATAAACTCAGCTGCCAGAAGCCGAGCCACTTCTTCATCGATTGTCTTCCTCTTCTGTACGGCGGACCGTCGAAGATGTTCTTTGACTGGTTTCACCATTGGGTCGACTCGCAAACGATGCTCAGCCAGTCCCCTGGGAACACCTGGCATGTCAGAAGGTTTCCATGCAAAGATGTCCCAATTCTCACGGAGGAACTGGATGAGCGCTTCTTCCTATTTGGAGTCGAGTGTTGTTGAAATGTGAGTCGGAGCAGCATTGGGATCCGTTGGATGAATATGAATCGGCTTCGTTTCACCAGATGACTGGAATGCTGAATCTGTGGCAGGCTTCTTAGCACGCAACAAATCACTCGGATCTGCATTTTTTTGATACTCCTACAACTCCACTACTGCCATTTGTGCATCGGCAATCTTTGAGCCCTTCTGGAAGCACTCTTCTGCCTTCTTTCGACTGCCAGTGATAGTGATCACCCCTTTAGGACCAGGCATCTTCAATTTGAGGTACACGTAACATGGTCGAGCCATAAAACATGCATAAGCTGGCATGCCTAAAATAGCATGATAGGCACTTTGGAAATCCACAACTTCAAATGTCAACTTTTCCTTGCGATAATTCTTGGAATCACCGAAAACTACATCAAGGGCGATCTGACCGAGTGACGCAGGAATAACTCCATGGAAACTCATATTACTTTCACTGAGTCTGGACATCGGAATGCCCATTCCTTTCAACGTCTCTGCATATAGTATATTCAGACCACTGCCACCATCCATCAAAACCTTAGTCAATCGAGTGCCTTTGACTACTGGGTCGACCACCAGCGCTTGCCTCCCAGGGGTGGCTATGTGCGTTGGGTGATCGGACTGGTCGAATGTAATGGCAGTCTGAGACCACTTCAAATAACTGGGTGTCACTGGAGCGACCATGTTCACTTCTCTGTTGATGACTTTCAGTCGACTCTTACTCTCAACATCAGGAAAATCATTAGAGTAGAATTGACGTGGGGGTAACCATCATCATCTTCCTCCTCATCCTCAACTTTGTCCGCTTCCTTCTTCTTTTCCTTGGGTTGTTTCTCTCGGAATTGCTGGATTAGGAGTCAACATTGTTGAGTGATATGCTTCGGGTAAATGAAATTACCCTCTTCATCTTTTTTGGTGTGAATGTGGCATGGTAAATCTAGCACATCATTTCCATCTTGATCTTTTACTTTCTTGCGGTTCCACGGCCCTTTGGGTTTCCCTTTGAACTTTCCTTGAGTCACGGCTAAGGCTTCACCAGGAGCAGCTGGCTCGGCTTTGTGCTTCTGCTTCCGACTGGAGTTCCCTCCTCCGGTTTCGTGGGCGACTGTTTTGTGCTTGCCATTCCGGAGTCGGTCTTCTTGTTCACCATTGGCGTATTTGGTGGCAATCTCCATCATCCGAGTTAGAGTCATATCTCCTCTCCGACCGAATTTCAGGTTCAACTCCCGATACTTAACGCCTTCTTTGAAGGCACAAATTGCCTAGTGATCCGACACATTCTCCACCGTGTGGTGCAACGTGATCCATCTCTGGATATAATCTCTCAAAGTTTCATTCGGTTTCTGAACACAACACTGCAATTCTATCAGCCCTGCTGGCCGTTTGCAAGTACCTTCAAATGTTTTGACAAATACTCGGGCAAGATCTTCCCAAGTATAAATACTACTAGGTGCTAACTGATTCAGCCACGCTCTAGACGAGCCCTCCAACATCAAAGGAAGGTGCTTCATGGCCACTTCATCATTGCCACCACCAATCTGTACAGCCACTCGATAATCCTCAAGCCAAGTGTCAGGCTTGGACTCGCCAGTGAACTTACTGACTCCAATCGCCAACCAGAAGTTGGGAGGAATCACCGCAGCCCTGATGGCTCTGCTGAAGCACTCTGGACCTGAGACATGTACCCTGCTGCTGGTTGGGAAATCTCTGTCGTGACCTTCTCTATGAGCTCTGTTTCTGTCGACCAGACCCTGAACGAGAATAGATCTCGCATCAAACCCCGGCTCCCTGGGGTCGACTGGAATCCTTCGCCCACCACTGTGAGGATGTCTGTCGTCATGCTGCCGAGGCATGTATGACTCACTCCTTGGGAGAGGCGTGGGCACTCGACGACGATCATCGTGATCGAGTCAGTGATCATAGTGCTCGCGGTTTCTGTACTGATCTCGCCGGTCCCCACGTCCTTCACGCCTCAGGGGCGATCTCGGGCTGTGAGCCGACTGGACTGTGTCTGCAACTACGGGCCTGCTATGGATCCTATTCCGCGACTGAGATACTGTTGTATTCTGCTCTCCCACCGCACGGAGCAAAGCTCGGATCTGCACCAAACCTCGACCAGCTTCTGACTGGGAAGGTTGGATTGACTCCGCTATTCGGGCCACAGCTGCGATATTCTGGATCGGAGTTCAGTATACCTGAGTCGGAGGCGGAAAAAGTTGGCGTCGACTGGACTCGGGGATACGCTGCCGAGCACGCTCGTCAAGTGCGCGCTGGAGGTTCTCCAGTCAAGTGCGCTCATCCAAGTTGGCCAGACGCGCCTCCTCCAAGGCCTGGGCCTCAGGGGTTTCTCCAACGATAGGAGTGTGAAGCGCATCCATGTTCCGGTGGCGAAGTTCTTCCCTTTGCTGCGAAGAGAGGGGTTTGGGGAGGTACGCTTCGTGAACACGCGACGGATCACCGTCCCCATCGCCTCCGTCTTCACGGGTGAAGCCAGGAGGACTGTGTGGTCCATTGACCATCAAAACTTCTGCCGCGGGGTCGCTGCTGTCGCACTCGGATGCAGTCTCTACGGAGCCAGTTGAACGCGCCGTAGAGAGTTTCATCAGGCTCAATTGCCGCGACTTGGGGGGTGGCCGACTGGCGAACCACCGCATGCCTCACCCACCGCAGAAGCCTCGATCGACCGGAACTTGCTCCGGCGGGCTGCGGGGAGGGAGGTCAGCACAGGAGCCGACCGATACTAAGTCGACGGCTGCCGTAGGAGGACGCGACGGACGCACACGCGAAAGTGTGTTGCCCCGCGGACGGGGAGCGCCTCGACGTTAAGTGGCACTTCTTGGAGCCAAGCGGAGTCATCGGCGACGAATACGAGCGCACCAAGATGGATCTCGCGGCCCTCGGACAAACCTCCGCCCGAAACCATGTTGATGGGGATCGGAAAAAATCGCAACTTCTCCAACAAGTCGCTAAGACACCTGCCCCACGGTGGGCGCCAACTGTCGTGGTTCTAAGTCTGACAGTAGAATGGGGGTAGGAGTGTAGAGGCAAGATCCTAGCTATGGAGGAGTTTTACACACGAGTTTTACGAGTTCAGGCCCTTCTCGGAGGAAGTAACAGCCCTACGTCTCGGAGCCCGGAGGCAGTCGACTGGATTATATGCGTGTGAATTACAGGGGGTGCCAACCCTTGTGCCTGTGGAGGGGGTGGCTTATATAGAGTGCGCCAGGACCCCAGCCAGCCCACGACACAGAGGGTTTAAGGTACATTGAAGAGAGAACATTACTGGAAATGCCCACATTAAAGTGTTGTGAATGCTAATTAAGCCTATGAGTAAATGCTCGACCGTTGCATATGCAGAGTGGCTTTAGCTCTTCTGCCTGTCGAGTGACTTCTGCGACGGTCGAGTGACATCGATTCTTCCGAGTGGAACGTTTCTGGTCGAGTGAATGATGATACTCTTTGGATGATCCTGGCTTTAGGGTGCTGTCCTAGGGGAGAATGTCTAGGTCAGGTCTATGACCCTACCCTAGGTACGTAGCTTCATCACCCCCCCCCTTGCCCAGTCTGAATTGGACAAGGGGAAGGGGGCGCCCCCTTCTTCCTTGTCTTCTCTCCTCTTTCCCTTCTTCTCCTTCTTGGACTAGGATAGGGGGAAACCTACTCCTACAAGGAGTAGGATTCCACCCCACTTGGCACGCCCAAAGGAAGAAAATGAGGTGAGGATGATAACAAGGAACCAAGATGCGGCGGCCAAGGAGAGGAGGTTGGAGGCCGAGGAGAGGAGGGTGGTGGCCGAGGAGAGGAAGGTGGCATTGTAGGAGAAGAAATTGGCCATGGAGGAGCGATCTAGATTGTTAGAATGTGAGAAGTACTTGATCTCCGGGGACACATCTACACTCGATGTGAAGCAAAAGGAGTACGTCAATCTTGCCCGTGAAGAAGTCTTGGTCCAAAAAAGAGCCATGGGCATGTGAGGTATGGGAGCTACCATGGGAGGCATGGGTGGCTTCGGAGCTACCATGGGAGGCATGGGAGCATCTACGGGAGGCATCGGTGGCATGGGGGGCATGGGTGGCTTCGGAGATACCATGGGCGGCATGGGAGGCATGTGTGGCTTCGGAGCTACCATGAGACGCATGGGTGGCTTCGGAGCTACCATGGGAGGCATGTGTTTTGGGTCTCTCATGGGAGGCATGGGAGCACCTCCGGGTGACATGGGTGGACACATGTCTTCCGGGGTGCCTCACATACCTTCGCATGATGCCGTTAGAGATCCTGTGAACACCTTTCGAGCTCCCCATGATGATGGGGTGCGCGACAATGAAGAGGAGGAGGAAGAATCGTCTTCGGATGAGGATGAAGAATCGGAGGAAGAGGAGGACGATGATGATGTGGCATGATTGTTGATGTGCCATTTGTTTGTGTGAACTTTTATGTGTCATGAACTTGGTTGGGTGATTTTGAACTTGGTTGGATGATGATGTGGCATGATTGTTGATTTGCTGTGCAATTGAACTATGTTATGCCTTTTATTTTGCATATTTGTTTAATGTTTGAAACATCATCACATTGTCAAAATGGACATGTAAAATCTTATTTGCAAGCGCCGGCTGCTCGCGCACGCTGTAAGTTAGCACGCCATATTTTGCAGCGGCCGCTGGAGTCAGCGTCCTGCCGCGCGTAAAAACTGCTATTTCCATGCTGTAAAAAGGTTTTAGTGCGCGTGGTTGCGCGCCTGCTGAAGATGCTCTTAGCGATGACTACAATTTAACCTAACACACATCGCCAACCACAGGAATGAGAAGAGGGACCTGACCTTTACTTGCAAAACCAAAACGGAGCTAGCATCGTGAGACGGAGGGGGGGCATGGAGGGAAGCGACAGGGAGGGAATTTAAATGCTTCTGTTCAAGGCAATAAAGAACATCATCACCTCTCCACCTCGACGCAGCTTAGCTGTCCGGCGCCCTCATTATATATCGCCACGGGAGCTGCACCACCACCCCTCAAATACTCAGGCACAGGGCAGGGGGCTCTCACTTGGTCCGTGTCCTTCACCCCGGCCGGCAGCGCTAGCTAGTACGTGCATGCAAGTGCCCTTCCAAGCGCGCGCCTCCAAACCACCCTATCTCCACCTCCACCTCCACACCCACATTAGTTTGGTTTCGCGTACACGTTCCGTGTCACTAGCTGGGTAGCTTCAACGTACTCCAAAGGTAATGTACCGCGCGGCAACGTCGGCTATTTAATTGCATCGATGGATCATTAGTATAGCTAGGTTGATGGAGGAGTATTCTGTTGATGTTGTTTTATGTTTGAGATCGAGCGAAAGCATGACATGAGCTATATTTGGTGTGCATTGTGCAGTGCAGCGGTGGTGTGCGGAGTTAGCTTGAAGATGAGCAGGAACAATGGCAAGGGGCCGAAGCTGGACCTGAGGCTGAGCTTCTCGCGGTCACGCGGCGGCGGCGGCGGCGGCGGCGGAGGGGGTCCATCGGCTGCGCCGCCGGGAGGCAGCAACTCGCCGAGGAGGATGTCTTCGTCGTCTTCTTCCTCGGCATCCCCGCCGAGCTCGTGCGTGTCGTCGGAGGGGAGCCCGGAGGCTGGCGGGGGCAGTGGTGGCTCGGCGATGATCCTCGCGGGCTGCCCCCGGTGCATGATGTACGTGATGCTGTCGCGGGAGGACCCCAAGTGCCCCAAGTGCCAGAGCACAGTGCTCCTCGACTTCAACGACGTGGGCGCCGACCACCGCAACCCAGGGTTCGGCTCCGGCAAGGTCGGCAAGGGCAAGCGCGGCTGAACCGACCGGCCGGGCTTCTTCGATCTAGATGCTTAGCCGTCGTGTCGTCGATCGCCTAGCTGCCGTCCTCTTTAGTTTCTCATCAATCGTGTGCGTGCGTGTTCGTTGGTGTTGGTGTGTGCGTGCGTGCGAGTTGGGTCAAGAAGAAAGGAATTATTCCGTAGACCCGTCCCTTCCATGGACTAGCTAGTGGGACGCCGGGGTGCCCATGGAACGGGTCTAGGTAATAATTTCATCTGTTGTGTGAGTCGTGACTGCGTGCGTTTGTAGTACGGGGCAGTACTGGCAAGGATTAAGATTTTGTCTCTGAGGTTTTATAGAAGGCAGTAATGCGCTTGTCTCGCCCCGTCCTTTGGCGCCAGGCACAGCCGTGAAGCTTGACGCGGCCGGGGCATAAATACGCTGCAGTGACGCATTTCATTTCATACGGACGAACGACCGACGTCGAGCTATAGCTCTGGCTAGCTATGTCAGATAGGCAGCTCATTCATTCTCGTTTAACTCGCGCACATGTCCTACGTACGCCGCATCGATCGAACATACGTACGCACGTACGTACGTACGCCTGCATGCATAATAACCTTTTCTGAATATATACTGTATGTATGGTTTTTGCATGATAAATTGTAGTACTAGTACTCCTACTCAGAACATGCAAAGATCATCATGAGATTAACATGAATGAAGACTCGGGCAGTCAAATCAAAGTTGAGAAAAGTCTTGTTTTCTCGAGACCATGCATGAACTAATAAAGCTCAGACAACTTTTCCTGCAAAATAAGTTTGCATGTTGCACGGTTCAGACTTCAGACCACACACCACACCAGAGAGAAAGAAGCAAGGGAAGAGGCAGGCACGCATGGGAAGATGCTGGGTGGTTAGAGTCATTCAAAGGGGAGACTATTGCGGATTAACTCGCTTTTAAACCCAGAATGAATGCACGAGTAATTGGAGACAGTTGTGCAATAACAAAGAGGGGCATCGATCGTGTCAGGGCGCCGATGCATCAAACCACACAGTCGATGCCAACCTTGTCGCTTCAATGCGTTGTTGCTGAAATGCAAGGAAGGCCAATTGATTCCTCACACAGCCAGCCACTAAATGTGCCCTCATTTCCACTTCGTCTCAGCCTGCCCGGCTGTCTGGTACGCTAGCTTTCCACTGTACTCGCTACGCTCTACTGTGCGTACGTGCCTCTTCTGGACACAGAATCAAGGCACGCTGCGGCCGCTCCATCCCCTTGCACAGTCGCCGGCTTAATGCCGTCGAGAAATAAACAGTGCAACAGCCGCAGCAGCAAGAAGATTATGAAAATTACTGGCAGCAGCACAGTGTGCATGCGCCCCAACATAAATTAAGGCAGGCTCGATGGCCTCCCTTCTGAAAAGGACCTGTCCAACAGTGACCTCCGGAGAAGACGCTTGTCGATATCAAGTTAGCTGGCCACTTTTAGGCAGACGCGCGCAGGCAGGCAGAGGTGTTATGGTGGGCATTCAGCTGATGGTATCCCGGTCCGTGCAAAGCTAGCGCCGATCGAGTACATGTGTGCATGGTCGTGCATGCAGAGTAGTAAACCGCGGCAATGCATGCATGGCCATACATATCCATCCTTGTCAGGCAAATTAAACGGATCGACCAATCAATCGACCAACCACTCGATTTCGGAACCCCTCCGAGCTAAAAGACCAGCTCATAATCAACCCCGATCATCGCAATTGAAGGCCATATAGTGCCTAGAGAGAAGATACGTACGGAGTACTAAAAACTAATAAGTGCCCATGAATATGAGTTGTTGCTTCTTGGCCAGGGTCACAGCTCCGACTGAGCTGTTCTTCTTTCTATGCAAAGATGCAGCGAATCATGCGTCCAAAATGTTTTGGTCATCAGATGCTCAATCGATCAAGTACTCCGTTTGATGCTCGGTGCCGCCATCTAGGAGTACTTCAACCATGAATGGAGATTGGTAGGAATCATAAGTTCACTTTTGTGCCTAGATGGGGGTAGTAAACTAACTACTCCATTATACAAAGTGAGAAGGGCTGGTTGATCGGCATGAGAAATGATTTCATGGCATGTAGTATATATGCATGCACGGCACAAGAAACTTATTAAGGATGGTGCAGAAATTAAGCAGTGGGGGTGCTACCACAACTCAAAAGAACTGTCGTAGCTGGTACGCCAGTGTCAACAGCCTAGCTTGCAGATTTGTTGTGCAAATCGTATACCTAGCTATTACGAGGTCAATGGTCCATACGCATTTGATATAGCCAGCTAGCTGTACTACAAAGTACGTACTAGTACGTGGATCACTACTGGCAGACCGATCTCTGCCCGCCTGTTTTTATTTTTACTTTCATGAAATACAGCAAAAGCTTGGCCTTTTCGTTAATTGAGCAAGGAGTAAAAAGTATGTACAAGGCCGAAGCCAAAAAGAAGCAAACGTACTATTCTCCCGGAATGATCACCCCTAAGTGTTTCCCTCTGGCAATACACCACAATCTAACCTCTCTCTTGGTATTGCCAAATACCATCATAGGCAAGGACGCAAAATTTGGCATGCATTTCATGTAGCCAGCTAGCTGTACTACAAAGTACGTACTAGTACGTGGATCTCTACAGGCAGACCGATTTCGGCTTGCTTGTCCAATGCTTAAAACTTTGTGAAGCAAAAGTGTCGTGCGTACGACGATCTATCGGACCGGTAATGGCCCCTTTGCGATTTGACTGTGGCATGTGGGGATACACTCGTGCAAAGAGCAGAATCAACAGACCACACAAGTGTTCACCCAGGTTCGAACCGCCGTGAGGCGTAAAATCCTACCCCTGCTTTGTATATTGGATGTGTTTGAGCTAAGTACAAGGAGCTTAGCTTGCCGGTAAGGTGCGCGGGAAGTGCGGCTACGCATGTAAATGAGCAATGTGTCGACCTTTGCAGATCATGCCAGTAGATAATCTTACTTCTCGAGATAGCAACTCCCCCATGTGACAATTCTGATGATAATCGTGAAGCAGATGATCCTGAGGCAGAAAACTTGGCCATGAACATCTATTCACAACAACATCCTGTAGCAAGGACAAACTGTTCGAAGGAGAAGAAGAGGCGAGGTGAGCGCGGACCTACTTTGGGGCATGGTTTAGAGAGTATTATAGCAAGGACCGGATCTACGATGAAGGTTGGCTTCATGGAGGGAGCAAACATGCCTATTAACCCTCTCCAAGCAGCAAAACTAGTTCGAAGGTTGGTTTTGAAGTCAAAAATCATTTGCCATTAAAAACCAAGTGGAAGGAGTAGAGTGCAGAAGGGAATAAGCATATGCTTCCTGAAGCATAAAATTCATTAAAGGTCAGCCATCAAATGAATCTCTTTTGCATTTGTGCCATACCACATCTTTTTAACTTCGCACCCTAAATGTTGTAACATGCATGTGTGTATAATGTCTGCAACTAATGGTTGAGTTTCCAAACAACGCTCCATTGCCCAAGGGAGTTTCTGACCCCGAGCAAGCAGTCGCATCCCCACCCAGCCGCCGCCGCTGTTCCCGTTGCAGTCCCGCCGCCGCCGTGCCCTAGCAACCTCGTTTCCCACTGCGACCGTTCGCCTGAGCTCCGATGGAGAAGCGGCACGGTGATAAATCGCAGCCCACAGGAACCATCCGATATAGTTGAACGACATGTATGTTTCTAGTCGAAACCCTAGCAATTAGGATTAGTCGATTTAATGGGCGATTTAACTGTTGTTCATTGAGTTGCTTCAGTTTTCAAACAATACTGACATTTATTTAGGATTGGGCTCGTGATAGTGGAAGCTAGTGTGAAAAAATGAAAACCCTAGAAATTAGGATCCGTTCATAGGAGCCCATATTAGATTCTGTGGTAATTTCGATCCTCATAATCGCTTTCATTTTTACAATTTTGATTTGCAAATTTCGTCTTTGATTGATTGCTAGCTCTACCTGGATGGAAGAGTTTTGCGTCGGAGACGAGCAGTTGCTGGCCAAGTGCAATGAAATATGCTCCTGGTTTTCGGGCGTGGATTCGCTCGAGTTGCACTTGCTGGGCCTGACTTTGGAAGTGACACCGGATGAACTGAAGCAGATGGTTCCTGAAGGCAAGGGGGCAATCACATTGGAGATTATCCTCTGGGCAATGGCAGAGGTGATGGAGCCGTCGGATCCTCGACAGCGAGCTCGCTGGTACGAGTACCGCTCCCACCTCTCATCGTCGAATCCAGAGCCGGAAGGGCCGGAGAATTTGCGTATTTGTCAGGACCCCGATTCCAAGTCACATCAATCTAGCCGGTAACACCTCATATCTCTTTGCGGCCTCACACACGGTATTCCCACGGGTGTCGCCTTACCATGGGCCGGGACCGTTTGCGCCTTTTGGCTCACGTATATGATAGTGTCGCTAGCATCCATATGACAGGTAACCCGGGCCGACATGGCTAGTCGTGAACCCAAAGCGGCACTAACCTATGGGGACAGGCATACATGAATCACATCGAGCATGTCGGTCAGCAGCGTGTGAATCCGGGCTGTAGCACTGGGCTAACAGGACTCCGGGAACCCGGGCTGTAGCAGGCTAGGCAGGACTCCGAATGTCACTGCGTGACATTTCCCCGAAGGGATAGACACAGGAACGAAGTGAAACACATGCCGGCCAGTCAAGTGTCTTGAGCAGTAGTGCTGGGCTAGCAGGACTCCGGTTAACCGGGCTGTAGCGGACTACTATGGCTCATGGAAGCACTAGACTACATTTCCCCATAAGAGAGGCTGCCAAGAATAAACAACTAGATTGTCGGATCCCACACATCAAGCATTTCAATCATACACACAATATGCTCGTTATGTGTAAATATAACATGGCATCACAACATAACTCTACAACTTGAGTATTTATTCATTAGGCTCCGAGGAGCGAGACATTACAAACATGGGTCTCATGACCCAACAATCATAGAATACAAATCAAAGCACATGCGGAAGCTTAACATGTCTGAGTACAGACATCTACAAATGAAAAAGGCTAAGAAGCCTGACTATCTACCAGATCCTGCTGAGGGCTCAAGATAGTAGCTGAGGTATCAAGCTAAACGTCGAAGTCCATGCGGAACTATTAGCAAGACTGAAGTCTCTCTCTGCAAAACAGAAATTAAGCAAACGTGAGTACAAAAGTACTCAGCAAGACTTACATCAGAACTAACTACATATGCATCGGTATCAATAAGGGGGGGGGAGGGTGGAGTTTAACTGCAGCAAGCCAGCTTTGACTCAGTGGCTAACCTGAACTATGACTGCAAGCAACTCTTTTGAGGTGGCGCACACGAGTCCACATATTCACCATATCAATACACCACTATGGATCCGCTCCCGTCTTCCCACGAGGACGCCATCCATAGCACTCACGCTTATCTTGCGCATTTTAGAGTATCCACTTTCACTTGTCTATGAACTGTTATAGGCAACCCAGAAGTCCTTTACCGCGGACGCGGCTATTCGAATAGATCATTTATAACCCTGCAGGGGTGTACTTGGTCACACATGTTTCCACCACTTAGCGTGTGCACACGACATGTGCTCGGCAGACTTCAAGCGAAAGCCGGCGTGGGTGTAGACCACGACCTGACTAACTGCACAAGTCTCTAGTCCAGGTTTATCGCCTATTCGGGTTCCATCCGCAAGGAAATCCGGCCGGGGTGTCCTCAACGGCCCCAAATGATGTGTACAGGGTCCCGAGACGCCAAACGGGCGCCCGACATACTCGACCACAGTGTATCTACCGCATCATAGCCCACCCGTAGGGTCAGAGCTACGCACGGCCGCCAACACATAACCTACAAACACCAGAAACTAGTTGCAACTCCTAGACAGAGGACGAGAGGGGTCAATAAGTCGAGCGGGGTCATATTTCAGGGCCCAATGTGTGGTAGTAGTTGTTTCATGGATCACAAACATAGAACTCAGTTCCTGAGGACGGTTTCAGTGAAACAACCCACCATGTACTCCTAATGGCCTCTCACCGCTACCTTTATCAAATCGTGTTCACACACTTAGCTCACACACAGTAGGACATGTTCACACACCTCCGATTCATCCCCGATGAACCAGACCTGACACGACTCTATGCAATAGCAGGCATGACAAACAAGCATGAATGAGTAGGCACATCAGGGCTCAAACAACTCCCACTCGTGCTAGTGGGTTTCATCTATTTACTGTGGCAATGACAGGTAATGCAGAGGATAAGGGGGTTCAACTACCGCAGCAAGTAACAGATAAATCGTTGTTGTCCTAATGCAGTAAAAGAGAGCAGGAGCGAGAGAGTGGGATTGTATCGGAATGAGCAAGGGGGTTTTGCTTGCCTGTCACTTCTGAAGATAGTAATAGCTCTTCATCGGTGTCATCAAACTCATCGTCGGAACCACGTTTACTGAGAGGGGACAATACCGGCAAACAAGGAGGAAACACAATCAATGCAATGCAACAATATGAGGCATGCTCATGACATGGCAGAATGAGTGTGTTTTGGCTAATGCAACTTAGAATAGATTGGTTTGAGTTCATTTGAATCAAGGATTCAAACGCAAACCCAAAATAAGAGGTCACATTAGTGCATTATCTTGTTTCACCCAAAAATTAAGGTTGAAGTGTTCTAACATGCATGAAAATAGCATAAATAGATAGATTGGATTTTTCTGATAATTTTTCATATATAAATTATTTCATTTGGAGTTATAGATTAATTTCTATGATTTTTAGAAGTTTAGGCCTTTTTCTGGATTTTATAATTATTTATAATTAACTAATTCCAGAAAATGCATTACTGCGTCAGCAGCATGTCAGGATGACGTCAGTGAGTCAACGGGTCAGCCCAGGTCAAACCTGGCCCATGGGTCCCACACGTCATTGACTCAGTTAACTAACATGTTTAAGAAATAAAAACCTAATCTAAAGATTAACAAGGCTGGGCCCACTGGCAGTGACTTGGGTGGTGGTTAGTGGCTAGACTAATCTGACCACGTTGGCGGGTTAGCGTCGGTGATGATCGGAGCACGGCAGTGTTGGCCGTCTGGCCAGCTCCTGCGCCGGGAGGACGCGCGGCTAGGTGCGTTGGGAATCTGGCATTGCGGCGCGCCGTCTGGTGGTGGTGGGAGGTGTTGGGGTGGTGTGCAGAGGCGGCGGCGGCATCGTCGGTGGCGACCGAAGCTCGGTCAGGTGCGGCGACGGCTCTAGAGCGGGTGCTCGGCAGGGTTAGCATGCCAGAAGTGGCCCGCGGTTCCTATCAGGGCTAATGGGCACCTAGGCGTGACCAAATGGTCACCGAAGGCTGCTGACGATGAGCAAGTGCGGCGGCGACCTACGGGCATCGGTAGAACGATGATTACGGCGAGAAAAACACAACGGGGTTAGGGGTAATCGACGGCGGAGCTCACATCGAGTCGGATGAGACAGACGGCGAGCTCGGGGAGGCAGAGTCGGCAGCGAATCGACGCGTGCGGCTTCCGGACACCGAGGAGGAAGAAAATGAAGCAGCCGGCGATGCAGGCCCTCCCAGCGCTCGAGGCTAGGGTGGGGCGAAGCGGCGGACGATGGTGGAGCTTGCAGATGAGGTGGGGAGGCGAGGGGAGCACGGTGGGCACGGTGGCAGCAAGCGGCAGCGATGGCAACGCTCAGTTGCGCGCGAGAGAGAGGGTTAGAGGAGGGGGCGAGAGCAGAGAGTAATGGGGAGAGGCAGAGAGGGGTCCAGGGCGGCGACAAGGGAAGGATCGGGGCTCCCAGGTGGAAGCAGGATGTGGCCGAAGCTGCACGCACGCACGCCATGCCTCTCCTCTGCCTACTGGCTGAAGGAAGAAGACGGGCATGCCCCTGTGGGCTGGGCCCACAGTGTTGGGCCTGGTGGGCTGAGCCAGGTGAGCACTCTCTCTCTCTCTCTCTGTGTGTTTCCTATTTGTTTCCTCTTTTCTAATTTTTGCAGTTTGTTTTTGATTTAGTTTTAACACCAAATCAATTTTAAACTTCATGAAAATAATTGTGTGAACTAAATGGACTTATCCAAAGCCACGCAACAATTTTCAGAATTATTGAACATATATTTATTATATAATAAATATAGATCCAATTCAAATATTTATTGGATTAATTCAAATGGTCCAAATAAATATTTCTGAGCTCCTAAAAATATTGGTTTGAATTTTACCTCTTGCCAATATTTTTATAGAATACCAGGGACATTTTCTTGGACTCATTTGAGAAGATTTTAAAGTTGGTTATTTTTGAACTGATTTCTGAGGGTTTCAACAAACCTCAATTCAACTTTCAGAAATTTTAGACATGATGCATGAGTGCAGATGCAACTATTTCACTCAGGTATTCTAGGGCTGTGACAACTCACCCCCACTAAACAAAAATCTCGTCCCGAGATTCAAGCGTAGGGTAAGAAGAAGGGGGGACGCAGACTAACACAATCTTCGTGATCCAACTGTCCTTCTCGAAGATGTTGATTCATTGCTTCAATTTGATCTTGACGTCTTTGCTTTGGAGATCTCCATCCAACACGATGATGGCAGAAAGAAACTCTACAGAAATCGATCTCCTCGAAGATCAAGTACTCAGGATCAACTCATGGAGTGAGACATTGAAACATCTCTTGAGCTGAGACACCAACACACCTCAGGGGGAATGGCAAGGAACTGATGACAAAGGTTCAATAGGTAGGCAACGATTCCATGCTTAATTAGATGGTGAGGGGGTTCAAAGTAGCGAGGAGTTATGTTGCCCATAATACCATAACGAGGCACCTTAGTGAAGGTGACTCATAGAGCTATTCCCTTAAGTGGAAAAAAGAATTACTTTTGATACAGAGATCATTGAAACTCTCTATACCAGCCTAAGGAAATGCACAATGATCGTTTGAAGGAGTTCGAAAGGATGGCATACCCAGACTAGAATGGATGATGTGGACTACCTTGTTGAAGACAACGCGAGGGATGATTTTGCTTGCGCGTGCTCTCAAGAACTTGAGCATTTCCATAATCATCAAGGTCTTACCAACATCCGTGCCGAGGATCCTGGAAACACATCATACTACCATGATAAATAGTGATGGACGATGCAGATGCATAGAAAGACAACCCTTTCTCAGATTTCACCTTAGCGAGGCCAAGGGAACGAAATCTGGATGATCGACCGAGAGACATTTAACACTCCGCTTCTAATATTCTCCTTGATGTACTGGTTACCATGGTCATGCTTTAAAGCATCAACATAGCCATCAAGTAGTGGTCGGACTTCGGAATACAAAGGATCCATAAGGAACAACTTCTGGAGTAAATCCTACGAAATCCTTATGGAGAGGTGGCCAACTTCTTCAATCAAGATACTACAATATTAGATCTTCCGACTGGGTGTGTCAGCCACGACATCTACTTTACCGGGTTACACAGAGACCAATATTATAGCTCTTGGGAAAACGTTCCAACCATCATATCTGCCTGAGATTCAGATCTGGTTGGTGTCAGGATATTCCAGACTCATCGAGTCTAGAAAGAAAATGATAGTTTGCAACACGAATCGACGAAACGACGTTGCGAGATTCTCGGAAAATGGACTATGGTAGTAAGCTCCAAAATATGAGCTGGTTTTGCTACAAACAGGTGAACATATTGTCCGAGACAAGCATGACCACGTGGTAGTCTTATAATAAAATACTACCAAGTTCAGGTTGGGGAACCGTCAGCGAGGATAACGAAGTCCTGACATAAGTCATGATTCTTAAGAAGGAACTTCTTCTCCTTAAACAAATCAATCAGTGGCTTTGTGTGCTAGGGATACACATAGAATGAAGGTAGCTAGTCTCACAAACCAATGTATACTTCGCACATGCATAACTGACTTGGGATGATCCCGAAGGAAGCCAAAAAAAATCTTTCTCGAACTCATGGCGGCAACTTACACCTAATGTACGCGAACTTGGAGAAAGTCACTTCTTTCGTCCAAGCATAAGCTTCATGAACGGAACACGAAGGCATTGCTTACAAAATTCTCAACACTAGGTTGATGTTCAACATGAATCATGGGGGAGACAAAATGCTGCTGATGGGCTCAACAGCAACTCATCGAAATTTCCATATCACTGGACTTCCACCATCATGTGAACACGGTGATAGCATTGGTCAGACCAAAAGATATAATGGTGTATGCTCGAGAGATCAACCACCAGTAAGACAACATTACGAACATTCTTGGTTCTGATTTGACTTGACGGTAGCCCATACTCAAGTCAAAGTTTTGACAAGGCAATAGATCCAACAATTGATCCAGAGGACCAATCGATGAACATATCATCTTTCTTCAACACACACACAACACAAGACATCCCTTTAATGAACTAAGTTAGGCAAGCTTTTATCTTCCAACTCTCCAAGTTGTTGTTTAGCTTAACCAACTAGCTCAGGGATACCCAACATAGGTTCTTGGAGAAGGGGTGGTTACAAGAAACCAACTTGATCACGAACTCAACATAGCGGTCAGGTGACAACCAGGTAATACTTCCGAGAAGATCTTCGGAAAATCACAAACCACCGATATGTTACTAAACTCGAGAACATTCTTGCTTTTCAGGGCAAGGAGATATGATCAAATAAGCAAGGATAGACACAGTCCCAACTCTTGATCGAAGAGTGCACTAGGAAAATGGACTAGGTAGCACGATCAATCTTAGAATGATGACCCAATAACCAACACACTAAGAATGAGAATATTGTCCATTAACTACCAAGCAACGGAGTTGCTAGGAGTATTGATTTCACACATCACAATTCACTTGTCGGCATTCCGGTTATGGCAACACGGGACCGAGGAATGAACGATGATGGTGAGAGTATCACTGCATCAAGAATTCATAAGAGAAGGTGCAATTCTCATGACGTTCCTGACATAAAAGTGGGTAATACTTCAGGGTAGAACAAAATCAAAGCTTGATTGCATTTGATCTGCGGAATACAACTTCTTTGACCCAATCCTAGAAATGGATGAGGTACTGGAGTTTGTTTCTCCTAGTCATTCTGGAATGGAATGGCTTGACAGATCACATGAATAATAGGCATCGATAACACCAATGCACAACTACTCTTGACCAACAATTGATGGACGAGGTTCAGAATACAACTAAAGAGGGACAACTCAAAGGAACCTATAATTTTCTGAGTTGTGGACGCATGGATTAGTATGTCGAACAAAGTCCAACATGTTTCTTCCGGATAACCCATGCAGAAGATAGAATTGGCAGAGTCACAATAGAATGGAGAACTCATCAAGAGCACTCTGGTTGCGTCCTTTTGGTTCAAAGAACTTCCGCCATAAGCAGTTCATGGTATTTAGAAGAAGGAAATACCTCGGACCTCGAGGACTAATGCAAAGGTTACTAATAACCTAAAGGAACGAGCAAACACTATCAACATGAAGTAAGTAGGGTGAATCTCGGGTTCAAAATCCCAGGAATAGAATGCCTACTAACTAATGGCATCACGGGATGCTTTCGAGAACAATGGCCAGAATCACACGCTGGGGATACAAAACATGGCTAGATCACTAGGTAACTCCCTAAAACACCTAGGGTCACAATAATAGTTCCAACATATATGTCGAGGCAACAGAGTACCTCAACTCACCGATTAGTGTGATTAATGTCGGGACCCCGATCTAAGTCACACCGATCTAGCATGTAACACTTCATATCACTTTGTGGCCTCACGCACGGTATTCCCACGGGTGCCACCTTACTTGGCCCGGGACCGTTTGCGCCTTTTGGCTCACGTATATGATAGTGTCGCTAGCATCCATATGACAGAGAACCCGGGCCGACATGACTAGTCGTGAACCCAATGTAGCACTAACTTAAAGGGACAGGCATACATGAATCAACCTCGAGCATGTCGGTCAACAGTGTATGAATCCGGGCTGTAGCACTGGGCTAACAGGACTCTGGGAACTTGGGCTATAGTAGGCTAGGCAGGACTCCGGATGTCACCGCGTGACATTTCCTCGAAGGGACAGACACATGAACGAAGTTAATCACATGCCGGCCAGTCAATTGTTCCGGAGCAGTAGTGCTGGGCTAGCAGGACTCCGGTGAACCGGGCTGTAGCGGACTACTATGGCTCATGGAAGCACAAGACTACATTTCCCCATAAGAGAGGCTACCAGAGGTAAACAACTAGGTTGTCGGATCCCACACATAGCAATACACGTTACACGTACGCATAACATGCAAGTATGTGTTGTACAACATGGCATCACAACATAACTCAAACTCATATAGATAAAGGCCCAGATGAGCCACATAGCATTCAATACAAACAGGGGTCTCATGACCATCATTCAGAGCATACAAACAAGGGTCTCATGACCCATCATGGTGGGTTAACTCAAACTAGTTGCAACTGCTGGACAGAGATCAAGTGGATTAATAAGCCGAGAGGGGCCGGATAAACGGAACCCAATGTGTGGTAGTAACTGGACTTGGATAACATACACAGAACTCAGTGCTTAAGGACGGTTCCAATGAGACAACCCACCATGTACTCCTACATGGCCTCTCATCGCTACCTTTACCAAAACGTGTTCACACACTTAGCCTTTATCGGTAGGAGATGTTCACCACTCCGATTCATTCCCGATGAATCAGACCTGACACAACTCTAAGCATAGCTGGCATAAAGAAACCAAGCATGGATGAGTAGGCACATCAAGGCTCAAGCAACTCCTACTCATGCTAGTGGGTTTCAACTTTTTACTGTGGCAATGACAGGTCATGCAGAGGAATGGGTTCAACTACCGCAGCGAAAGTAGCAGTTTGAATCGTTGTTGTCCTAATGCAGTATAAGGAGCAGGAGCGAGAGAGTGGGATTTATCGAGATGCTCAAGGGGGGGTTGCTTGCCTGATAGAACGACGAAGGGGTACGGCTCCTCTGACAGGTACTCGAGAACACCTTCCGTAGTGGAACCTATTGAGAAGAAACGGTGCCGGCGATCAACACACAAACAAATGCAACAAAATGATGCATGAACATGACATGTGCAAATGCTAGTGTTTGGGCTAATGCAAGTTGCTACCAATTGGTTGAAGCCCATTTGAATCAAAGATTCAAATGCAAATTCAAGATGAAGCATTTAAAATGCCCATATTATGTTTTCACTTATACAGCATGTATAAGTTGTTTTTTCATGCATGTAACTGGCATAAATGGATTCCTTGCATTTTTCTGATAATTTTTCATATATAATTTATTTCATTCTGAGCTACGGTTGAATTATTATGAATTTTTGAAGTTTAGGCAATATTCTGGAATTTCCTGAGTTAAAATAATTCCAGAAAAAGAATAACTGCGCCAGCACTACGTCAGCATGACATAAGCAAGTCAACAGGGCTAACCAGGTCAAACCTGACCAGTGGGTCCCACTGGCCAGTGACCCAGTCAATTAACTAAGTTAGTTAGTCCTAACTAACTGGGCAGGGCCCACTAGTCAGTGACTGTAGTAGCTAACCTAGTTAGTTAATTAGTGCTAACTATAGTAGTTAGTCGGGCGGGGCCCGCAAGTTAGTGAGAGAGAGCGAGAGGTCAAACTGGGATGTGGGGTCAACCCACGCCGGTCAAAAGTCAGCGGTCGCCGGTGTTTAGCCGCCAGCGAGTCCGAACGCGGTGGTGTGCTGCGGGTTCTGCTGATAGGGGGCCATTTGGCGCGAGAAGTATAGCTACGGGATGCGGACGCTCGTCCACATCCAGCCGTGGTGGTGGCGCGGCCGGGGAGCGGCCGGAGTGGCGCCGGCGACGACGAGTGCGGCGGCCGGAGCTCGGGTGCACGCGGAGTTGGCATTGTGGGGTGCAAGCGGGCAAGGGGAGGCGCTAGCGAGGCTTAGCGCGGGGCAGCAAGCTCGGTGGACACGCGTCTGGGACCAAATGGTCACCGGAGCGTTGCCGCCGACGAGCTCGGGCGGCGGCGCGGTTCGGTCGACAAGGGAGCGACGGCTGCGGGGCGTAAACGAGCTCGGACGAGGGGGAACAGACGCAGAATCTCACAGTGGAGGCGACGGGATGGTCAGCGGGCTCGAGGACGAGTCGGAGATGACGGACGGGTGCCGGCGATCTCGGCGGCCGAGAGGTTGAAGTCGATGGTGATGACGTTGCTATGGCGCGCCCCCGCTCACTTGGCTTGGTGGAGATGACGAAGACGATGTCGTGGAGCTCCTGGGCATGTCCAGGGGGCGAGGGGGAGGCAGTGGCCGCGGCAACGGCGAGCGGTGGCATCGGCTACGCTCAGGTGCGGGCGAGAGAGGGTGACAGAGGAGAGGAGAAGCACGGGGGAGAGTGAGAGGGGTCGGGGAGGCTGCGTGGCGTCTCCAGGGACGCCCAGAGGAAGGCGGCAAGCAGGAGGTGGCCGGGCGTGCACCGGCGTGCGTCGGCCACGCGCTCGGCGTCCTCCTGGCACGGTGGAGAAGACGACTAGCAGGGCTAGCTGGCTGGGCCGGCCAGCTGGGCCGCCAGTGCCAGGCCTTAGGTAAGGCCTAGGTAAGCCTTTTCCCTTTTTTTGTTTTCTTTTCTATTTCTGACATTTGTTTTTGACTTAAAAATAAATACCAGCACAAATATAAAAATGTTGAGATTCCTTGTGACCACTAGTTATAATATACCAGAGGCCCTCACCAAATTCCAACATTTTTGGAGCCTCTAAAATATTTATATTATTTTAAATAGCTCCAATTCAAATACATATGGGTTCATTCAAAAATCCAAAATGTCTAGCAAAAATGTGCATCACCCCCGGTTGTTGTTTCCAACATTTTCCAAAGACCATGAACATTTTTGAAAAGCATTTTGGGTTCATTGAAATTCCATTTTTAATTTGAACTTATTTGAATTTGCTTTGGTGCTAGGGTTTGAAACATCCCCATTTCAACTTCATTTGAAATTTAAACATGATGCACAAAGCAAGCCTAGGTCATACCAGAACTAGGGATGTGACAACTCGCCCCCACTCGAAAAAATCTTGTCCCGAGATTCAGGAGTTGGCGGAAAGAAAGCGGGGTACTCAAGTCGAAGACGATCTTCCCGCTCCCAAGTAGCTTCTCCCTCAGAATGATGAGACCATTGAACCTTGAGAAACTTGATGTTATGACGTCGAGTGACACGCTCTGCTTGATCCAGAATGCGAACGGGGTACTCTCGATAAGTGAGGTTATCTTGGAGATCAAGCGTTTCGTGGTCCACTCTGCGGATGGGATCCGAGAAGCAACGCCTGAGTTGAGAGACGTGGAATCACATGCCGGCCAGTCAATTGTTCCGGAGCAGTAGTGCTGGGCTAGCAGGACTCCGGTGAACCGGGCTGTAGCGGACTACTATGGCTCATGAAAGCACAAGACTACATTTCCCCATAAGAGAGGCTACTAAGGATAAACAACTAGGTTGTTGGATCCCACACATAACAAGCATTTCAATCATACACACAATATGCTCAATATGTGCAATACAACATGGCATCACAACAAGACTCTACGACCCAGAGTATTATTCATTAGGCTCCGAGGAGCGAGATATTACAAACATGGGTCCCATGACCCAACAATCATAGCATACAATCAAAACACATGCGGAAGCTTAACATGTCTGAGTACAGACATCTATAAATGAAAAAGGCTGAGAAGCCTGACTATCTACCAGATCCTGCCGAGGGCACAAGATCGTAGCTGAGGTAATAAGCTAAACGTCGAAGTCCACGTGGAACTACTAGCGAGACTAAAGTCTCTCTGCAAAACATAAATTAAGCAAACGTGAGTACAAATGTACCCAGCAAGACTTACATCAGAACTAACTACATATGCATCAGTATCAATAAAGGGGTGGTGGAGTTTAACTGCAGCAAGCCAGCTTTGACTCAGTGGCTAACCTGAACTACGACTGCAAGTAACTCTTTTGAGGTGGCGCTCACGAGTCCACAAATTCACCATACCAATACACCACTATGGATCCGCTCCCGTCTCCCTGCGAGAACGCCATCCATAGCACTCACACTTATCTTGCGCATTTTAGAGTATCCACTTTCACTTGTCTATGAACTATACAAGGGGTCCAAGTTTCCATATCCGAGGAATCCGTCTATTCGAATAGATAATGATAACCCTGCAAGGGTGTACTTCTTCACACACGCTCTCTCCACTTATCGCCCTGTACACGTCATGTACCTCGGCAACCTTCAAGCGGAAGCCGGGCGAGGGTGTCGGCCACGACCTGACTAACCACACAAGTCTCTCGTCTAGGTTTATCGCCTATTCGGGTTCCATCCGCAAGGAGATCCGGCCGGGGTGTCGCTCACGGCCCCAAACGATGTGTGCAGGGTTCCCAAGCCCACCATCCGGGTGCCACTTGGTACACCGTGCCACGGTGCCTAGTCTGTCCCAAGCCCGTCCCGTCAGACACCACCTAGTAGACAAGTAGCACTACCTACAAATGCCAGAAACTAGTTGCAACTCCTGGACAGAGATCAAGTGGATTAAGCTGAGAGGGGCCGGATAAACGGAACCCAATGTGTGGTAGTAACTGGACTTGGATAACATACACAGAACTCAGTGCTTAAGGACGGTTCCAATGAGACAACCCACCATGTACTCCTACATGGCCTCTCATCGCTACCTTTACCAAAACGTGTTCACATACTTAGCCTTTATCGGTAGGACATGTTCACCACTCTGATTCATTCCTGATGAACCAGACCTGACTCGACTCTAAGCAGTAGCAGGCATCACAACAAGCATGAATGATTAGGCACATCAGGGCTCAAACAACTCCTACTCATGCTAGTGGGTTTCGTCTATTTACTGTGGCAATGACAGGTCATGCAGAGGAAAGGGGTTCAACTACCGAGCATGTAATAGTTGAATCGTTGTTGTCCTAATGCAATAAAAGAGGGCAGGAGCGAGAGAGTTGGATTGCATCGGAATGAACAAGGGGGTTTTGCTTGCCTGTCACTTCTGAAGATAGTATAGTTCTTCATCGGTGTCATCGATCAAATCGTCGGAACATCGTCTACTGAGAGGGGACAAACACCGGCAACAGAGAGGAAACACAATCAATGCAATGCAACAATATGATGCATGAATGTGACATGGCAATAATGTTATGATTTGCACTAATGCATCTAGCAACAATTTAAATGAAGTCCATATGGACCAAGGGTTCATATGCAAACTCCATATTTAGCATTTAAAATGCCATTATCATGTTTTCACTTATACAATGGGTATAAGTTGGTTGATCATGCATGAAAGTAGCACAAATGGATAGATTGGATTTTTCTGATAATTTTTCACATATAAATTATTTCATTTGGAGTTACAGTTGAATTTCTATGATTTATTGAAGTTTAAGTCATTTTCTGGATTTTTCCTGGTTATTTTAAGTCCAGAAAATATATTACTATGTCAGCCTCGCATCAGTGTGACATCAGCGGTCAACTGACCCGGTCCTGGTCAAACCTGATCTGCGGGGCCTGCATGTCATAGACTCAGTGTTAAGTGGATATTAAACCGGGGCTAAATATCTGCGGGGCCGGCGTGTCAGTGACTGTGTTGGGGGGGGGGCTAATTAAGCACATGCTTAACTCTAAACTAATGATGCCACGTCATCTAAACAGCGATTAGTCGCCGGTGCTAAGCGAGACACAGCGGCGCTCCCCGTCCGGCCATCTCCAACGACGAGAGCAAGTGTGGCTGGGCTCTACGTACTCAGGGCAACGCGACGCGTCGAGTGGTGGATGCGGCAGGTGCGGAGGCTGGCTTTAGCGGCGGCGACAGCGAGCTTTGGTGGAGGCCAGAGCTCTGGTTCGGTCGTGCGCGAGGCTGCAGCGCGTTTGCCAGAGCGCAGAGGGGCGCATCGGGATCCTGGGGACCAGGCGAGCACGCGGGAGCTACTGGAGCGAGCGGGAGAGCTCCGGGGCGCGAGGTTTGTCGGCCATGGCGATGGCTGGAGCTCGGTGCTTGCGGGGACGATGGCTACGGCGCGGGAACGAGTAGGAGAGGAGGGGGAAACGAAGGAGTCCTCACAGCGAAGTCGTTGAGCATCTCAGACGGCTTGGGGACGGCTTGGGGACGGTGAATCGGAGCCGGCGATCTTCGGTGCTCGTCGGTGACGACGACGATGATGGCGTTACTGTAGGGCTCCCGGCGTCATGTGCGTTGATGGAGACGACATACGCGACGAGTGCGGAGCTTCCAGACAAGCGGGGAGGCGAGGGGAGGCCACTAGGCACGGCGGCGGTGAGTTGCGCGTTGCGGGTGTGCTCGGGCGGCTGCGGAGAGAGAGCCAGAGCGGTGGGGAGAGGCCAGAGAGGCGGGGGAGTGGGCGAGGGGGTGCTGGGCGTCTCCAGGCGCGGACAGGCTCGAAGGGGAGGCCGCCAGTACGTAGCAGGAGGTGGAAACCTCATGTGTGTGCGCGGGCGACATGGCGTCGTCCTCCTGGCAGGAGCTAGGAGATGACTGGCAGAAGGCCAGGTGGGCTAGGCTGCACAGCTAGGCCGGCAACAATAGCAGGCCGCGGAGGTAGGCGGAGGTAAGTTCTGCTCTGTTTTACTTCTCTTCTGTTTTTTACTAATTGTTTCTGTTTTTCTATTTTTTTGCAGTTTGTTTTAATTTGTTTTTTTCAAACCAAATCACTTTAAAAAATTCTAAAAATAGTTATGGGCACTAAAGTAGTTATTCCAGAGGCCCTCAACTAATTCCAGAATTGTTGGGGCATTTAAAAATATTAATGGTATTTAAATGCTCCAACTCAAATACAGTATGTGTTGAGGTAAAATCCAAGATGGCTAGGAAAAATGTGCATCACCTCTGGTTGCTGTTTCTAGCATTTCCAAAAATCATGAACATTTTTCTAAGACCATTTTGGGTTCTTGGAATTTATTTTAGTTGAACCTATTTGATTTCTCTTTAGGTGCTAGGGTTTGAGTCAATCCCCATTTCAAATTCACATAACTTTAGACATGATGCATGGATGCAATGCCACTATCTGCAACCAAATTCTAGGGCTGTGACAACTCACCCCCACTAAACAAGAATCTCGTCTCGAGATTCCGGACGTGAGGTAAGAAGGCAGAGGGCACAAAACTATCACAATCTTCTCGATCCAATTGCCCTTCTCGAAGATGTTGATTCAATCCATCATCTTGGTCTTGACATCTTTGCCTTCGAGATCTTCACTCGACACGACAACGGAAAGAGAGGGAAACCCTACATGATTTGATCTTCTCAAAGGTCAAGCAACTCAAGATCAGTTCATGGAGTGAGATGTAAGAATATCTCTTGAGTTGAGACACAAAACACACATCAGGGATGATGGAGAAGAAACAGATGACGAAGGCTCAAATTGGTAGGCAACCATTCCACGCTTAAGTAAAATGGTGCATGGTTTCAAAGTAGCAAGGAGATGATTGCCATGATCCCATAACGGGACACCTTAGGGAAAGGTGACTCGTAGAGCATTTCCCTTAAGTGGCAAAAAGAATTACTTTTGATACAAAGATCATTGAAACTCTTTATACCAGCCTGAGGTAATCACAATCGATCGTTGGAAGGGGTTCGAAAGAATGGCATACTCCGACTAGGATGGATGATGTGGACTACCTTGTTGAAGACAACGTAATGGATGAATTTGTTTGCGCGTGCTCTCAAGAACTTGAGCATTTCCATATTCATCAAGGTTCTACCAACATCCGAGTCGAGGATCCTGGCAACACATCTTACTACCTTGACGAATAGTGATGGACAATGCAGATGCATAGAAAGACAACCCTTTCTCAGATTTCACCTTAGCGAGGCCAAGGGAGTGAAATCTGGATGATCGACTGAGAGACATTTAGCACTCCGCTTCTAATGTTCTCCTTGATGTACTGGTTACCACGGTCATGCCTTAAAGCATCAACATAGTCATCCAGTAGTGGTCGGACGTCGGAATACAATAGATCCATAAGGAACAACTTCTGGAGTAAATCCTACGAAATCCTTATGGGGAGGTGGCAAACTTTCTCAATCAAGTTACTACAACAATAAGTCTTCCAGTTGGGTGTGTTGGCCACAACATCCACTTTATCGGGTTACAGAGAGACCAATATTATAGTTCTTGAGAAACGTTCCAACCATCATATCTGCCTGAGGTTCAGATCTGGTTGGTGTCAGGATAATCCAGACTCATCGGGTCTGGAAAGAAAAAATGAAGGTTTGCAACACAAATCGACAAGATGACGTTGCGAGATTCTCGGGAAATGAACTACGATAGCAAGCTCCAAAACATGAGCTGGTTCTGCTACAAACATGTGAACACGCTATCCAAGACAAGCATGACCACGTAGTAGTCTTATAATAAAACACTACCGAGTTCAGGTGGGGAACCATCATCGAGGATATCGAAGTCTTGTGCATTACCATGGATTAGCACTTAACTCCTTTTCCTGGAACCAATCAGTCAGCGGCTTGGTGTGCTAGGGACTCATATGGAGTGGAGGCGGCCAACCTATCAAACCATAGAGTACTTCGCACATATGCGTGACTAACTTGGGATGATTCCGGAGGAAGTAAAAACAAGATTTCTCGAATTCACGGCAGCAACTTGCACCAAATCCACGTGAATCAGAGGAAGTCACTTCTTTCATCCAACATATGCTTCATGAGCTAGCATGAAGAGATGCTTTCAAAAGTTTCCAACACTCGCTTAATGTTCGACAAAATCATGGAGAGGGCATGGATGTTGTCGATGGGCTCAACAACAATTCATCCAGGTTTCCATATAAATGGAATTCCATAATTAAGTGAACACGGTGATAGCATTGGTCAGACCCAAAGAATATGATGATGTATACTCGAGGAATCAACCACGAGTAAGACAACATTATGAATATCGTTGGTTCTGATTCGATTTGACGATAGCCCATACTCAAATCAAAGTTTGGATAAGACAATAGCACTGACAATTGATCACGAGGATCAATTGATGAAGATATCATCTTTCTCCAACACACACGCACACACACGCAAGATATCCCTTTGGAATGAACTGAGTCGGACAAGCTTTTATCTTTCAACTCTCCAAGTTGTTGTTTAGCTTAACCAACTTGCTCAAGGTATCCGACACAGATTCTTGGAGAAAGGACGGTTTGGAGGAAAACCAACATGATCACGAACTCAACATAGCGGGCAGGTGACCACCTGGTAATACTTCCAAGAAGATATTCGGAACATCACGAACCACCAATATGTTACTAAGCTCGAGAACAATCTTGCTTTTCAGGGCAAGACAATGTGATCAAGAGAGTGATGGATTGACACACTCCTAACTCATTGGTCAAAGAGTGCACCAGAAACAATGATTAGGTAGCACAATCTACCTTAGAATGATGATTCAATAACCAACATGCTAAGAATGAAGTTATTGTCCTTTAACTACCAAGCAACGGGGTTGCTAGGAGTATTGACTTCACACATCACGATTCACCTGTCGACGTTCCAGTTGCAACAACACGGAAACCGAGAAATGAATAATGATGGAGAGAGTATCACTACGTCAAGAATTCATGAGAGATGCTGCAATTCCTATGACAATCCTGACATAAAGGGGGTAATACTCCGAGGTAGAACAGAACAAAAGCTGGATTGGCATTTTGATCTGCGGAATACAACTACTTTGACCAGTCCAAGAAATGGATGAGGTGCTGGAGTTTGTTTCTCCTAGTCATTCCGGAATAGAATGGCTTAACGGACCACAAGAATAATAAGCATCGATAACACGGATGCACAATTACTCCTGACTATCAATTGATAGACTAGGGTCGGAACACAGCTGAGGAGGGTCAACTCAAGGAACATATAACTTTCTGAGTTGTGGATGCATAGATTAGTATGTCGAACCAAGTTCAACAGGTTTCTTCCGGATAACCCATGCAGAAAGGTAGAACTGGCAGAATCACAATTATGAATGGAGAACTCCTCAAGAGTACTCTGATTGTGAGCTTTTGGTTCAAATAACTACTGACTTAATGGTTCATGGTATTTGGAAGAAGGAAATACCATGGACCTCACGGACTATCGCAAGGTTACTAGTATCCTAAAGGAACTAGCAACACTATCAACATGAGGTAAGTAGGGTGAATCTCGGGTTCAAGAACCCAGGAGTAGAATACCTACTACTAAATGGGATCACGGGATGCTTTCGAGAATGGTGGTCAGAATCATCACACCGGGAACACAAAACATGGCTAGATTACTAGGTGACTCCCTAAAACACCTAGGGTCATGATAATAGCTCCAACATAAATGTCGAGGCAGTAAAGTACCTCAACACACTAATTAGTGTGGTTGATCTGGCACAGAGGAACTTCGGAACGGAAGGAAGGAATTTGCAAATGCATTAGACTATTTAGAAACCTGGGATGACTCGGACAGCATAACGGCTGTAAATGCTCAAAAAATTTGAGACATCCTGCAAAATGGTGGCATAACCACTCAACATCACAGTATCAAGGTTTCGAGACCAACTAGGAACACACGGAAGTAGTAGAAACTAAACTGGGCTGAAATCCATCAATGTTATAAGTCTCTAACATAGTAACTCGTCATCCTGATAGATAGATGATAAGGCCTAGTTCTTAATCCCCGTAGAACAGAAGATGGTGACTCAGATCAGAAGGGCATAAGGTATAAGGAGTAAAAAGAGCCTTACGTTCCCTTCCACAATCAATTCCCTTATATAACTAAAGCATTTCTAGACTCAACTTCGACCAGTATGGCTTGGTAATCCTACATGCAGTCAGGCTCTGATACCAAAGCTGTCAGGACCCCGATTCCAAGTCACATCGATCTAGCCGGTAACACCTCATATCACTTTGCGGCCTCACGCACGGTATTCCCACGGGTGTCGCATTACCATGGCCGGGACCGTTTGCGCCTTTTGGCTCACGTATATGATAGTGTCGCTAGCATCCATATGACAGAGAACCCGGGACGACATGACTAGTCGTGAACCCAAAGTGGCACTAACTTACGGGGACAGGTATACATGAATCAACATCGAGCATGTCGGTCAACAGCGTGCGAATCCGGGCTGTAGCACTAGGCTAACAGGACTCCGGTGAACCGGGCTGTAGCAGGCTAGGCAGGACTCCGGATGTCACTGCGTGACATTTCCCCGAAGGGACAGACACAGGAACAAAGTGAATCACATGCCGGCCAGTCAAGTGTTCCGGAGCAGTAGTGCTGGGCTAGCAGGACTCCGATGAACCGGGCTGTAGCGGACTACTATGGCTCATGGAAGCACAAGACTAAATTTCCCCATAAGAGAGGCTACTAAGGATAAACAACTAGGTTGTCGGATCCCACACATACCAAGCATTTCAATCATACACACAATATGCTCAATATGTGCAATACAACATGGCATCACAACAAGACTCTACGACCCAGAGTATTATTCATTAGGCTCCGAGGAGCGAGATATTACAAACATGGGTCCCATGACCCAACAATCATAGCATACAATCAAAACACATGCGGAAGCTTAACATGTCTGAGTACAGACATCTATAAATGAAAAAGGCTGAGAAGCCTGACTATCTACCAGATCCTGCCGAGGGCACAAGATCGTAGCTGAGGTAATAAGCTAAACATCGAAGTCCACGTGGAACTACTAGCGAGACTGATGTCTCTCTGCAGAACATAAATTAAGCAAACGTGAGTACAAATGTACCCAACAAGACTTACATCAGAACTAACTACATATGCATCAGTATCAATAAAGGGGTGGTGGAGTTTAACTGCAGCAAGCCAGCTTTGACTAAGTGGCTAACCTGAACTACGACTGCAAGTAACTCTTTTGAGGTGGCGCACACGAGTCCACAAATTCACCATACCAATACACCACTATGGATCCGCTCCCGTCTCCCTGCGAGAACGCCATCCATAGCACTCACACTTATCTTGCGCATTTTAGAGTATCCACTTTCACTTGTCTATGAACTATGCAAGGGGTCCAAGTTTCCATATCCGAGGAATCCGTCTATTCGAATAGATAATGATAACCCTGCAGGGGTGTACTTCTTCACACACGCTCTCGCCACTTATCGCCTTGTACACGTCATGTACCTCGGCAACCTTCAAGCGGAAGCCGGGCGAGGGAGTCGGCCACAACCTGACTAACCAACAAGTCTCTTGTACAGGTTTATCGCCTATTCGGGTTCCATCCGCAAGGAGATCCGGCCGGGGTGTCGCTCACGGCCCCAAACGATGTGTGCAGGGTTCCCAAGCCCACCATTCGGGTGCCACTTGGTACACCGTGCCACTGTGCCTAGTCTGTCCCAAGCCCACCTATACCGGGTGCCACTTGGTAGACTACTAACACTACCTACAAACACCAGAAACTAGTTGCAACTCCTGGACAGAGATCGAGTTGATTAATAAGCCGAGAGGGGCCGAGTTGCCGGAACCCAATGTGTGGTAGTAACTGTTCGTGGATCACAAACATAGAACTCAGTTCATGAGGACGACTGCAATGAGACAACCCACCATGTACTCCTACATGGCCTCTCACCGCTACCCTTACCAAATCGTGTTCACACACTTAGCTCTCAACGGTAGGACATGTTCACCACGTCCCAATTCATTCCCGATGAACCAGACCTGACTCGACTCTAAGCAGTACCAGGCATGACAACAAGCATGAATGAGTAGGCACATCAGGGCTCAAACAACTCCTACTCATGCTAGTGGGTTTCGTCTATTTACTGTGGCAATGACAGGTCATGCAGAGGAAAGGGGTTCAACTACCGCAGCATGTAGTAGTTGAATCGTTGTTGTCCTAATGCAATAAAAGAGGGCAGGAGCGAGAGAGTGGGATTGTATTAGAATGAACAAGGGGGTTTTGCTTGCCTGTCACTTCTGAAGATAGTATAGTTCTTCATCGGTGTCATCGATCAAATCGTCGGAACATCGTCTACTGAGAGGGGACAAACACCGACAACAGAGAGGAAACACAATCAATGCAATGCAACAATATGATGCATGAATGTGACATGGCAATAATGTTATGATTTGCACTAATGCATCTAGCAACAATTTAAATGAAGTCCATATGGACCAAGGGTTCATATGCAAACTCCATATTTAGCATTTAAAATGCCATTATCATGTTTTCACTTATACAATGGGTATAAGTTGGTTGATCATGCATGAAAATAGCATAAATGGATAGATTGGAATTTTCTGATAATTTTTCATATATAAATTATTTCATTTGGAGTTACGGTTGAATTTCTATGATTTATTGAAGTTTAAGTCATTTTCTGGATTTTTCCTGGTTATTTTAAATCCAGAAAATATATTACTATGTCAGCCTGGCGTCAGTGTGACATCAGCGGTCAACTGACCCGGTCCTGGTCAAACCTGATCTGCAGGGCCCGCATGTCATAGACTCAGTGTTAAGTGGATATTAAACCGGGGCTAAATATCTGCGGGGCCGGCGTGTCAGTGACTGTGTTGGGGGGGGGGGCTAATTAAGCACATGCTTAACTCTAAACTAATGATGCCATGTCATCTAAATAGCGATTAGTCGCTGGTGCTAAGCGAGACGCAGCGGCGCTCCCTGTCCGGCCATCTCCGGCGACGAGAGCAAGCGTGGCTGGGATCTACGTACTTAGGGCGACGCGACACATTGAGTGGTGGATGCGGCAGGTGCAGAGGTTGGCTTTAGGGGCGGCGACGGCGAGCTTTGGCGAAGGCCGGAGCTCGGGTTCGGTCGTGCGCGAGGCTGCGGCGCGTTTGCTAGAGCGCAGAGGGGCGCATCGGGATCCTCGGGACCCGGCAAGCACGCGGGAGCTACTGGAGCGAGCGGAAGAGCTCAGGGGCGCGAGGTTTGTCGGCCATGGTGATGGTTGGAGCTCGGTGCTTGCGGGGACAACGGCTACGGTGCGGGAACGAGCAGGAGAGGAGGAGGAAAACGAAGGAGTCCTCACAGCGAAGTCGTTGAGCATCTCAGACGGCTTGGGGACGGCTTGGAGACGGTGAATCGGAGCCGTCGATCTTCGGTGCCCGTCGGTGAAGACAACGATGATGGCGTTACTGTAGGGCTCTCGACGTGGTGTGCGTTGACGGAGACGACGTACGCGATGAGTGCGGAGCTTCCAGACAAGCAGGGAGGCGAGGGGAGGCCACTAGGCACGGCGGCAGTGAGTTGCGCCCTGCGGGTGTGCTCGGGTGGCTGTGGAGAGAGAGCCAGAGCAGTGGGGAGAGGCCAGAGAGGCGGGGGAGTGGGCGAGGGGGTGCTGGGCGTCTCCAGGCGCGGATAGGCTCGAAGGGGAGGCCGCCAGCACGAAGCAGGAGGTGGAAACCTCAGGTGCGTGCGCGGGCGACACGACGTCATCCTCCTGGCAGGAGCTAGGAGATGACTGGCAGAAGGCCAGGTGGGCTGGGCTGCACAGCTGGGCCGGGAACAGTAGCAGGCTGCGCAGGTTGGCGGAGGTAAGTTCTGCTCTGTTTTACTTCTCTTCTGTTTTTTTACTAATTGTTTCTGTTTTTCTATTTTTTTGCAGTTTGTTTTAATTTGTTTTTTTCAAACCAAATCACTTTAAAAAATTCTGAAAATAGTTATGGGCACTAAAGTAGTTATTCCATAGGCCCTCAACTAATTCCAGAATTGTTGGGGCATTTAAAAATATTAATGATATTTAAATGCTCCAATTCAAATACAGTATGTGTTGAGGTAAAATCCAAGATGGCTAGGAAAAATGTGCATCACCTCTGGTTGCTGTTTCTAGCATTTCCAAAAATCATGAACATTTTTCTAAGACCATTTTGGGTTCTTGGAATTTATTTTAGTTGAACCTATTTGATTTCTCTTTAGGTGCTAGGGTTTGAGTCAATCCCCATTTCAAATTCACATAACTTTAGACATGATGCATGGATGCAATGCCACTATCTGCAACCAAATTCTAGGGATGTGACAAAGACATCATGAACTCGAGAAAGATGTGGGGGTAGTTCCAACTGGTAGGCAACCTGTCCTCGTTTAGCGAGCATGCGAAAAGCACCAATGTAACGAGGAGCCAACTTGCCCTTGATACCGAAACAATGGGTACCCTTCAAAGGAGTAACCCGAAGGTAAGGCTTGTCGCCAACTTCATAAGCCACTTCCTTATGACGGCGGTCATACTGGCTCTTTTGACGAGATTGGGCTGTTTTCAAATTCTCACGAATGATGCGAACTTGCTCTTCTGCCTCCTGGATCATATCCGGTCCAAAGAATTGTCTTTCACCGGTTTTTGACCAGTTCAAAGGTGTTCGACATCTTCGTCCATACAGAATCTCGAAGGGTGCTTTCTTAAGACTGGATTGGTAGCTATTGTTATAAGCAAACTCGGCAAAGGAAAGACATTTCTCCCAATCCATACTAAATGAGATAACGCAAGCTCTAAGAATGTCTTCGAGAATTTGGTTGACCCTTTCCACCTGACCACTTGATTGAGGGTGGAAAGCGGTACTGAAGGAAAGATGGGTGCCCATGGCAGTTTGGAAACTTTCCCAGAAATGAGAGGTGAAAAGACTGCCACGGTCTGAATTGATCTCTAGTGGAACACCATGGAGTGACACTATCCGGGAGATATATAAGTCAGCGAGCTGACTAGCAGTGATACTCTCTCGAACAGGTAGGAAGTGAGCCACTTTGGAAAGACGGTCAATGACTACGAAGATAGCATTATTTCCTTTCTTGGTACTGGGAAAGCCGGTGATGAAGTCCATACCAACTTTGTCCCATTTCCACCCAGGAATAGCTAAAGGTTGAAGGGTGCCAGCAGGTCTCTGATGCTTTTCCTTAACGCGATGACAAACGTCACAGTTGGCAATATACTAAGCGGTTTCTCTCTTCATCCTAGTCCACCAGAACCTCTGGCGTAGGTCCTGATACATCTTTGTACTACCGGGATGAATCGTGAGAGGGGATTCATGGGCCTCCTTAAGGATCAGTTGCTGCATCTGTTGACATTTGGGAACCACCAAACGGTTTCCAAAGTAAACAACACCTCGTTCATCCATAGAGAAATAGCCAGCAACTCCCTTGGAAATATTTTTCTTAATCCGGGAGATTCCCGTATCATGCTTCTGAGCCTCTATGATCTGATCCATAAGCGTAGGTTTCGCCACCAAGGTAGAAAGGGAACCATGAGGAGCTATGTGAAGGTTAAGCTTACAGAATTCCTCATGGAGGGGTGGTTGACATTGTTGCAACATGAGGTTGTTGCAATAGGATTTACGACTTAAAGCATCAGCCATGACATTGGCTTTGCCTGGGGTGTAGGTGATTCCTAAGTCGTAATCCGAGATCAACTCCAACCAACATCTCTGTCTGAGATTCAGATCCGGTTGGGTGAAGATATACTTGAGACTCTGATGGTCAGTGTAGATTTCGCAACGGTTACCAAGAAGGTAATATCACCAAGTCTTAAGTGCATAGACTATGGTTACAAGCTCTAGATCATGTGTAGGATAATTTTCCTCATGTGGATGCAACTGTCGAGATGCATAGGCAATCACATGACGATACTGCATAAGAATGCAACCTAGTCCTTGACGCGAAGCGTCGCAATAGATAACAAAGTCTTTAGTGAAATCCGGTGGCACGAGTATGGGCGCAGAAGTCAGGCGTCTTTTCAGTTCCTGAAAACTGTGCTCACACTGTGGGGTCCACTCAAACCTTTTATCTTTCTTGAGAAGTTCTGTGAGGGGTTTGGCCACTTTGGAGAAGTTTTCAACGAAGCGGCGACAATAACTGGCTAGACCAAGGAAACTCCTAACTTGTTTGACCGTTTCGGGTGGAGTCCAATCGAGAACGGCTTTAACTCTCTCGGGATTGACAGCAATGCCCTTACCAGAGATCACGTGGCCTAGATAGGTCACTTCTGGCAACCAAAATTCACACTTGGAGAACTTGGCATAAAGGCGGTGCTCTCCGAGTTTTTCTGACACAAATCTAAGATGTGCGGCATGCTCTTCCTCGTTCTTCGAGTAAATAAGAATGTCATCGATATAAACCACGACGAACTTATCTAAGTAATCCATGAAGATCGAGTTCATCAAGCGGGAGAAAGTAGCTGGAGCATTGGTTAGGCCGAAAGACATCACGGTGTACTCGTATTGACCATAACGAGTGACAAAGGCCGTTTTGGGGATGTCCCCGTTTCTGATTTTGATTTGGTGGTAGCCTAACCTCAAATCCATCTTGGAAAAGACTGAGGATCCAGCGAGCTGATCATACAGGTCGTTGATCCTGGGGAGCGGATACTTGTTCTTTATCGTGACCAAATTAACGGGACGATAATCTACAACCATCCGATCCGTACCATCCTTCGTCTTGACGAAGAGGACAGGACAAGCCCAAGGAGAAGAATTGGGACGGATGAAACCCTTTTGCATGGACTCATCAAGCTGTTTCTTAAGCTCGGCTAACTCCAAAGGTGCCATCTTGTATGGTCTCCTAGAGATTGGAACAGTTCCTGGGATAAGTTCTATGACAAACTCTACATCTCTGTCAGGTGGGACACCTGGCAGTTCTTCTGGAAAAACATCCGGGAAGTCACGGACTACCGGAATATCTTCAAGGTCTAGAAGAGGGCTGGCATTAAGAGAATAGAGTTGACACCTTGCAACTCTAGTAGAGACAGTGACTATTTTGCCAGATGGATGTGTAAGTTGAACAGATCTAGTGTAATAATCGATCTTGGCATGATGAGCTGTCATCCAGTCCATACCCAAGATGATGTTAATATCTGAAGACTTGAGAGATATCAAAGAAGCAAGGAATACTAGTCTGTCAATAAGGATTTCATTACCATGGCTTACCTTAGAGGTTTGCCATTTGGAACCAGGAGTCTGGATCATTAGTGGAGTCGGCATATCACAAAATGACATGTCGTGCAACCGAGCATGACCTTCGGATATGAAGGAGTGGGATGCTCCAGTATCGAACAGAACTGAAGTTGGGTGACAATTGACAAGAAGCATACCCAGTACGACGTCGGGATCATCTTGAGCTTCTGTAGCTGAGACATGGTGCACACATGCTCGTTCAATGGAGGTTGGCTTGGTACTGATCATCTTGCCTGATGGCTTTTCACGGCCAACAGACCTCTCAGACTGGGGTGGAGTATAACTGGACTGAGGGCAGTCACGTGCGTAGTGTCCTGGTTCTCTGCAGGTGAAGCAAGTTCCTGAGGTAGGACGTGGACCTACATTGGCAAGTGGTCCACTAATAGGCCCGTGTGGAGCATGTTGCTGAGCTAGGTGAGGCGCCACATCGGATGGCCTCGGTGCATATCCAGGTGGAAGAGCTGAGTTTGGAATCCAAATCCGTCGCTTCTGAGAGCCAGAGCGGGAGGAAGAACCCAGATCACGGTTGTGCTTACGAGACTCCTCGTAAGTGAGTTGAGATGTGTCTGCATTAATGGCCTTGTTCACAAGAGCCTGGAAAGTATCACAATGATGCAGGTGGAGATCACGACGCAACTTAGGGTCGAGACCCTTCCGGAACCTAGCCTGTTTCTTGGCGTCTGTGGACACTTCTTCTGTAGCATAGCGGGCGAGGTTTCCAAACTCCCTACTGTAAGCATCAACAGGCAGCTTACCCTGGGTAAAACTACAAAACTCTTCCCGCTTGCTGTCAACGAGAGCCTGAGGAATGTGGTGCTCACGAAAAGCCTCGGTGAAATCCTTCCAGGTAGGAATCTGACCAGCTGGTAGCATAGCCTCATAGCTCTGCCACCAAATACTAGCAGGACCTTCCAGGTGATAGGTAGCATAGGTGACCTTGTCACCTTCAGCTACGTTCGCAGAATGCAACTTGTGAGTGATGCTTCGGAGCCAGTCATCTGCATCAAGTTGCTCAATGGAGTGATGGAAGGTGGGTGGTTTCAGACCAATGAAGTCGGTGATGGAAACCAACTTCTTACGTGATGTGCGGTGTTCTGCTCAATCTGTGCCAGCAAGCGGTTAGTCTCATGCTTGTTCCTCTCGGATGCTAACAAGAACTCTGCCATCAAAGGCTGGTCAGGAGGATCCTCGTCCCTACCATCTCCGTGGTTCTTGCTATGAGCAACTGAACCTCGGTTAGCAAACGACATCCTGGCACAGAAACCAAGGAAACAAGGATGGAATTAGCATCGACATGAGGATGCGGAATGTAATGCAAAAGCATTGGAAACTCTTGAAATCCTAGGACAATTTCGGCAGCATAACGACTGTAAATGCTCAAAAGGATTTTGAGACATTCATCAAAGGAATAGCATAATCAATCAGCATCATAATATCAAGGTTCTGGGTCAAACTGAGGACAAACAGAAGTAGTAGAACTATACGGAGACACAACCCAACAATCCTAAGACTTTACGGTTTAGTACACGTCATCCTGAGAGATAGAGGAGAAGCCTAGGCCTTAACCCTCATAGAAAAGAAGAGGCTGACTCAGAAATAATGACATGAGGTAAAGGAGTAAAAAGAGCCTTACGTTCCCTTCCACAATCAATTCCCTTATATAACTAAAGCATTTCTAGACTCAACTTCGACCAGTTTGGCTTGGTAATCCTACAGTCAGTCAGGCTCTGATAGCAACACTGTCGGGACCCCGATCCTAAGTCACACCGATCTAGCATGTAACACTTCATATCACTTTGCGGCCTCATGCACGGTATTCCCACGGGTGCCACCTTACCTGGCCCGGGACCGTTTGCGCCTTTTGGCTCATGTATATGATAGTGTCGCTAGCATCCATATGACAGAGAACCCGGGCCAACATGACTAGTCGTGAACCCAATGTAGCACTAACTTACAAGGACAGGCATACATGAATCAACCTCGAGCATGTCGGTCAACAGCGTATGAATCCGGGCTGTAGCACTGGGCTAACAGGACTCCGGGAACCCGGGCTGTAGCAGGCTAGGCAGGACTCCGGATGTCACCGCGTGACATTTCCCCGAAGGGACAGACACAGGAACGAAGTGAATCACATGCCGGCCAGTCAAGTGTTCCGGAGCAGTAGTGCTGGGCTAGCAGGACTCCGGTGAACCGGGCTGTAGCGGACTACTATGGCTCATGGAAGCACAAGACTACATTTCCCCATAAGAGAGGCTACCAGAGGTAAACAACTAGGTTATCCGATCTCACACATAGCAATACACGTTACACGTACGCATAACATGCAAGTATGTGATGTACAACATGGCATCACAACATAACTCAAACTCATATAGATAAAGGCCCAGATGAGCCACATAGCATTCAATACAAACAGGGGTCTCATGACCCATCATTCAGAGCATACAAGCAACGGAAGCATTACATGTCTGAGTACAGACAACTACAAAAGGAAAAGACTAAGAAGCCTGACTAAACACGACCCTCCCAAGGGTACAAGATCGTAGCTGGGATACAAGCTACTCGTCGAAGTCACTAGTGTAACCAACTGCAAAACATAAATAAGCAAACGTGAGTACAAAGGTACTCAGCAAGTCTTACATCAGAACTATCTACATATGCAACATTATCAACAAGGGGTGGTGGTGGAGTTAACAGCAGCAAGCCGGCTTTGACTCAGTGGCTAACCAATACTACGAGTAACAGAAACTTCTTTGAGGTGAGAAGACGCACACAAGTCCACATATTCACCATATCAATACTCCACTATGGATCTGTTCCCGTCTCCCTACGAGAAGGCCATCCATAGCACTCATGCTTATCTTGCGGATTTTAGAGTATCCACTTCAAGTTGTCTATGTACTACATAAGTCCTCCAAGTTTCCATATCCGAGGAAAACAACTATTCGAATAGATAATGTTGACCCTACAGGGGTGCACTTCTTCACACACGCTCTCGCCACTTATAGCCCTGTACACGTCATGTACCTCGGCAACCTTCAAGCGGAAGCCAGGCGAGGGTGTCGGCCACGACCTGACTAACCACACAAGTCTCTCGTCCAGGTTTATCGCCTATTCGGTTCCATCCGCAAGGAGATCCGACTGGGGTGTCGCTCACGGCCCCAAATGATGTGTGCGGGGTTCCCAAGCCCACCATCCGGGTGCCACTTGGTACACCGTGCCATGGTGCCTAGTTCGTCCCAAGCCCGTCCCGTCGGACACCACCTGGTAGACAAGTAGCACTACCTACAAACGCCAGAAACTAGTTGCAACTCCTGGACAGAGATCAAGTGGATTAATAAGCCGAGAGGGGCCGGATAACCGGAACCCAATGTGTGGTAGTAACTGGACTCGGATAACATACACAGAACTCAATGCTTAAGGACGGTTCCAATGAGACAACCCACCATGTACTCCTACATGTCCTCTCATCGCTACCTTTACCAAAACGTGTTCACACACTTAGCCTTTATCGGTAGGACATGTTCACCACTCTGATTCATTCCCGATGAATCAGACCTGACACAACTCTAAGCATAGCTGGCATAAAGAAACCAAGCATGGATGAGTAGGCACATCAAGGCTCAAGCAACTCCTACTCATGCTAGTGGGTTTCAACTATTTACTGTGGCAATGACAGGTCATGCAGAGGAATGGGTTCAACTACCGCAGCAGAAAGTAGCAGTTTGAATCGTTGTTGTCCTAATGCAGTATAAGGAGTAGGAGCGAGAGACTGGGATTTATCGAGATGCTCAAGGGGGGGTTGCTTGCCTGATAGAACGATGAAGGGGTACGGCTCCTCTAACAGGTACTCGGGAACACCTTCCCGAGTGGAACCTATCAAGAAGAAATGGTGCCGGCGATCAACACACAAACAAATGCAACAAAATGATGCATGAACATGACATGTGTAAATGCTAGTGTTTGGGCTAATGCAAGTTGCTACCAATTGGTTGAAGCCCATTTGAATCAAAGATTCAAATGCAAATTCAAGATGAAGCATTTAAAATGCCCATATTATGTTTTCACTTATACAGCATGTATAAGTTGGTTTTTCATGCATGTAACTGGCATAAATGGACTCCTCGCATTTTTCTGATAATTTTTCATATATAATTTATTTTATTCTGAGCTACGGTTGAATTATTATGAATTTTTGAAGTTTAGGAAATATTCTGGAATTTCCTGAGTTAAAATAATTCCAGAAAAAGAATAACTGCGCCAGCACTACGTCAGCATGACATAAGCGAGTCAACAGGGCTGACCAAGTCAAACCTGACCAGTGGGTCCCACTGGTTAGTGACCCAGTCAACTAACTAAGTTAGTTAGTCTTAACTAACTGGGCAGGGCCCACTAGTCAGTGACTGTAGAAGCTAACCTAGTTAGTTAATTAGTGCTAACTATAGTAGTTAGTCGGGCGGGGCCTGCAAGTCAGTGAGAGAGAGGGGGTAGGTCAAACTGGGCTGTGGGGTCAACCCACGTCGGTCAAAAGTCAGTGGTCGCCGGCGTTTAGCCGCCGGCAAGTCCAAACACGGCGGTGCGCTGCGGGTTCTGCCTACAGGGGGCCATTTGGCACGCGGAGTACAGCTACGGGATGAGGACGCTCGTCCGCATCCAGCCGTGGTGGTGGCGCGGCCGGGGAGTGGCCGGAGTGGCGCCGGCGACGACGAGTGCGGCGGCCGGAGCTCAGGTGCGCATGGAGTTGGCGTTGTGGGGTGCAAGCGGGCAAGGGGAGGTGCTAGCGAGGCTTAGCGCGGGGCAGCAAGCTCGGTGGACACGCGTCTGGGACCAAATGGTCACCGGAGTGTTGCCGCCGACGAGCTCGGGCGGCAGCGCGGTTCGGTCGACAAGGGGGCGACGGCTGCGGGGCGTAAACGAGCTCGGGAAGAGGGGGAACAGACACAGAATCTCACAGTGGAGGCGACGGGATGGTCAGCAGGCTCGGGGACGAGTCGGAGACGACGGACGGGCACCGGCGATCTCAGCGGCCGAGAGGTTGAAGTCGATGGTGATGATGTCGCTATGGTGCGCCCTGGCTCGCTTGGCTCGGTGGAGATGACGAAGACGACGTCGTGTAGCTCCTGGGCATGTCCAGGGGGCGAGGGGGAGGCAGTGGTCGCGGCAACGGCGAGCGGTGGCGTCGGCTGCGCTCAGGTGCGGGCGAGAGAGGGTGACAGAGGAGAGGAGAAGCACGGGGGAGAGTGAGAGGGGGTCGGGGAGGCTGTGTGGCGTCTCCAGGGACGCCCAGAGGAAGGCGGCAAGCAGGAGGTGGCCGGGCGTGCGCCGGCGTGCGTCGGCCACGCACTCGGTGTCCTCCTGGCACGGTGGAGAAGACGACTGGCAGGGCCAGCTGGCTGGGCCGGCCAGCTGGGCCGCCAGTGCCAGGCCTCAGGTAAGGCCCACGTAAGCCTTTTCCCTTTTTTGTTTTCTTTTCTATTTCTGACATTTGTTTTTGACTTAAAAATAAATACCAGCACAAATATAAAAATGTTGAGATTCCTTGTGACCACTAGTTATCATATACCAGAGGCCCTGACCAAATTCCAACATTTTTGGAGCCTCTAAAATATTTATATTATTTTAAACAGCTCCAATTCAAATACATATGGGTTCATTCAAAAATCCAAAATGTCTAGCAAAAATGTGCATCACCCCTGGTTGTTGTTTCCAACATTTTCCAAAGACCATGAACATTTTTGAAAAGCATTTTGGGTTCATTGAAATTCCATTTTTAATTTGAACCTATTTGAATTTGCTTTGGTGCTACGGTTTGAAACATCCCCATTTCAACTTCATTTGAAATTTAAACATGATGCACAAAGCAAGCCTAGGTCATACCAGAACTAGGGATGTGACAATTAATTTGGCCCAAATGGACATCAGGAACAGGAGGAAGGGGTTTGCAATTGCATCAGACTATTTGGAGATCCGGGATGGCTCGGACAACATAACGGCTGTAAATTCTCAAAAGATTTGAGACATCCTGCAAAATGGTGGCATAACCACTCAATAACACAATATCAAGGTTCTGAGGCCAGCTATGAATACACGGAAGTAGTAGAAACTGAACTGAGACTTGAACTCAACAATACTAGGCAACTACGGTTTAGTAACACGTCATCCTGATAGATAGATGAGAAGGCCTAGTTTCTTAACCCGCATAGAATGAGAAGAGAATGACTCAGATCAGAGGGCATAAGGTAAAGGAGTAAAAAGAGCCTTACGTTCCCTTCCACAATCAATTCCCCTACATAACTAAATCATTTCTAGACACAACTTCGACCGATTTGGCTTGGTAATCCTACAGGGAGTCAGGATTTGATACCAAAGCTGACAGGACCCTGATTCCAAGTCACATCGATCTAGCCGGTAACACCTCATATCTCTTTGCGGCCACACGCACGGTATTCCCACGGGTGTCACCTTACCATGGCCCGGGACCATTTGCACCTTTTGGCTCAGGTATATGATAGTGTCGCTAGCATCCATATGACAGGGAACCCGGGCTGACATGGCTAGTCGTGAACCCAAAGCGGCACTAACCTATGGGGACAGACATACATGAATCACATCGAGCATGTCAGTCAGCAGCGTGTGAACCCGGGCTGTAGCACTGGGCTAACAGGACTCCGGGAACCCGGGCTGTAGCAGGCTAGGCAGGACTCCGGATGTCACTGCGTGACATTTCCCCGAAGGGACAGACACAGGAACAAAGTGAAACACATGCCGGCCAGTCAAGTGTCCTGAGCAGTAGTGCTGGGCTAGCAGGACTCCGGTGAACCGGGCTATAGCGGACTACTATGGCTCATGGAAGCACTAGACTACATTTCCCCATAAGAGAGGCTGCCAAGGATAAACAACTAGATTGTCGGATCCCACACATACCAAGCATTTCAATTATACACATAATATGCTCGTTATGTGTAAATACAACATGGCATCACAACATAACTCTACGACTCGAGTATTTATTCATTAGGCTCCGAGGAGCGAGACATTACAAACATGGGTCTCATGACCCAACAATCATAGCATACAAATCAAAGCACATGCGGAAGCTTAACATGTCAGAGTATAGACATCTACAAATGAAAAAGGCTAAGAAGCCTGACTATCTACAAGATCCTGCTGAGGGCACAAGATCGTAGCTGAGGTATCAAGCTAAACGTCGAAGTCCACGCGGAACTACTAGTGAGACTGAAGTCTCTCTCTGCAAAACGTAAATTAAGCAAACGTGAGTACAAAAGTACTCAACAAGACTTACATCAGAACTAACTACATATGCATCGGTATCAACAAGGGGTGGTGGTGGAGTTTAACTGCAGCAAGCCGGCTTTGACTCAGTGGCTAACCTAAACTACAACTGCAAGCAACTCTTTTGAGGTGGCGCACACGAGTCCACATATTCACCATATCAACACACCACTATGGATTCGCTCCCGTCTTCCCACGAGGATGCCATCCATAGCACTCATGCTTATCTTGCGCATTTTAGAGTATCCACTTTCACTTGTCTATGAACTATTATAGGCAACCCAGAAATCCTTCACCGTGGACGCGACTATTCGAATAGATCATTTATAACCCTGCAGGGGTGAACTTCGTCAGACATGTTTCCACCACTTAGCGTCTGCACACGACATGTGCTCGGCAGACTTCAAGCGAAAGCCGACGTGTGTGTAGACCACGACCTGACTAACCGCACAAGTCTCTAGTCCAGGTTTATCTCCTATTCGGGTTCCATCCGCTAGGAAATCCGGCCGGGGTGTCCTCAACGGCCCCAAACGATGTGTACAGGGTCCCGAGACGCCAAACGGGCGCCAGGCATACCCGGCCACAGTGTATCTACCGCATCATAGCCCACCCCTAGGGTTAGCGCTACGCACGGCCGCCAACACATAACCTACAAACACCAGAAACTAGTTGCAGCTCCTGGACAGAGGACGAGAGGGGTCAATAAGTCGAGCGGGGTCATATTTCAGGGCCCAATGTGTGATAGTAGTTGTTTCATGGATCACAAACACAGAACTCAGTTCCTGAGGACGGTTTCAGTGAGACAACCCACCATGTACTCCTACATGGCCTCTCACCGCTACCTTTACCAAATCATGTTCACACACTTTGCTCACACACAGTAGGACATGTTCACACACCTCTGATTCATCCCCGATGAACCAGACCTGACACGACTCTATGCAATAGCAGGCATGACAAACAAGCATGAATGAGTAGGCACATCAGGGCTCAAACAACTCCTACTCATGCTAGTGAGTTTCATCTATTTACTGTGGCAATGACAGGTCATGCAGAGGATAAGGGGGTTTAATTACCGCAGCAAGTTAACAGATAAATCATTGTTGTCCTAATGCAGTAAAAGAGAGCAGGAGCGAGAGAGTGGGATTGTATCGGAATGAGCAAGGGGGTTTTGCTTGCCTGGCACTTTTGAATATAGTAATAGCTCTTCATCGGTGTCATCAAACTCATCGTCGGAACCACGTTTACTGAGAGGGGACAATACCGGCAAACAAGGAGGAAACACAATCAATGCAATGCAACAATATGATGCATGCTCATGACATGGCAAAATGAGTGTGTTTTGGCTAATGCAACTTTGAACAGATTGGTTTGAGTTCATTTGAATCAAGGATTCACTTGATTCAAATGCAAACCCAAAATAAGAGGTCATATTAGTGCATTATCTTGTTTCACCTAAACAGCAAGGTTGAAGTGTTCTAACATGCATGAAAATAGCATAAATGGATAGATTGGATTTTTCTGATAATTTTTCATATATAAATTATTTCACTTGGAGTTATAGATTAATTTCTATGATTTTTAGAAGTTTAGGCCTTTTTAGATTTTATAATTATTTAGAATTAACTAATTCCAGAAAATGCATTACTGCGTCAGCAGCACGTCAGGATGACGTCAGTGAGTCAACGGGTCAGCCCAGGCAAACCTGGCCCGTGGGTCCCACACGTCATTGACTCAATTAACTAATGGGTTTAAGAAATAAAAACCTAATCTAAAGATTAACAGGGCTGGGCCCACTGTCAGTGACTTGGGTGGTGGTTAGTGGCTAGACTAATCTGGTCACGTCGGCGGGTTAGCGCCGGCGATGACCGGAGCACGGCAGTGTTGGCCGTCTGGCCAGCTCCGGCGCTGGGAGGACGCGCGGCTAGGTGCGTTGGGAATCTGGCAATGCGGCGTGCCGTCTGGTGGTGGTGGGAGGTGCTGGGGTGGTGTGCAGAGGCGGCGGCGGCATCGGCGGCGGCGACCGAAGCTCGGTCAGGTGCGGCGACGGCTCTAGAGCGGGTGCTCGGCCGGGTTAGCATGCCAGAAGTGGCTCGCAGTTCCTATCAGGGCTAATGGGCACCTAGGCGTGACCAAATGGTCACCGAAGGCTGCCGGTGATGAGCAAGTGCGGCGGCGACCTACAGGCATCGGTAGAACGATGGTTACGGCGAGCAAAACGCAATGGGGTTAGGGGTAATCGCGGCGGAGATCACATCGAGTCGGATGAGACAGACGGCGAGCTCGGGGAGGCAGAGTCGGCAGCGAATCGACGCGTGCGGCTTCCGGACACCAAGGAGGAAGAAGATGAAGCAGCCGGCGATGCAGGCCCTCCCAGCACTCGAGGCTAGGGTGGGGCAAAGCGGCAGACAATGGCGGAGCTTGCAGACGAGGTGGGGAGGCGAGGGGAGCACGGTGGGCACGATGGCAGCAAGCGGCGGCGATGGCAACGCTCAGTTGCGCGTGAGAGAGAGGGTTAGAGGAGGGGGCGAGAGCAGAGAGTAACGGGGAGAGGTAGAGAGGGGTCCAGGGCGGCATCGAGGGAAGGATCGGGGCTCCCAGGTGGAAGCAGGAGGTGGCCGAAGCTGCACGCACGCGCGCCACGCCTCTCCTCTGCCTACTGGCTGAAGGAAGAAGACGGGTGTGCCCCTATGGGCTGGGCCCACAGTGTTGGGCCTGGTGGGCTGAGCCAGGTGAGCACTCTCTCTCTATGTGTGTGTGTTTCCTATTTGTTTCATCTTTTCTAATTTTTGCAGTTTGTTTTTGATTTAGTTTTAACACCAAATCAATTTTAAACTTCATGAAAATAATTGTGTGAACTAAATGGACTTATCCAAAGCCACGCAACAATTTTCAAAATTATTGAACATATATTTATTATATAATAAATATAGATCCAATTCAAATATTTATTGGATTAATTCAAATAGCCCAAATAAATGTTTCTGAGCTCCTAAAAATATTGGTTTGACTTTTACCTCTTGCCAATATTTTTATAGAATACCAGGGACATTTTCTTGGACTCATTTGAGAAGATTTTAAAGTTGGTTATTTTTGAACTGGTTTCTGAGGGTTTCAACAAACCTCAATTCAACTTTCAGAAATTTTAGACATGATGCATGAGTGCATATGCAACTATTTCACTCAGGTATTCTAGGGCTGTGACAGTATTATCGACATCATCGACGAGGAAATGGAAGAGGAGGATTCTGACGATGAGGAGGAGGAGGAAGATAATTCTAACGAGGAGGAGGAAGAGGATTCTGATGAGGAGGAGGCAGGAGGAGGATTCTGATGAGGAGTTGGAGCAAGAGCAGGATGCAGAAGACGACAGCTACCAGGGGGTTTGGAGATCATCGCACAGGAGGAGGTTGCAGAAGAGGTGGGCTATCACGGGGGTATGGAGATCATTGAAGATTGGTCCTCCTACGATGGGAGGATCGTTGGTGATGTCGGTGGCTTTGATTTCCCCCTCCCGGAGGGAAGTATCCCTCGCGAAATCGCTCCGCTGGAGAGCAAAAGTGCTCCTGCCCAGGTTCCGCCTCGAGAGGGGGGCTCTTTGTCCAAAAAGTCTTCTTATATTTTTTTCTAGGGCAAAAGGCTTCATATAACAGAAGGACAGTACCGAAGGGCTGCTGTGGGATCCACAAGGCATCAGGGCGTGCCCAGGGGTGGGCGTGCCCTATTCCCTTGTGAGCAGCAGGTGCCCCCCTCTGGTGGTCCTTCGTTCCAGTATTTTTTATATATTCAATAAAAAATCTTCATGAAGTTTCAGGTCATTTGAAGCTCCATAGGATAGGTATCTCTGTTGTAGCTCTTTTAGGCTCAGAATTCCAGCTGTCAACAATTTCCATCTTCATGTAAATCTTACGAATTAAGAGAGAAAAAGCATTAGAATTGCGTCATAAAGTTAAATAATGACCAAAACCATTATAAATAACTGTAGAAAAACATGATGCAAAATGGATGTAGCAGCGATGTGGACCTGTGTGGTTGCTGCTTAAGTTGGTTGGATCTCTTATTACGCCACAAGAAAGCTAATTTCTGGAGAGAGAGAGAGAGAGAGAGAGATAAAACCGTGTTAAAATTTCAGCCTGATTGGAGTTATGCATCTCCGATGATTTAAGAAATGGTGCTCACCTAGAAAACACAAGCGAAAACAGGACATAAAATAGAGAGATCCAATCTAGGGGAGATCTCCCTCTCTCCTAGATGGCCAAGGAAGAAGAAGAAGGAGGGGCCCCTTCTCCCTCAACTCTAGTGGCACCGAAGCACCGGCGGGGACATCTCCTCCATCACCACACCATCAAATCCCTCTCTGTTCTCATGGTGATGTGTGAGTAGTTCATCCTCGAGGCTGAGGGTATGTACTAGTAGCTATGTGTTCGATCTCTCTCTCTCTCATGTTCTTGATGGATTCAATTTTGATATATCATGAGCTTTATTAATATAGTTGGATCTTATGATGTCCATCCCCTTTATTCTTTTTGTGGTGAATTTAGTATTGCTCTTTAAAGTTTCTTTATGTTAGATGGAATACTTTGGATTTGAGATTATATGGATCATGTCTAGTAATTAACGCGCGAATACCCGAGGTGACATTGGTACACTCTTAGCATGAAGGTTGAATGATAAGTATCATATGGTGTTGTCATAGTACGATTGCTGGGACTATCCATGGCACTTTGTGGGTGGTTCAATAGATCAATATTGAAAAGACAACTTTGAGGTGGTTTGTTGTTAAGTGCAATGCAATTTCATCCTACATTATTCGGTAGAAATAGAAACTTTGGAGTGATTCTTCGATGTAATTTTTGGGATTATCATGTGGTTTAATTATGTTAATGATCTTGAGAGTTGTCACTAGTGAAAGTATGAACCCTAGACCTTGTTTCCAAGCATTAAGACACCGTTTTTACTCACTTTTGTTATATTATAGCTTGCTGTTTTTATTTGTTCAGATTACAAAAACCTATTTCTATCAACCATATTACATATCTATGATCATCACTTCTCTGAGCTAGTGCACCTATACAACTGAGAATTGTATTAGGTGTGTTGGGGACACAAGACACCACTTGCATTTGATTGCAGGGTTGTTTTTTAGAGAACCACCTTCGGCCTACACCTCTCGCAGATTGATAAACCTTAGGTCATCCACTTGAGGGAAATTTGTTGTTCTCCTACAAAACTCTACGCTTGGAGGCCCAACAAAGTTTACAAGAATAAAGTTCCATAGTATACATCAAGCTATTTCTGGCACCGTTGACGGGGGGCAGAGTGCTTGAATGTATCTTCTTTAGATCTTGCGATTGAATCTTGTAGTTTCTTGTTTTATTCACTAGTTTGGATCATAAAAGGAAACAAAAATGGAAATTAATTTGCCTGCATTACTCTATCTTTATTAACAAATTCTTAAAATGATGAATTTGATAATTGCTATGAGGTGTTAGAAGAAGAGTTCAACAAAAGTTGTCATGTGAGTTCCTTGAATGTTAAGTATGATTGGAATGTTGTTGGTATGCATTCTATGAATATCAGTTGTGCTAGTAATGAAATTTATAAGCTTGGGGATGACATGTTTAATGAAGATGGTCTATTTAGTTCCCCCAACTTTTGATGAGAAAAGTTATTATGATGAGAACATGCCTCCTATTTATGATGATTACAGTGATGATGAAAGTGGGTTTGGAAGAGTGTCCACTTTAGGTAGCCATGATCCCACTATTTTGGAGGGTGTTCAATATTATTTGAATAATGATAGAAGTGGATTAGGAGAGGTCGTGACTTTATTTAGTGATGATTCAACTATTTTGGAAGATGTTTCAATTGATTACGATGAGAACAAAGTTGTTACTTATGACGATTATTGTGATGATACTTATGCTATATAATAGTGATAATCATCCTTGTGAAAAATTTCATAATTATGAACATTCGTCTACTAAACATTAATCTTTTAATGTGGAATTAATTTATAGTGTTCATGTTTTATATGATACTCCCACTATTATGAATGAGAAGAAATTTGCTTATGTGGAGAGCAATAAAACCCCTATGCATGTGGATCATGAAAAGAATGATTTATGTGATAGTTATGTTGTTAAAAAAACCATGATGCTGCTAAAAATTATTATGAGAGAGGAATATATGTTCATAAATATCTCAACAACATCAAGTTTCCTCTATTGAAACTTTTAAAGTTGCATTTGTTTTGCCTTCCTATGCTAGTTACTTTGTTCTTCAATAAATTGCTTGCCTACAAAATTCCTATGAATAGGAAGTGCGTTAGGATCAAATGATATATGATTCATGATGCTCTCATTATGTTTCAATTCCTACTTTCATGTGAGCATCATTAAAATCATCATACCTAGCTAAAAGGCATCAAAGGAAAGAGCTTGTTAGGAGTAACCCAATATTAATTCTTACTATTTTTTGTGTGTTCACATGATTAAAGCTATTGTAATAATCATGTTTTGTATCTTCTCTTTCAATAAAGTTCCAAGTTTAGCCTTTACCATGCTCAGTTCGCATGTTTATGAGTTGTTGTTTGAAAATAGAAAGATTTATTTTTGTGTCCTGAATATTCCTGGATTGTTAGAACGTGAAAAAATCTTGAATATTTTTACACAGTAAGCATGTATGAGTTCTCTGTTATATGGTATTTTTTTAGATTTTTAGAGTTACAGAAGTATGTTAATTTATTCCTCCTGTACGGATTGTTCTATTTAGATAGATTGTTGTTATAGATGCATTGTTTGCCCATGTTTGCTTATTTAATATTTCAATTAGTATATAGAGATATTAAATATGTGTAGGAATTTAGTATGCAATATTTAATTATAATCTTGAAGATTTTCTATAGTAGAGAATGGTAAGGTTTTGTATTTATTTTGTACTAACCTATCTCATGAGTTATATTAAGTATTCTATGAATGAAGTTTTTAAGACCCAGGGGAGACTATGATACACGAGGAATTAAGGAGACACAAGACCTCAAGCTTGAGGATGCCCAAGGCACCCCAAGGTAATATTTCAAGGAGTCTCAAGTATTTAAGCTTGGGGATGCCCCAGTAGGCACCCACTTTTCTTCACCAAAAACTATCGGTTAGTCTCGGTAGGGCCTAAGTTTTTATCTATTCACATGATATGTGCTATCCTTGTAGCGTGTATTTGCATCTTATCTTCATGTTGGAGATATTTAATTCATAGCCACTTATTTACTTAACTACTCTTGGTTCTTGGCTTATATCTTTTGGAGTAGTTTTATTATTTATTCTCATGCTTCACTTATATCCTTAGAGATTCTTTTTAATGAACTGGATATCATACACTTGAAATTACATATGTGTTGAAAATTAAATATGTATCCTAGCATTATAATTCAATCTCATATGCCGATCTTGTGTGAAGTAGTGGCTTTGCATTGGGTTTAGCAAGTAAAATCTATTGAAATTAACAAATACAACATTGGTCATTTGAAAAATTCATCAAAGATTAGTACAAGGAAGATAAATTTCACATGCAAATATACTATCTTGGACATCTTTTGTGATTGTGAACCCTCAATGAATATTTTCAACCTTGATCAAATACTTGATGTTGAACAAGGAAGACAATGTAATGAGTTATGTTTGTGTGTATTTGTATAGAAGTTATATTGTCATGTATCCTCCAACATGTGGTCTTTGTTTATAATCTTTGCTAGCCAAATACTTCCGCACTAAGTGGAAATACTACTTCTGCATCCAAAATCCTTGAATCAAGTTTCTTATAAAAAGTGTCAACTATACCTACCTATATATGGTACTTCATTGCCATTCCAATTAAATTTGTATGTACCAACTCTGAACCTTCAAATAAAATTCTTTTTTCTATGCTCGTACAACTCATGGAGTAGTGGGGATGGTCAATATCTTCCATGTAATTCAATTTGATATTTTTCTGTAATATATATGATTTTTGGGAGAAGAAATCAACACAAGGCTGTGCTTGAGGGCCCCACACGGCCAGGTGACACACCCATCCCCCATGGGCATACCCTGGGCTCGCGTGGCTTCTCCTTAATTGGTTGGAGATCTTCATTTTCCGCAACAAAGCTAATTTATGGGGGAAAATTATGTTAAAATTTCAGCCTGGTCAGAGTTATGGATCTCTGGCTATTTAAGAAATGGTGCCCGTCCAGTATTTTTTGAAGCGAATACAGGAGATAGAATAGAGAGATCCAATCTAGGGGAGAGCTCACTCTATCCTCAGATGGACAAGAAATAAGAAGGAGGGCCCCCTCCCCCTCTCATCCGGTGGCGCCAGAGCACTGCCAGGGACATCTCCTCCATCACTATCACCATCAACTCCCTCTCCGTTCTCATGGTGATGTGTGAGTAGTTCATCCTCGGGCCTAACGGTATGTACTAGTAGCTATGTATTTGATCTCTCTCTCTTATGTTCTTGATGAATTCGATCTTGATGTACCATGAGCTTTATTAATATAGTTGGATCTTATGATATATAATGAATTGAGTCTGGCTCTTTAAAGTTTCTTTATGTTGGATTGAATACTTTGGATTTTAGATTACATGATGCATGTCTAGCAATTAATTTGCGGATACCCAAGGTAACATTGGGGTACTCTTAGCGTAAAGGTTGAACGATAAGTATCATATGGTGTTATCATAGTATGACTTCTCGGACTATTTCTGGCAGTTAATTTGTGGGTGGTTCAATAGATCAAAATTGGAAAGACAACTTTGAGGTGGTTTATTGTTAAGCGCACCTACGCGATTTCATCTTATTTTCTATAATAGAAATAGAAACTTTGGAGTGATTCTTTGCTGCACTTTGCGGGATTATCATGTGGTTTAATTATGTTAATGATGCTGAGAGTTCGCACTAGTGAAAGTATGAACCCTAGAACTTGTTTCCAAGCATTAAGACACTACTTTTACTCAATTTTGTTACTTGCTACCTTGCTGTTTTTATTTGTTCAGATTACAAATACCTATTTATACCATCCATAATACACATCTATCATCGTCGCTTCCTGAACTAGTACACTTATACATCTGACAATTGCATTGGGTGTGTTGGGGACACAAGAGACCACTTGTATTTGATTGCAGGGTTGTTTAAGAGAGGACCACCTTCATCCTACACCTTTCGTGGATTGATAAACCTTAGAAGGTTGGAAAAGGCGGTAGGCGTAAGCGAGGCGGTTGGCCTCTCCTAGTGCCTAGGCGATGCTTAAGCGCCCTAGGCGTGGCCTAGGCGGTAATATAGTTTTTACAATCGGGATGTATTTGTGGTATTATATTTGTGTCAATATTAGTTTAAGTCACATTAATAATTTAACTACCAAGCTACTGCCATTTGAATATGACATGTTTGGCATATCAGTGCAATATCGCAAGATTTCTCACTCGGGTAGACAATTTCTTGCTAGCCCTGCCTAGACTTGCGCTTATGCCCTAGGCGAGGCATTTGGCCATCGCCTAGCACTTAAGTGTGCCTAAGCGCCTCCTAGGCACTGCCTTTTCTAACAGAGACCTTAGGTCATCCACTTGAGGGAATTTGTTGTTGTCCTAGAAAACTCTATACTTGGAGGCCCAACAAAGTTTAAAAGAATAAGGTTGTGCCGTAGACATCATTATCCAGTTTAAACAGCGGCAACAATGAGTGTAAAACTACACTCATCAGGTACTCTTGCATAATCTTTGCCGCATGGGTATCCAACTCCGGCGTCTTCATGAACAACATCTTTTAGTCCTCAAAGTTGACTTGATCTCATGCTTCCTCCCTTCGAGCTTGAGCTTCTTGTTGTGCACATTTATGAACATGCCAAACCTCTCTGCATTATCTTCCTCCTTCGCATCATTGCACTCCGCACTTGCCTCCTCCTTCTTCACGATACATCTTGTTCACTACCCCTTCTCTATTCTCCTTCTCCACCTCCCACTTCCTTCACCGTTTCCTTTCCACCTTCATTGCCAAAGAAAGTCGTTCATTTGTTGGAATGATTGTGTCACTGGTGTCTACTATGCAACCTGTTCTTGTAGACTCGTGTTCGGCCTCCAAGCGCAGAGTTTTGTAGGACAATAGCAAATTTCCCTCAAGTGGGTAACCTAAGGTTTATCAATCCGTGGGAGGCGTAGGATGAAGATGCTATCTCTCAAACAACCCTATAACCAAATAACAAAGAATCTATTGTGTCTCCAACACACCAAATATAATGGTAAATTGTATAGGTGCACTAGTTCAGTGAAGAGATGGTGATACAAGTGTAGTAATGGTAGGAGATATTGATTTTTGTAATAGGGACAATAAAAACAGCAAGGTAGAAAGTAACAAAAGTGAGCACAAACGGTATTGCAATTCTTGAAAATAAGGCCTAGGGTTCATACTTTCAATAGTGCAATCTCTCAATAGTGCTAACATAATTGAATCATATAATAATCCCTCAACGTGCGATAAGAGTCACTTCAAAGTTCTTATCTAGCGGAGAACATAAGATGAAATTGTTGGTAGGGTACGAAACCACCTCAAAGTTATCCTTTTCGATCAATCTATTGAGCTATTCCTATAGGTGTCACAAACAGCCCTAGAGTTCGCAGCAAAATAACACCGTATGATACACATCAACCAACTCTAATGTCACCTAGATACTCCAATGTATCCACAAGTATCTGTGAGTTGATTATACGATAGGCATCAAACAACGCCAGATTCATAATATTCAATCCAACACAAAGAAATTCAAAGAGTGCCCCAAGATTTCTACCGGATAAAGTAGGATGAAAATGTGCATTAACACCTATGCATAGATTACCCCAATGTCACCTCAGGAATTCACGAGTTGAGTGCCAAAACATACATCAAGTGAATCAATATAATACCCCATTTTCACCACGGGTATTTGTTGCGGAACATAGCATGCAATTTCAAAAAATTCCCTACGATCACGCAAGATCTATCTAGGAGATGCATAGCAACAAGAGGGGGAGAGTGTGTCCACGTACCCTCGTAGATCGAAAGCGGAAGCGTTAGTTTAACGCGGTTGATGTAGTCGAACATCTTCTCAATTCGACCGATCAAGTACCAAATGTACGGCACCTCCGAGTTCGGCACACGTTCAGCTCGATGACGTCCCTCGAACTCTTGATCCAGCAAAGTGTCGAGGGAGAGTTTTGTCAGCACGACGGCGTGGTGACGGTGACGTTGAAGTGATCCACGCAGGGCTTCGCCTAAGCACTACGCCAATATGATCGGAGGAGTAAATGGTGGAGGGGGGCACCCACACGGCTAAGAACAAATTGATGTGCCTTAGAGGTGCCCCCTTGCCCCCGTATATAAAGGAGGACAGGGGAGGAGGCCGGCCTAGGTGCGCCCCCAAGTGGGGGGAGTCCTACTAGGACTCCAAGTCCAATTCGGACCCCCTTCCTTTTACCGGAGAGGGAAAGGGGGAAGGAGAAGGAGAAAGAGAAGGAAAGGGGGTGCCGCCCCCTTCCCCACTCCAATTTGGACCCCTTCCAAGTGGGGGTGCGCCAGCCCCTTGTGGGTTGGTGTGCCTCTCTCCCAAGGCCCATTGGCCCATTACTTCCCCAGGGGGTTCCGGTAACCCCCCGGTACTCCGATAAATACCCAAAACTCTCTGGAACCATTCCAGTGTCTGAATACTATCGTCCAATATATCAATATTTACCTCTCGAACAATTCGAGACTTCTCGTCATGTCTGTGATCTCATCTGGGACTCCGAACAAACTTCGGTCACCAAAACACATAACTCATAATACAAATCGTCATTGAAGGTTAAGCGTGCGGACCCTACAGGTTCGAGAACTATGTAGACATGACCGAGACACATCTCTGGTCAATAACCAACAGTAGAATCTGGATGCTCGTATTGGTTCCTACATATTCTACGAAGATCTTTATCGATCAAACCGTAATGACAACATACGTCATTCCCTTTGTCATCGGTATGTTACTTGCCTGAGATTCGACCGTCGGTGAAAGTGCGTTATATCGACTAGAGGGGGGTGAATAGGCGATTTTTATGAAAGTCTTCAAAACATGGAAGTTTCAAAGACAAACGACAGAAATAAACTTATTACCATGCAGCGGAAGGTAGACTACACTAGGCAACCATAGTCAAGTATTCAATGAAGTGAAAGCACGAAGACTAATAGCAGCTAGGTAGTAAGGATCAGGTAGGAAGATATTATGAAGCCAAACAGAACACGCAGTCACTTAGTGAAGACAAAAGATAGTGCAATCATACAATGACTTCACAAAGAGTAACAGTAAGCAAAGGGAAGGGAAGATGAAACCAGTGACTCGTTGAAGACAATGATTTGTTGGACCAGTTCCAGTTGTTGTGACAACTGTACGTCTGGTTGGAGCGGCTAGGTATTTAAACCTTAGGACACATAGTCCCGGACACCCAGTCCTGAACACGCGGCTCAGGACACCCAGTCCTCACCGTATTCTCCTTGAGCTAAGGTCACACAGACCTCGCCCAATCACTCTGGTAAGTCTTCAAGGTAGACTCCCAAACCTTCACAGACTACGTTCATCGGCAATCCACAATGACTCTTGGATGCTCAGAATGCGACGCCTAACTGGCTGGAGGATGCACAGTCCTCAAGTGTAATAAGTCTTCAGATCACACAGACAAGAAGACTTAAGTGATGCCTAATTCTCTTTGGCTCTGGATGGTTAGGGCTTTAACCTCGCGAGGAATTCTCTCTCAAAGGCTTCGAGGTGGGTTGCTCTCAAATGACAAAAGCCGTACTCTCAATCTAAGCAGCCAACCGTTTATGGTTGTAGGGGGTGGGCTATTTATAGCCACTTGGCAACCCGACCTGATTTGTCCGAAATGACCCTGGGTCACTAAGGAACTGACACGTGTTCCAACGGTGAGATTTCAAACCCACACGGCAACTTTACTTGGGATACAAGCAAAGCTGACTTGTCCGACTCTGGACAAGATTCGCTCTCATAGTCTTCACTCGAAGACATAGGTTTTTGGTTAGGCATCACTTCAGTCATTCTGACTGGTTCTCTTGGACCCCACTTAACAGTATGGTGGTTCCTATGACTCAACACAAAAGAAAAAGAACTACGAAAGAGCTAAGTCTTCGAGCTCCATAGGCTTCATGTGGTGTCTTCTCCTGTCATAGTCTTCAATGTGAATATCTTCATATACCACCTTTGTCTTCAATGTCTTCATACATTTTTAGGGGTCATCTCTGGTAGGAAAACCGAATAAATTAGGGACTTCTACCTGTGTTATCCTGCAATTCTCACAAACACATTAGTCCCTCAACTAGGTTTGTCGTCAATACTCCAAAACCAACTAGGGGTGGCACTAGATGCACTTACAATCTCCCCCTTTTTGGTGATTGATGACAAACTAGTTGAAGTTTTCAACAGGGAATATAATCTGTGAAATTGTAAGGGGTAAGGAATTGTCTTCATAAGTTGCAAGGGCTCCCCCTGAAGATGTGCATATAAGTAATTTGCGTTTGGAATGCAAATGCACATGGCAGGTTGTATTTGTGGAGATCCACTTCAACTTATGATGACAATCCACTATGCATGTGAAAGTATATGAAGATAATCACATGCATAATGGAAAATGGACGTCTGCAGAATGATCTAAGTGCGGAATTTATCATCGCACATGCGGAATTTATCTTCGCAAAACAAGGTGGCAAATAAGTAGCAGACGACCATCTACTTTAAGTGTTACAACTCATAAGAACCAAATGTAGCAAAAACGAGAGTTGTAAGCACGAAGCAAAATATAAAGCACCCGCCCATATGGCCCGCTTGAAGACTATCAATATCATATGCTTCTCCCCCTTTTGTCAGTAATGACCAAAAAGATTTGAAGACATAGAGCCTCTACTTGTGCCCATGAGGAGTAGGTGAAGTAGCAGGGTTGTTGGTGTTGTTTGGCGGTGCTAAAGAGCTTGGAGGTGCTGAAGGAGGTGGCGGTGAAGTAGCATCGTCTTCTTCCTCAATAATTCTGGCAGTCACTGTGGCAGCAGAGGAAGAGAACTCAGAGTCTTCAAGGGATGGAGTTCCTAGCAGCACAACCCTTCGAGGAGGTGTGGAGTCAAACTTGAATCTCTCAGTGAAGCCATCCTCTTGAAGATCAGCTTCAGAACACATCATCGTGAGCCCTTTCCATGTGCGGCGACAGGTTTCATGGGCAACGAAGGCATTCTTGGTGGCAAGATTGCGAACGCGATTAACTTCCACCAAGAGGCTTTTCATCTAATGCTTCAGCCAGTCATGATGCCTATCCTGTTTCTGATGTAGAGCCACAAGAAGCTCTCGGTCGTTGAGAACATGAGTGTGCTTCTTGGGTCTTGGAGCAGTTGCACTATCAGTGGCTTTAGTGGAAGCAGGGTGTGGTGCACGTGTAGTGCCAGCCAAAGGATACACCCGAGAAACCGCTTCAACTCCTTCAATGTTCTGAGTGAAGCTCTGATGTTCTGCATTCTGAAGACTTAGAGGTTTCTTGGTAGGCTCAGAATATATGGCTTCAGTAGATATGTCCACATCAGGCAAGAAGATCCGATGGTTGCGGGCTGAGGGCTGATACGAGATAGCGGAGTGTAGCTTGATCAGCCGCATGACCCAAGGGGCGTAGAATTTCAAACCAAACAGATGAGTGCCTGATGCAGCAAGTTGGCTTATGAAGAAATCCTGTGCATTGAAGCATTTGCCATGAAGTATATAGAAGATCAAAGTCTTCATTGCACCCTCAAGCTTGGCATTTGGAGAGTGCCCTTTGATGGGCCAGAGAGTTCGCCTGATGATGTGATAGATGGTTCTTGGCAGATACTCAAGGTCTTCAACGAAGAACTCTGTGGGATAAGCAGCATCTTGGGGCAATGGCTTCATCATGCTGAGCATCTGACTCATATCAGGTTCAGGCCGCTGAAAGATGCTCTCAATAGCTTCAGTATGCAGCTGACAGCCTTGCTCGAAGAGATCGCCAGGAGTGGGCAAGCTAGTGAGCTCAATGATGTCAAATGCATTGGCTTCGTGATGAACGTTGCCAGTCATCCACTCCAGGACCCAAGTCTTCGGATCTCTGTTGTACCCTCTGATGTGAAGTGTGGCATAGAATTGAAGCAGCAGCTCTTCATTCCAATGCTCTTCGTCAGTAATGAACGGCAGCAGTCCAACTTCCTTGAAGCAATCCAAAGCCTCTTCCAGACAGGGCAGACCAGCTATAGCTTCAATATCAAGGTGCTTGTATGGGAAGATGCGACCTTGGTTGTACAGAATGCATGAGTAGTAGCTTCGCTGAGGATAGCTCCAGAACCGATCAGATGAAATTCTTTCCCTTGAGTAGGGGTTCCTGGAGCTATTGAAGAACGTATTGTCTGCCCTGAAGCCATTGATGTTGAAGGAGCCAGGTGCTGATGCAGGACCTGGGAACCTTGGCAGTCTTGGGATTGGCTTCTGTACCTGAGGCATGTGCTCAACATGATAGTCGAATTGGGGACCGACAGCAGACTCAGGAACAGAAGTGGCGGGATCAGTGGCTTCGTTGTCTTTTGAAGCTTTTGCTGGGGAGGGCTCCACATTAGCTTCATTGGTGGTTGTGGCAGCCTCACGATTAGCTGGAGGGTCGGTCACAAGCACATTCTCCTGGAGAACTGCTTCTTGGTGGGACTGGGAAGTGGCAACTTGTGGTACCTCTTCTTCCGCGGCTGATGCAGCCGAAATGTCTTCAGCAGAGACTTGAGGCCTTGGACCTTTGCGAAGCATGCGGAACACAGACGACGCCTGTGGAGTTGGAGTGGGCTGGACCTCAAAGTCTTCTTCCTCTTGTGGGCGATCCGCCCATGAAGCATCCTGTGCAATTGGCGTCAGTGGACGACCAATGCTGATGAGTTCGCTGTTTTCAAACTGAGGAAGAACTGCACCATCTACTACATTGTCATGATGACCAATGTCTTCAGCAGCGATGGAATCAGCTGCTAGAATGTCCTCAGCTTCATGAGTCTCTGTGGAAGCAGGCTCATGAACTGTCAGTTGTCGTTCAGCTTCAAGATAGACCATAGAAATGGGTTCAACTATCAAGGGCTCTGTGGGAGCAGCCCGAGCTTTCTTGGTCTTCCTATTCTTCTTGGTGGGGGCAGTAGGAGAGGCTTCAGAGTGTTTCCTCTTCCTGGCTTCAGCCTCAGCAGTCCTTGTCTTCTTGAGCTCTGAAGCGGTTGACCGACCTTTTGGCTTTGAGCCAGTCAGTCTAGTTGGGAAGACAATCGGAACTGCTTCCTGCCTTGGTGCATTAGGTTCAGCCGTAGCAGGCTTCTTCTTCTTCTTAGAGGCCATCCTGGGGTCAATGCCAGGACGCCCAAGTGCCTTGCGCTTCTCAGCCTCATTATAGGCTTGCACACATCTGTTAGCCAGAGTCTTCATGCGCTCACGCAAACCCTGAGCTTCTGCATGTTTCTTCAGAAAGGCTTCTTTGAGCTCGTGCAACATGATCTTGAAGTTCTTCACATCTTGCATGCTGAGCTTGGCCATATGCTTCTTGAACTGAGCTTTTTCATAGTCAATCTTCTGCTTCAGTTCAACAACGCGCTGGGCGATGGCTAGTTCTGAAGCAATGGCGCCATGGAAGGCGATACTGAGGCCAATGGGTAGCTGAAGATCTTCGAAGCTGATGTTTGGCGTGTCAAACCATTCATCAATGAAGGTGTGGATGATTGTTACATCAAAGAGTGGCAGATCATTGAAGATTTCTGCTTCTTCTTTTCTCTTGATGAGTTGCTCAAGAGCATCATCAGCAAGATCTTCATCACTTGCCAGATCTATGTCATCATTGTGCAGAATGGCAGCAGCTGTCAGCTCTTCGCTGGTGTGTGGCAAAGGCATCTTGCTCTTCTGGGGCTTGGAGATGCGTGATAAGTCTTCAGACTGCACACTGTCTTCAGGAGGTGCAGTAGCCAGTGGCTTCTCCCGTGAGATTTTTGGTGAAGGAGCGGGCTTTGAAGCTTTAGGCTTCTTCAGCTTCTGAGGCTTCGGCGCTGCAGGCGCTTCATCTGATTCAGCGTCAGCTGCTGGCTCATTCACTGCAGTCCCTTGAACCAAGATGTGGGTGATGAGACCTTGAAGGTTGTAGAAAGGACCGATGATATTGGGTTCTGCATCTCGTGTGCCATCAGCCCTTGGAGCAGAAGGACCAGGATTGAAGTCTAGTCCCAATGTCTTCTTGTTCTGCTTCGCTGAGTTCTGGGCAAATTGAAAATTGCGCTTGAACAGATTGTCGTCGCGACACCATAGCAGTGACGACGGGTGAGCATCAGCAGGCTGTGGCCCATGGACCATGCATGGATAGAAGCCTTGTTCAATGGCTTCATCTCTAGTCCTGGGTTGAAGATTCTTGTATAGTATGTCCCCCCACGGTTTCCTGATGGCATTTTTCTCAGCATACTCTTGGGTTACAAATCGGTACTTGAACCATTGTTCTGCCCAATATCTTCAAATCCATTGGATTCGGGTCTTGCACTGACTGTTATCCTCTTCAGGATCTGTCTTGTATATTTCTGAGAGTTCATCTGGCAGATCTCTGGATGTTTCACCATGACGCTTTCTGCCACCCTTCCTTTCTACTTTCTCTGAAGCCATAAACTTTAGCTTGAAAGGCTTCAAGACATTCAAAGGCTTCAAAGGTTTTCACTTGCTGGACCAACAGGAACTGGCTTCGGGAGAATTTATGTGATGCTGTAAGAATTCTGCAAATGAATGCAGACTATGAGAACCAAAGGATTCTCCCACGAACATGTACCTGTGACAGCATTAAGGTGCGAGGGAAGGGGAAGAGGTCATATGCATTCTCAGAAGCTTTTGAAGATAAATCAGTTTAGAAGACATTAACCTCATCGTGCGAAGACATTCACTCATAGATAAGAAGTTGGTTCCAGATTTGTACGAATCCATAGATCAGTACAAGTGAGGAATCTAACTACTTTGTGAAGCATAAGTGAATATACTAGGCATGTTATGAGATGCAGTATGAGAGAGATCTAACTTGTGTGAATAGAAACATCTTGTGGTAGAAAGTGACAAATCCATAGGATCAACGGTGTTGTAAAAAGGAAGTTTTATTTACCACACTAAGAACTGCTAGACGGAATGGAAGATGAGGCCGAGCAGTTCGATCTTCCGTACCCTAACTTGGCGACGGAGGACACCTACGGCGACGGCGGAGAGGACGATGTCCGCGGTCGGCGTGAAGATGGCGTCAGAGAGATTGCGGCAGCGAAGCGCTTCGTCGCCGGCGTCGTCGAGGGCTAGCATGGCGCTAGGGTTTGTGCGAGAGTGGAAGAAAAGATAATGACCGCTGTGAAGTGTGTATTTATAGGTACATGGGCGTCACTGTGCTATTACACAGGTGCCCTTGGCGATTCGCATCTGAGTAGCACGTGGCCATTATGTGCAATTTTGGGGTTTGTTCCACGTCCCACGCACGCCTGAATTGTCGGGTGGTCGTTCCTACTTCTCCGGATTATATGTGGAGGAATGAGCATTGAAAACGGACTTAATGGTTGTCTCTGTATCTTCTGCTGACAAGGACGCAGAGAAGACATTCGACAGTTTCAATAGAATGCACATGACTTGGAGAGATAGAATTTGAGATAGAAAGCATAGAGAGGTTAGGGTCCGATCACATTCACTTAGTTCAAAAGATTCAACAATGAAGACATAGCTATAAGTGAATGCTGTAGAGGACGGAACACTAGCGGATATATATATATCTGTATGATCAACAAAGTGAAGATAATCATGAAGATATGTTGAGATCGAAGCCAAACCAAATGTGAAGACATTGCAAATGTAACGCCATGAGTGAAACACTTCAAAACAGAACGTTTGGTGGTGGCGTTACCCACCGTATAGGAAGCATTAGACCCAGACACGGCGCACAATTATCATGGCGCTCCGAAGTCAAATTCCACATTAACGTTTTCACACTTAGAATGTATGTCTTCATTGATTGAAGATATACTTTACTTCGTGTGTTGCACATCTAAGTCATCAATATGCATAAGGGTTAGGATGTGTGCCTGATCACGGGACATTTGAGGATTCCAGGATATTTAGCTCACACCGTAACTTGCAAAATCTCTTCTCGTCCAAGGGCTTGGTGAAGATATCTGCCAATTGCTCTTCAGTGTTGACGTGTATGATATCAATATCTTCCTTCACAACATGATCTCTGAGAAAGTGATGACGAATTTCAATGTGCTTTGTCTTCGAGTGCTGAACTGGGTTGTTGGCAATCTTGATGGCGCTTTCGTTGTCACAGTAAAGTGGCACTTGCTTCAGATGAATGCCATAGTCCTCGAGTGTTTGCTTCATCCACAGAAGTTGAGCGCAGCAAGATCCAGCAGCAATGTATTTGGATTCAGCAGTGGAAAGAGATACACAATTCTGCTTCTTTGAAGACCAACATACAAGTGATCGTCTGTAACATCCCAAATTTGCAATTTGGAATGTTATACATAGATCATCATGCATATCATATTTTCTTGCATTTTGGTTGATCCTAAAAATTTCACGCAACTCAAGGACCCTCGGAGAGAGTTGGAGATTTCGTTATTTTCATATTTGAGTTCTCTCAAATTTTGAAAAGAGGATCATTTGATTTATTTATTTTATCTTCAATTATTTTCCGGTGTCAAAATATATGAGAGAGGGAATAATATGACTTTCCCAAATTTAGGAAAAATGAAGATTTAATAAATAGATCAATTTTGGTTTTTGCCGGAGTTTTATTTGCGTTTTATTTGGATAGGGAAAAATGCGCGTTTTCAAAATTGCATTTTAGGCCCGGAGAAAAGTTCATTTTGTTCGGCTCATTTTTAGGAGTCGGGGAAAATTTACTTTAGATTTTTTGGTGTTCGTTTAGATTTTCTTTTTGTTTTTCTGCGCGGAACCGATTTAAAAAAAAAGAGCCTCCCGCAAGGCCAGCCGGGCCAAAGGCCCAGCCAGCCGGCCCCTTCCCTCGCGCGCAGCGCAGGCGCCAGGCGCCAGGCGCCCAGGCAGCCGCCGCCGCTCCCTGGCCGAGTCCCAGCGGGACTTAGGTCGGTTAGCCCCTCCCCTTTCCTTTGTTTTGTTTTCCTATTCCTAGTCTATTTCTTGTCCCCTACCCCAAGTCTCCTCTCCCCTCACCTATATAAATACCCCCACACCCCCCTCTAAAACATCAAATCAGAAGCCCTCTCCTCCCCAAGCCCCACACCACCCCGCGCCTCCCCAAGCCCCGCACCACCCCGCGCCCCTCACCACCACCGCCGCCGCCTTAGCCGCGCCGCCCCTCACCACCGCCGCCGCCGCACCTTGCCCACGCCGCCGCCGCCCTACGCCGCCGTTCGCCGGAGCCCCTCGCCAAGGTTGCCCCGCACCGCGTCTCTTTTTCTTCCTCGGTTCGGTTTTTCTTATAAATCGTTCCGATTCTTTTCTTCTCTTCTGATTCGTTTTCTTTCCGGTTCTTTTCTAAACCGTTCCGGTTTCTAGATCGGTTTTTCGTTTCGGTCTTTTTCTCCGAAAACCCTAGATCGTTTTTCGTTCTTCTTTCGGACCGTTCGTCTCAACGAACGTGATCACCGATTTTTCCCCGGTTAATGACGCCCGTTCGTTTAATCGTTCTTCTTTTTCTTTTCGTCGGATTTATTCCGCGATCGTGATCTCAGATCCGATCTTCGTTCTAGTCTTTCTTCTCGCTCGTTTATCGGAATCAGGTGATTCAAGCGCCTGGAGTTTCGTTGCGAAACCACCGTTCCGTCTAATCAACTTGAACAAGTTTTTGCCCCGGTAAAAATTGACCTAGTTTCAACTTGCTAGAACCGAGTTGTTTTCTTCCGCCGTTTGTTTTTCCGTTGTCTGTTCGGTTCTTTGCAACCGGAGTTCTTAAATTGAACTTTCTGGTTCGTTCTCTTGTTCGAGTTTTACCTGTGCATTAGATGAGTACTTATTGTATGCTTGTTGTTTGTCTGTGATAGATCACCCGGATTGCGCCGCTTGTTACTTCGAAACCCTAGGTCTCGCGGATCATCAGCAAGGCAAGTAACACTTTGATCATACCTTTTCTACAACCCAGTTTTATTACATTAGATCAATCCTTTCACATTGCATGATTAGGATCTAATTAAATTGTGGGATGGGAAGTAGATGAGGTAGTACCTATTACCTGTTTATTATCAAACCTTTGGGAGTTACTTCTACGTTTGCTTATTATGCCATGCTATGCTAGTAGACGTGGATTGGGTGAGTGAAATCCATGACAGATGTGAGTTGATAATTTTAATGGTTTATCTGAGGTGGCAACTTAAACACACATCTGGGTGGATTGAGGCACCTGATGTCTATCAGGACTTGCCTGTTTTTTTTGGACCGCCACCCAGGCTCAAAGGGATCATAAGATAATTCATGCTAGAAACTTCCGTGTGCAGCCACATGCTACTATGGACTCTGGCATAGTTGACTAAGTTGTGCGAACTCTTACGGGGTGGACTAGCAGATGTAGGGGTTGTAGGTGGTACGGTCTACCCCACATGTAAGGTGCTAGCGCTTCTGAAAGACTATGTCTCGGTCATCCGTTTCTCAAACACCGTGTAGTGCGAGAAAACAAACGGAGGCGATCGAGTCATGTGGGGAAAAGTGCACAAACCTCTGCAGAGTGTACAAACTAATCATGATTAGTCGTGTCCCCGGTTATGGACAACTTGAGTATCTAGTACTTGAATATCATTGTGAATCTCAACATGTTACTTCTAATTAATGTTGTTGGGTTTTAATTACTTTTAATTGGGATTGAGAATGCTGTCAACCATTCTCAATGTTTCACAACCACCATGATAGTTAAATAAATTTATTCCTTTGCAGTAAGGAAAAACTGGCTTTACGCAAAAACTGTAACCATAGAGCTTTCCACCAGCCATATATGCATATAGTATAGCTGTTTCATTCCATTACTCTCTATGTGTTACTTTGCCAGTATATTCCATGTGCTGACCCGTATTCGGGCTGCAACTTCTTATGTTGCAGACTTTTCAGACGACGAGTAAAGTGCTTTTAGGTCGTGGCCCTATACTCAGTGATGCCGTTGGAGTTGATGGTCCCATTTACCTTCCAAGTCTTCCGCTGTTTTCGACACTATGTGGCCTTAAGCCATGTTTATTGTAATAAGTCTCTTTGAGACAATGATGTAATAAGTGTGTGATTGCCACTCTGCTATAAATCCTTCGATGTACTGTGTGGTGTCAGCATTACTGATCCAGGGATGACACCTGAGCATAGAGATCAGACTGTTTGAGGTCTGGTCGCTACATCGTCCCAGAAAGTGACATGTGCCTGATGTGGACTTGCGATCAACTTTGTCACCAGCATAATCAGCATCCGAGAATCCAACCAGATCAAACTCTGAGCCCTTTGGATACAATAATCCTAGAGTTGGGGTGTGAGCCAAATATTGAAGAATTCGCTTCACAGCTAAGTGATGCGACTCCTTTGGTGCCGCTTGAAATCGAGCACACATGCAAACACTAAGCATAATATCTGGCCTAGATGCACATAAATAAAGTAAAGAACCAATCATGGAGCGGTATACCTTTTGATCGAACTCTTTACCATTGTCGTCGGGACCTAGATGATATTTGGCTGGCATTGGTGTTGTGAAGCCTTTGCAGTCTTGCATGCCAAACTTCTTCAGGCAATCTTTGAGATACTTCTCTTGAGATATGAAGATGCCGTTGCGTTGTTGTCGTATTTGAAGACCGAGGAAGAACTTCAGCTCCCCCATCATGGACATCTGATATTGCTCTTGCATCATATATCCAAACTCTTCACTGTACTTCTGATTGGTGCAGCCGAAGATAATGTCATCCACATATATTTGGCACACAAACAGTTCACCATCATATGTCTTCGTGAAGAGAGTGGGGTCTAGGGAACCAGGTATGAAGCCTTTGCTCTTCAGGAAGTATTTGAGTGTGTCATACCAGGCCCGAGGGGCTTGTTTGAGGCCATACAGTGCCTTGTTGAGCTTGTATACCATGTCAGGATGTTTTGGATCTTCAAAGCCAGGCGGTTGTGCAACATACACTTCTTCTTCAATCTTGCCATTGAGAAAAGCACTCTTCACATCCATTTGATATAGAAGTATGTTATGATGATTTGCATAGGCCAGCAGTATGCGTATGGCTTCAAGTCTAGCCACAGGAGCAAATGTTTCATCGAAGTCAATGCCTTCCACTTGAGTATATCCTTGAGCAACAAGACGAGCTTTGTTTCTGACAACTTGACCATGCTCATCTTGCTTGTTGCGGTATATCCATTTGGTGCCTATTATATTGTGCTTCCGTGGATTAGGACGCTTAACCAGTTCCCATACATTATTCAGTTCAAACTGTTGAAGCTCTTCTTGCATAGCTTGAATCCATTCAGGTTCCATGAAGGCTTCTTCAACTTTCTTGGGTTCTGTTATTGAGACGAATGCGAAGTGCCCACGGAAATTTGCTAGCTGAGTTGCCCTTGAACGAGTGAGTGGACCAGGTGCATTGATGCTATTAATTATTCTTTCAATCTGCACTTCATTGGCAACGCGAGGATGTACAGGGCGAAGACTTTGCTCTTGCTGTTCATTGTCGTTGTTAGAAGGAATGTCTTCAGGCTGAGCATTGTCTTCATGTTGATCAGGTGCAGAGATGATAAGTTCTTCTTCAGGATGAGCTTCAGAAGGTATAATTTCTCCAGTTCCCATTAGCTTGATTGATTCACTGGATGGAACTTCATCTAGCACATTTGGCAGTTGCTCTCTTTGTGAACCGTTGGTCTCATCGAACCGCACATCCACTGTTTCAACCACTTTGTAATGAAAGAGATTGAAGACTCTGTAGGAGTGTGAATCCTTTCCATATCCAAGCATAAAACCCTCATGTGCTTTTGGTGCAAACTTTGAGGTGTGATGTGGGTCCTTAATTCAGCACCTTGCGCCAAATACTCTGAAGTAACTGACATTTGGCTTCTTGCCAGTAAGGAGTTCATAAGATGTCTTGTTCAGAAGCTTGTGAAGATAAACACGATTGATTGTATGGCATGCAGTATCAATGGCTTCGGGCCAGAATTTTCTTGGGGTTTTGTATTCATCTAGCATCGTTCTGGCCATCTCAATGAGTGTTCTGTTCTTGCGTTCGATGATGCCATTCTGCTGTGGTGTGTACGGAGCTGAGAATTCATGAGTGATCCCCAAGGTATCAAGATATGTATCAAGGCCAGTGTTCTTGAATTTAGTGCCATTGTCACTTCTGATGTGCTTTATCTTGGCGCCATAATTGTTCATAGCTCGATTGGCGAAGCGTCTGAAGACATCCTGCACTTCAGTCTTGTAAAGGATTATGCGCACCCAAGTATATCTAGAATAATCATCAACAATAACGAAGCCATAGAGGCAAGCAGTAGTAGTAAGAGTTGAGTAATGAGTGGGACCGAAAAGATCCATGTGAAGCAGTTCGAAGGGTCGAGTAGTGGTCATGGTTGTCTTCGAGGCATGTTTGGACCTTGTCATCTTCCCTGCTTCACAGGCACCGCATAAGTGATCTTTCTTGAACTTGACGCCTTCGATGCCTATGACATGCTTCTTCTTCGCAAGGGTGTGGAGGTTCCTCATGCCAGCATGCCCAAGCCTCCGATGCCAGAGCCAGCATTCTGAAGCTTTTGCTAGAAGACATACGGCAAGCTGAGGTCCTGCTGAGAAATCTACTACGTACAGATCATCTTTTCGATAGCCTTCAAACACTAGAGACTTGTCAGATTCCATTAGTACAAGGCAATGATATTTTCCAAATATTACGATCATGTTCAAATCGCAAAGCATTGAGACAGACATTAAGTTGAAGCCAAGGGATTCAACAAGCATGACTTTATCCATGTGTTGATTCCTTGAGATTGCAACTCTACCTAGACCCAATACCTTACTTTTACCAGTGTCAGCAAATGTGATGTGGCTCTTGTCGGATGGACGTAAGGTTGAGTCCATAAGAATACTTCTTTTGCTAGTCATGTGATTTGTACACCCACTATCAATAATCCATTCTGAAGACGCTGGTGTCGTACCCTACAGTGCAGTTAGGGGGATAGGCTTCACCAAGAGCATCGTGAAGCAAAAACATTTGACGAACCAATGGGTTATGAAAGCTTAGATCCAGGTTAGGACTAATAGGGAGAGTAGCAAGCGATTCAGGAACGAAGTACATAGTAAGACCATTTGGGCATTTGATCTTGCGCCCTACAAGATGTTTAAGGTCCCCAGCAATAGCGTCAGACGATTTTGGTTTTCTGCTGGAGACCTTTCCCTGCAAAAGAGAGTTAAGCTTTCTTAGCCACCCACATCTTCAAGGGTGGCTTAGAAGCAACAAGTCTAAGTGCAGCATCTAAGAATTTTGGCTTTGAAGCCTTAGCAAACAGTCTTGCAGGCGGACAATAATACTCATAAGAATAAGCAAAATAGCTCTTGGTCTTATGAACATGGTGGTTTGATGAACCGCTCTCATATTCATATGCCTGAGTATGGTTTCCCTGCAAAACATTTGCGTTAGTGCGACTCAAGTGAGTCTTCTGTCTGTATGAAGCCTTTGGATCGTAAGAAGCCTTTGGTCTGAGGTTTGTCTTCTTCACGTGAGGTGTCATGATGACATTCACAGGAAGATTCTCCAGACACCTTTTTAGAACCCAGATCTTCTTCATAGGCGGTCTATTCCTGCAGTTAGTACCAATGTTCCTGGCAAATGCTTCACCATTCTGATTCTTAAACAGTATATAGTTTGCATCAAAGGATTCATCAATGATAATGGGGTTAGCACAAGTGAAGCCAGATAGATTGGATGGATCTGCTGAAGGTTCCTTTGCAGCAACCCACATGGTTTTGGGGTACTGCTCAAGTTTCCAGTAAGAGCCATCTGCATTCATTTTCCTTACGAACCCAACACCCTCTTTCCTAGGGTTTCGGTTCAGAATCTGCTTTTTAAGGACATCACATAGTGTCTGATGCCCTTTAAGACTTTTGTACATCCCTGTTTCCAGCAATGTCTTCAACCTAGCATTCTCATTAGCAATAGCAGTGGTATCCTCAGCAGAGGGGTTAGTTACCACATCAACAGTTGAAAATATTGCAACAGTAGTAGCAGTAGAACATTCAGCAACAGAAGTAGCATTATCACGCTCAATGCATTTAAGACATGGTGGTTCAAATCCTTCCTAAGCGGGACTGATCTATTTGGCGCCAAGTGACTCATTTTCCTTTTGAAGATCTTCATGAACCGCTCTCAATTTCTCAAGATCTTGCTTCCTTTGAAGATAATCATAGGAAAGCTTTTCATGAGTTGTTGAGAGAGTTTCATGAAGACTTTCAAGTTCCTGATACTTAACGTGATGATTTTTTATGTCTTCAATTAAGGATTCAGATCGAGTCATTTCAGCACCTAACAAGTCATCACTTCTGTCTAACAGTTTTTGAATATGTTCCATAGCTTTCTATTGTTAAGTTGCAATTTTAGCAAGTGTTCTGTAGCTGGGTTTTGAATCACAATCAGAGTCATCATCACTAGATGTTTGATGGTGAGTAGTGCGTGTGTTTACCTTGGCACCGCGTGCCACGAAGCAGTAGGTAGAAGCGGAGTAGTCCTTGTCATTTGCATCGGTGTCGGTGATGAAGTCATTGTCTTTAGTGTTGAAGATGGACTTGGCAACGTATGATGTAGCCAGACTTGCGACGCCTGAGTCAGACTCCTCCTCATACTCCACCTCCACCTCCTCAGAAGCAGACTCCTCCTCTGAATCCATTTCCTTGCCAACAAACGCACGTGCCTTGCCAGATGAGCTCTTCTTGTGTGATGAAGACTTTGAGGAAGACTTGGAAGAAGACTTTGAGTATTTCTTCTTCTTCTTCTTGTCGTCAGAGTCATATTCCTTGCTCTTCTTCTTCTTTTTGTTCTCATTGTCCCACTGTGGACACTCAGAGATGAAGTGGCCAAGTTTCTTGCACTTGTGACATGTTTTCTTCTTGTAGTCATGAGCAGAAGCTTCATCATTCCTTGAGCTTGATCGGGAAGACTTTCTGAAGCCTTTCTTCTTGGTGAATTTTTGGAACTTCTTGACAAGCATAACAAGTTCCCTTCCAATGTCTTCAGGATCATTAGAACTGCTGTCAGATTCTTCTTCAGATGAGGAGACAGCTTTTGCCTTCAAGGCACGAGTTCGCCCATAGTTTGGACCATAGATATCTCTTTTCTCAGAAAGCTGAAACTCATGTGTGTTGAGCCTCTCAAGTATGTCAGACGAATCGAGTGTCTTGAAATCAGGACGTTCTTGAATCATCGGGGCTAGGATGTCAAACGAACTATCAAGTGATCTCAGCAGTGTCTTGACGACTTCATGTTTGGTGATCTCAGTAGCGCCGAGGGCTTGAAGCTCATTTGTGATGTCAGTGAGTCGGTCAAATGTGTGCTGGACATTCTCGTTGTCATTTCGCTTGAAGCGGTTGAAGAGGTTGCGAAGAACACTGATTCTCTGATCTCTCTGGGTTGAGATGCCTTCATTGACCTTGGAGAGCCAGTCCCAGACCAGCTTAGATGTCTTCAAAGCACTCACACGGCCATACTGTCCTTTGGTCAGATGACCACAGATGATATTCTTGGCAGTAGAGTCCAGTTGAACGAATTTCTTGACATCAGCAGCAGTGACACCTTCTCCAACCTTGGGAACGCCGTTCTCGATGACATACCATAGGTCGACGTCAATGGCTTCAAGATGCATGCGCATCTTATTCTTCCAGTAGGGATATTCAGTTCCATCGAAGACGGGGCACGCAGCGGAGACTTTGATTATCCCTGCAGCCGACATAGCTAAAACTCCAGGTGGTTAAACCGAATCACACAGAACAAGGGAGCACCTTGCTCTGATACCAATTGAAAGTGCGTTATATCGACTAGAGGGGGGTGAATAGGCGATTTTTATGAAAGTCTTCAAAACGTGGAAGTTTCGAAGACAAACGACAGAAATAAACCTATTACCATGCAGCGGAAGGTAGACTACACTAGGCAAGCCATAGTCAAGTATTCAATGAAGTGAAAGCATGAAGACTAATAGCAGCTAGGTAGTAAGGATCAGGTAGAAAGATATTATGAAGCCAAACAGAACACGCAATCACTCAGTGAAGACAAAAGATAGTGCAATCATACAATGACTTCACAAAGAGTAACAGTAAGTAAAGGGAAGGGAAGATGAAACCAGTGACTCGTTGAAGACAATGATTTGTTGGACCAGTTCCAGTTGCTGTGAAAACTGTACGTCTGGTTGGAGTGGCTAGGTATTTAAATCTTAGGACACACAGTCCCGGACACCCAGTCCTGAACATGCAGCTCAGGACACCCAGTCCTCACCGTATTCTCCTTGAGCTAAGGTCACACAGACCTCGCCTAATCACTCTGGTAAGTCTTCATGGTAGACTCCCAAACCTTCATAGAATTCGTTCACCGGCAATCCACAATGACTCTTGGATGCTCAGAACGCGACGCCTAACCGGCTGGAGGATGCACAGTCCTCAAGTGTAATAAGTCTTCAGATCACACAGACAAGAAGACTTAAGTGATGCCTAATTCTCTTTGGCTCTGGATGGTTAGGGCTTTATCCTCGCAAGGAATTCTCTCTCAAAGGCTTCGAGGTGGGTTGCTCTCAAATGACAAAAGTCGTACTCTCAATCTGAGCAGCCAACCGTTTATGGTTGTAGGGGGTGGGCTATTTATAGCCACTTGGCAACCCGACCTGATTTGTCCGAAATGACCCTGGGTCACTAAGGAACTGACACGTGTTCCAACGGTCAGATTTCAAACCCACACGGCAACTTTACTTGGGCTACTAGCAAAGCTAACTTGTCCGACTCTGGACAAGATTCACTCTCATAGTCTTCACTCGAAGACATAGGTTTTTGGTTAGGCATCACTTCAGTCATTCTGACTGGTTCTCTTGGACCCCACTTAATAGTAGGGTGGTTCCTATGACTCAACACAAAAGAAAAAGAACTACGAAAGAGCTAAGTCTTCGAGCTCCATAGGCTTCATGTGGTGTCTTCTCCTGTCATAGTCTTCAATGTGAATATCTTCATATACCACCTTTGTCTTCAATGTCTTCATACATTTTTAGGGGTCATCTCTGGTAGGAAAACCGAATCAATTAGGGACTTCTACATGTGTTATCCTGCAATTCTCACAAACACATTAGTCCCTCAACTAGGTTTGTCGTCAATACTCCAAAACCAACTAGGGGTGGCACTAGATGCACTTACAGTCGGTATCTTCATACCTAGTTCAATCTCGTTACCGTCAAGTCTCTTTACTCGTTCCATAATGCATCATCCCATAACTAACTCATTAGTCACATTGCTTGCAAGGCTTATCATGATGTGCATTACCAAGAGGGCCCAGAGATACCTCTCCGATACTCGGAGTGACAAATCCTAATCTCGATCTTTGCCAACCCAACAAACACCTGCGGAGATACATGTAGAGTATATTTATAATCACCCAGTTACGTCGTGACGTTTGATAGAACACAAGGTATTCCTCCGGTATTCGGGAGTTTCATAATCTCATAGTCAAAGGAATACGTATAAGTCATGAAGAAAGCAATCGCAATAAAACTTAACAATCATTATGCTCAGCTAACGGATGGGTCTTTTCCATCACATCATTCTCCTAATGGTGTGGTCTCGTTCATAAAATTACAACACATGTCTATGGTCAGGAAACTTAACCATCTTTGAGTAACGAGCTAGTCTAGTAGAGGCAAACTAGGGACACTTTGTTTTGTATATGTATTCACACATGTATCAATTTTCCGATTAATACAATTCTAGCATGAATAATAAACATTCATCATGATATAAGGAAATATAAATAACAACTTTATTATTGCCTCTAGGGCATATTTCCTTCAGTCTCCCACTTGCACTAGAGTTAATAATCTAGATTACATTGTAATGATTCTAACACCCATGGAGTCTTGGTGTTGATCATGTTTTTCTCGTGGAAGAGGCTTAGTCAACGGGTCTGCAACATTCAGATCTGTATGTATTTCGCAAATCTCCATGTCTCCTTCCTTGACTTGATCACGGATGGAGTTGAAGTGTCTCTTGATGTGTTTGGTTCTTTTGTGAAATCTGGATTTCTTCGCCAAGGCAATTGCTCCAGTACTGTCACAAAAGATTTTCATTGGACCCGATGCACTTGGTATTAATTACACCTAGATCAGATATGAACTCCTTCATCCAGACTCCTTCATTTGCTGCTTCCGAAGCAGCTATGTACTCAGCTTCACACGTAGATCCCGCCACGACGCTTTGGTTGGAATGGAACCAACTAACAACTCCACCATTTAATTTAAATACGTATCCAGTTTGTGACTTAGAGTCGTCCGGATCAGTGTCAAAGCTAGCATCAACGTAACCATTTACGATGAGCTCTTTGTCACCTCCATAAACGAGAAACATATCCTTAGTCCTTTTCTAGTATTTCAGGATGTTCTTGACCGCTGTCCAGTGATCCACTCCTGGATTACTTTGGTACCTCCCTGCTAAACTTATAGCAAGGCACACATCAGGTCTGGTACACATCGTTGCATACATGCTAGAACCTATGGCTGAGGCATATGGAATGACTTTCATTTTCTCTCTATCTTCTGCAGTGGTTGGGCATTGAGTCTGACTCAACTTCACACCTTGTAACACAGGCAAGAACCCTTCCTTTGACTGATCCATTTTGAACTTCTTCAAAACTTTATCAAGGTATGTGCTTTGTGAAAACACAATTAAGCGTCTTGATCTATCTCTATAGATCTTGATGCCCAATATAAGCATCTTCACCGAGGTCTTACATTGAAAAATTCTTATTCAAGTATCCTTTTATGCTATCCAGAAATTCGATATCATTTCCAATCAACAATATGTCATCCACATATAATATTAGAAACGCTACAGAGCTCCCACTCACTTTCTTGTAAATACAGGCTTCTCCGAAAGTCTCTATAAAACCACATGCTTTGATCACACTATCAAAGCGTATATTCCAACTCCGAGATGGTTGCACTAGTCCATAAATGGATCGCTAGAGCTTGCATACTTTGTTAGCACCTTTAGGATCGACAAAACCTTCTAGTTGCATCATATACAACTCTTCTTTAAGAAATCCATTAAGGAATGCAGTTTTGATGTCCATTTGCCAGATTTCATAATCATAAAATGCGGCAATTGCTAACATGACTCAGACGGACTTAAGCATCGCTACGGGTGAGAAGGTCTCATCGTAGTCAACTCCTTGAACTTGTCTAAAACCTTTTGCAACAAGTCGAGCTTTGTAGATAGTTGCATTACCCTCAGCGTCAGTCTTCTTCTTGAACATCCATTTATTCTCTATGGCTTACCCATCATCGGGCAAGTCAACCAAAGTCCATACTTTTCTCTCATACATGGATCCCAATCAGATTTCAGGGCCTCAAGCCATTTCACGGAATCTGGGCTCATCATCGCTTCCTCATAGTTCGTAGGTTCGTTATGGTCTAGTAACATGACTTCCAGAACAGGATTACCATACCACTCAGGTGCGGAACGTACTCTGGTTGACCTACGAGGTTCGGTGGCAACTTGATCTGAAGTTTCATGATCATCATCATTAGCTTCCTCACTAATTGGTGTAGGCATCACAGGAACAATTTTCTGTGGTGAACTACTTTCCAATTCAAGAGAAGGTACAATTACCTCATCAAGTTCTACTTTCCTCCCACTCACTTCTTTTGAGAGAAACACCTTCTCTAGAAAGGATCCATTCTTATCAACAAATATCTTGCCTTCGGATCTGTGATAGAAGGTGTACCCAACAGTTTCTTTTGGGTATCCTATGAAGACGCACTTCTCCGATTTGAGTTCAAGCTTATCAGGCTGAAGCTTTTTAACATAAGCATCGCAACCCCAAACTTTAAGAAACGACAGCTTAGGTTTCTTGCCAAACCACAGTTCATACGGTGTCGTCTCAACGGATTTAGATGGTGCCCTATTTAACATGAATGCAGTTGTCTCTAATGCATAACCCCAAAATGATAGTGGTAAATCGGTAAGAGACATCATAGATCACACCATATCTAATAAAGTACGGTTACGACGTCCGGACACACCATTACGCTGTGGTGTTCTAGGTGGCGTGAGTTGCGAAACTATTCCACATTGTTTTAAATGAAGACCAAACTCATAACTCAAATATTCGCCTCCGTGATCCGATCGTAGAAACTTTATTTTTCTTGTTACGATGATTTTCTACTTCACTCTGAAATTCTTTGAACTTTTCAAATGTTTCAGACTTGTGTTTCATTAAGTAGATATACCCATATCTGCTCAAATCATTTGTGAAGGTCAAAAAATAACGATACCCGATGCCAGCCTCAACACTCATCAGACCGCATACATCGGTATGTATTATTTGCAATAAGTCAGTTGCTCGCTCCATTGTTCTGGAGAACGGAGTCTTAGTCATCTTACCCATGAGGCATGGTTCGCGAGCATCAAATGATTCATAATCAAGTGATTCCAAAAGTTCATCCGCATGGAGTTTCTTCATACGCTTTACACCAATATGACCTAAATGGCAGTGCCACAAATATGTTGCACTATCATTATAAACTTTGCACCTTTTGGTATCAATATTATGAATATGTGTATCACCACGATCAAGATTCAACAAAAATAGACCCTCATCAAGGGTGCATGACCATAAAAGATATTACTCATATAAATAGAACAACCATTATTCTCTGATTTAAATGAATAACCATCTCGCATCAAACAAGATCCAGATATAATGTTCATGCTCAACGCTGGCACCAAATAACAATTATTCAGGTCTAAAACTAATCCCGAAGGTAGATGTAGAGGTAGCGTGCCGACGGCGATTACATCGACCATGGAACCATTTTCGACGCGCGTCGTCACCTCGTCCTTAGCCAATCTTCGTTTAATCCGTAGGCCCTGTTTCGAGTTGCAAATATTAGCAACAGAACCAGTATCAAATACCCAGGCGCTACTACGAGCATTAGTAAGGTACACATAAATAACATGTATATCAAATATACCTTTGTTCACTTTGCCATCCTTCTTATCCGCCAAATACTTGGGCCAGTTCCGCTTCTAGTGACCAGTCCCTTTGCAGTAGAAGCACTCAGTTTCAGGCTTAGGTCCAGACTTGGGCTTCTTCCCGGGAGTAGCAACTTGCTTGCCATTCTTCTTGAAGTTCCCCTTCTTTCCTTTGCCCTTTTCCTTGAAACTAGTGGTCGTGTTAACCATCAACACTTGATGCTCCTTCTTGATTTCTACCTCCGCAGCTTTGAGCATTGCGAAGATCTCGGGAATAGTCTTTTCCATCCCTTGAATATTATAGTACATCACGAAGCCTTTGTAGCTTGGTGGCAGTGATTGAAGAACTCTGTCAATAAAACTATCATCCGAAAGATTAACTCCCAGCTGAGTCAAGTGGTTATGGTACCCAGACATTCTGAGTATGTGTTCACTAACAGAACTATTCTCCTCCATTTTGCAGCTATAGAACTTGTTGGAGACTTCATATCTCTCAACTCGGGAATTTGCTTGAAATATTAACTTCAACTCATGGAACATCTCATATGGTCCATGATGTTCAAAACATATTTGAAGTCCTGATTCTTAGCCGTCAAGCATGGAACACTGAACTATCGATTAGTCATCAGATCGAGCTTGCCAGACGTTCACAACGTCGGCAGTTGCTCCTGCAGCAGGCCTTGCACCTAGCGGAGCATCAAGGACGTAATTCTTCTGTGCATCAATGAGGATAATCCTCAAGTTATGAACCGAGTCCGTGTAGTTGCTACCATCATCTTTCAACTTAGCTTTCTCTAGGAACGCATTAAAATTCAAGGGAATGGTAGCACGGGCCATTGATCTACAACATAGATATGCAAAAACTATCAGGACTAAGTTCATGATAAATTTAAGTTCAATTAATCATATTACTTAAGAACTCCCACTTAGATAGACATCCCTCGAGTCATCTAAATGATCACGTGATCCATATCAACTAAACCATGTCTGATCATCATGTGAGATGGAGTAGTTTGCAATAGTGAACATCTCTATGTTGATCATATCTACTATATGATTCATGTTTGACCTTTCAGTCTCAGTGTTCCGAGGCCATGTCTGTACATGCTAGGATCGTCAAGTTTAACCCGAGTATTCCATACGTGCAAAACTATCTTGCACCCGTTGTATGTGAACATAGAGCTTATCACACCCGATCATCACGTGGTGTCTCGGCACGACGAACTGTCGCAACGGTGCATACTGAGGGAGAACACTTATACCTTGAAATTTAGTGAGGGATCATCTTATAATAATACCGTCGTACTAAGCAAAATAAGATTCATAAAAGATAAACATCACATGAAATCAAAATATGTGACATGATATGGCCATCATCATCTTGTGTCTTTGATCTCCATCTCCAAAGCACCGTCATGATCTCCATCATCACCGGCTTCATACCTTGATCTCCATCGTAGCATCGTTGTCGTCTCGCCAACTATTTCTTCTACAACTATCGCTAACACATAGTGATAAAGTAAAGCAATTACATGGCGATTCATACAATAAAGCGACAACCATAAGGCTCTTGCCAGTTGTCGATAACTTCTATAAAACATGATCATCTCATACAACAACGTATATCACATCATGTCTTGACCATATCACATCACAACATGCCCTCCAAAAACAAGTTAGACGTCCTCTACTTTATTGTTGCAAGTTTTACGTGGCTGCTACGAGCTTCTAGTAAGAACCGTTCTTACCTACGCATCAAAACCACAACGATGTTTCATCAAGTTTATGGTTTTAACCTTCAACAAGGACTGGCCGTAGTCAAACTCAATTCAACTAAAGTTGTTGAAACAAACACCCGCCAGCCACCTTTATGCAAAACAAATTGCATGTCTGTCGGTGAAACCGGTCTCATAAACATGGTCATGCAAGGTTGGTCCGGGCCGCTTCATCCAAAAATACCGCCAAATAAAAATAAGACATTGGTGGTAAGCGGTATTTTTGGGGATATGACTACCAGGAATGACCCGCCCAGGAGGGGTCGGGTCAATAGCAATGGCGGGTTAACTCAAGGAAGCCCGAAGAGTACACAAGGTGACGGTTTATGATAAGGTTTGCAGTAGGCCGAAGCCCAGAGGCGGCATAAGGCCCATGAGTATAAACTGCCATGTATGATAAGACTTGTAAAGTAAGGCATGTAAAAGACGTCACCGAGCCGGACACGTTGTATGAGCCGGCCGGGACTCTGTAGGCCACAGGGCGTCAACCCGTGTATATAAGGGGACGACCCAGCGGCGGCTTAGGGCAAGAAACAACAGATCGAGAGTCAAGCTAGCATATTTCGCTCCTTGGTCATCGAAACCTAGCAATACCACAACAACTGGACTAGGCTTTACCTTCACCGCAAGGGGGCGAACCAGTATAAACCTCTTGTGTCCTTTGTCCTGATTAACCCCTTTAAGCTTCCTAGTTGTGATGGCTCCACGACTAAGTCCTTTCACTAGGACATCTGCCGTGACAATTCCACGACAGTTGGCACCCACCGTGGGGCCAGCGCACGGTGGATTTGAGTTCTTGAAGGGCAGCTTCGAAGGGCTCAAGGGATACGTTGTGGGCCGGATGACCAAGAGTCGTTGCGGCAAGCTCTACATCGACGATGAAGGCTGGGGCCCCGACGCCGGCTCAGTGGAGTACGGGTACCGGTTCCCCTTCGGCAGAATCCATGTCTTCATCGGCCGGATCGTCGAGCCGGGCCCTGAGCCGGACATCTGCACCGACCTCATCGAGACGGCTCAGCGTGCGAGACCCGCCCGGACTCAGCCCGCCGTGAAGCGTGCCTTCGTGGGTTGCACCCATGGAGGGGAGTTCTCTGAAGGATCCGTGGATGGCGGTGAGAAAGCCGTTTATTCTGATGGTGAGTCGTCCACATGCGAGATGGATTCATTGTATCAACTACAGGATAGCGGGCTTAGGGATGTTCCGATGGCAGCAGTATTCCAGACCCCTTTGAGCCGCCGAACAGAGCGGGGGTCTTCGTGACTGGTACACAGCCCGCACAAAACTCTACAGCTGCGGCAGCAATAACCTCCGGGACGGTCGCGACTGGGTCAGGAGACCCGGCGCGCCCGCCGGCTCAAGTGCTGATGGATCTTATGGATAAGATGATGGCCATGTTGACCGTCGTGGTTGAACCGGTGGATAAGGCTCAGCATGATGCGGAGGTGGCATGCCTACGTGAGGAGGTAGCACAGGCCAAGGAAAACTTGGTGGCGGAGGACGTCAGGATGGCAGCGGAGCGGACGACTTTGGACGCCCGGGCTCAACAACTTCAAACAGAGGCTTTTCAGCTCATGATGAATCTGAACGCATCAAACGAGGTCATGAGGAGAAGGCACCAGAAGCTCAATCATGACTGCCTTTGACTTACGATCCTAGCAACCTCTTCCACACACCTGGAGCCGGTCCCAGTAACCCGCCGGAGGCAAACCGGATTATAAAAACCGGAGCTGGGGCACCAGGTGAGCCGCGGGCTATGGAACCCCCTCGTGTGAATACTGCTCCACCTCGTTATACACCGACGCCATCGGGTCACTTTCCTAGCCCTCTGGAGAATTTGATCGCCGCATCGGCGCATTTGGCGGCTCTCCCCATGGAAGGCGACTCTCCGACGGCGATCAAAACACGAAGGGTCAGAGAACTTCTTCAGACGGCTCTGGCACAGCAGGAATCATACTCTTATAGTTGAGACAGAATTCATTCAACCCCTCACCCGAGCCGGAGCCCAAGCTATAGCAGGCATATGGATTCAGCGGCCGTGTAAAGCAAAGCCCAGCGCCATAACCAGCCGCGCAGGTATGACCTGGCGCATGATGGGGCTCTTAACTTGGCTGATCAGGAGAGGATTCGCCAAGAGGCTAAGCAGGCGGCTCAACCTGCAGCTGAGTAGGCGGCTCACCAAGCTTTTCCGGTTTATCCAACGACCTCTATTGAAACAGGTGTGGCCACAAGGACAGGAGGTGTCCCTTGCTTGAGCGTTTTAATTAATTGAGCAGGCGGCTCAACAGGCAGCTGAGCAGGCGGCTCACCAAGCTTCTGCGTAATGAGCGTTTACCAAAGGATTTCAAGGGGCCTCGGAAGGTGCCTAATTATACGGCTGACTTACAACCCGGGGCATGGATCGAAAGTTATGAGATGGCCATGGAATTGCTGGAGGTTAGTGATGCAGCGATGGCCAAATACTTTACCATGATATTGGATGGGACAGCTCACACTTGGTTGAAGGGGTTGCCCCCCAACTCCATCGGCTCATGGGCAGAGTTAAAGGCCTGGTTTATTCAGAACTTCAAGGATACATGCAAGCAACCCATGTCGATTGTGGATTTAACTAATTGCAAGCAAGAGGAAGGTGAATCCACGACCTATTGGGGGCGCCGGGTAAAGGAGATAATACATTCATCTGATAAGATGGATGCCGGCTTCGTGGTCTTAATGTTGGAGAAAAATTGTCGTTTTGAACCTCTAAAACAGAAGCTGGGGCGGCTCAAGTGTGATTGCAATGACATGGGCCAGCTAATGGCGGCTCTGGTCAAATACGCCGATTCTGACAGTACCAAAGATCCCGCGTCTGACGAAGATAAGACATGGAAGGGAAAAAAGAACGGCAATGGCAAAGGTCATCAGCATAACCCGGCAAATCAAGGAGGTAATAATAAACGTAAGGCTGGCGGTAGTCTGGAGTTCAATGATTTAGGGCCCATACCCCAATAATGATGACGAAGAGGTCTTCCTGCTTCAAAAACAGGGCTTCCTGACCCGATAAAAGAGTGCACATGGAAGTAGTTCCGCTCAATTCTCCAATACGACTTCGGGTGTGACCCCAACCCCACCAAATGGTGATCAAATGGAACAGAATGGTCTCGCTCGATGCGTCATTTTAGAATGTGTATTTTCATATTAAGAGTTCTTAAATCACAAATCATACATAATAAACAATTCTTGTGAACGAAAGAGATATCCGATTTGAGAGTAAGGACCTTCATTTAGCAACCAATTTTTATCTTCCGTTTGAACTCATTTCCATAATTCTTCTAGGATTCGACAATGGGCCTGAGTCAGTGATTCGAAAATTTAATTAACTTAATTGCCTCACTCCCCAAACTTGGCATGACTCATCACCACCTTGTATTCATGATCTTACCTCTATTGGTCACAAATGCATAGCATAGGATCGAGTGGATCGGCACCCAATAGGCCAGATTTTCCTATCTTTGATGTTAGAAGTGATTCCAATCTATTTTTCTATAGTGATAGTTCACACATTAGCAATTAACACTGCCTCAAAGCAAACATAGGAACTAGGGAGTTCATCGAGAGAAAGTCCCTTTAGTTTTGGCTAACACCAACGCACAAGGCAACAATCAACGGCCTAAGGGGAGGCCACCTCCTCGATCAGGCGGGTCAGGTCCTACCCTTGAGAAGTTGCTAAATGAACCCTATCCAAGACACGGCACCCGGGAGAAGCTGGCCACCCATCTATGGAAAGATTGTATGATCATGAAGGCATTCAAGAATTCTAACATATTCAATGGTAATCATGGGCCTGGCAATGGTTCAGGCGGTGGCGGCTTTCATGGCCCGGGCGGCGGCTCAGGCGGTGGCGGTTTTCATGGCTAGGGCCCTCAGGGCAATCAAGGCGGCTATAATCAGCAATCTGGCCAAGGTAGTCAACAGCAGCAGCAATCCGGGTATCAGAGTAACCCAAAGCAACTAAACAGTGGGTAGTACCACGTGTTCACCACCAGTTTATGCAAAAGGGACCAGAAACTTCATAAGAGAGTTGTGAATGCGGTTGAACTGGTGGTTCCACGTTATTTGAGATGGTCTGAGCAGCCTATTGTGTGGAGTAGGGAAGATCACCCTCCCCGGGTCGATAATCCAGGTCACCTGGCTTTGGTGGTGGCCCCTCAGGGTTGGTGGATACAAATTCACTAAAGTACTCATGGATGGAGGCAGTAGTATCAACATTCTATATTATGTGACGTTCTGTCGCATGGGGTTGACTGACAAAAGTCTTAAGACATCCAACACCGTTTTCCATGGAGTAGTGCCTGGTGAGTCGGTATATCCAGTTGGTAAGATTGAGCTGGAAGTAGCCTTTGGAGATGAGCATGATTCTAGGGCGGAGAAGTTAACTTTTGAAGTGGTCAAAATCAAAAGCCCGTATCACGCCCTGTTTGGACGGCTGGCTTATGCAAAATTCATGGCACGGTCGTGTTATGTTTATCTGCAGCTCAAGATGCCGGGTTATAAGGGCACTATCACAGTGCATGGAAGTTGGAAGATAGCTTTGGAATATTAAGAAGGTGACACTGCTTATGCCGAATATGTTTGTGCGACAAAGGAATTGAAGTTTTACAAGGATAATGTCGACCCGGCGGACATGACATCTTTGAAAAAGCCAACCACGAAACATGAGTCGGCGCTGAAGTTTAAGTCCACTGATGATACCAAGATGATTGATTTTGTGCCTAGCGACTCATCCAAACAATTCGTTATCAATGCTAACTTGGATCCCAAATAGGAAAGCGCGATCATCGAGTTCATCCGTGAGAACAGGGACATCTTTGCATGGAAGCCTTCTGACATGCCGGTGTACCGAGAGAACTCGTTGAGCACACTCTCAATATTGACACCAAATTTAAGCCGGTCAGGCAGTTTCTTCGGCGGTTCAACGAGGAAAGGCGTAAGGCTATTGGAGAAGAGGTGGCCCGGCTCTTGGCAGCCGGGTTTATTGTTGAAGTTTTTCACCCAGAGTGGTTGGCTAACCCGGTGCTTGTGCTCAAAAAGAACAGCACTTGGCGTATGTGTGTGGATTACACAGATTTAAACAAAGCTTGTCCGGCTGATCCTTTTGCTCTCCCTCGTATTAATCAAATCGTTGATGCTACGGCGGGTTGTGAGCGTTTGAGTTTTTTGGATGCTTATTCTGGCTATCATCAGATCCAAATGGCAGTTAAGGACCAGGAGAAGACGGCTTTCATTACTCCATTTGAGCCTTCTGCTATGTGTCTATGCCTTTTGGGCTTAAGAGTGCCCAGGCGACTTATCAGTGGTGTGTACAGAATTGCCTTCATAATCAGATTGGACGTAATGTTCATGCTTACGTGGATGATATAGTGGTGAAATCCAGAGAGAAGGAAACCTTGGTAGCTGATCTGAAGGAAACCTTTGATAACCTCCGGGCCTGCAAGATGATGCTTAACCCGGCCAAGTGCGTTTTTGGAGTCCCAGCTGGCAAGCTTTTGGGCTTTTTGGTGTCTAACAGAGGCATTGAGGCTAATTTGGAAAAAATTAAGGCGATTACATCTTTGGCTAAACCAGCATGCATCAATGACGTTCAGCGGATGGCGGGTCGCATTGCAGCTTTGAGCCGGTTCATAAGCCGGTTGGGTGAGAAGGCTATGCCGTTGTATCAAATGATGAAGAAGACGGATGATTTTGTCTGGAGTGACGCTGCTAATTCTGCCATTGAAGATCTAAAAAGACAGCTCGCCGAACCGCCGGTTCTTGTTGCTCCGGTTGAGAAGGAGCCACTGTTGTTATATATGGCTGCTAACGCACGTGCTATCAGTGTGGTCATTGTTGTCGAGCGCAAGGAGGCTGGCAAGGAACATCCGGTTCAACGACCGGTTTATTACGTCAGTGAAGTGCTCATTGAGTCCAAACAGAGATATCCACATTGGCAGAGGCTTGTTTATGGGGTGTTCATGGAAAGCCGGAAGCTTAAGCATTACTTTCAGGGTCATCCTATCACTGTGGTTAGCTCTGCTCCTTTAGGAGATATTATTCAAAATATAGAAGCCACAGGACGAGTTGCCAAGTTGGCCATTGAACTTGGGTCTCATGGTTTAAAGTATGTGCCACGTACTGCCATCAAATCTCAAGCACTGGTGGACTTCATTAACGATTGGACGGAGTTGCAGATACCTGAAGAGAAGCCAGACAACACATATTGAACGATTCATTTTGATGGGTCCAGACAAGTGGAAGGCTCGGGGGCTGGAGTTGTTTTAACTTCTCCTCGAGGTGACAAATTTTGTTATGTGTTGCGATTGATGTTTCCTTGTACTAACAATGTAGCTGAGCATGAGGCCTTACTCCATGGGCTTCGAATGGCTAGAGAGATGAGTTTAAGCCGTGTACGGTGCCTCGGCGACTCAGATCTGGTGGCTCAGCAAGTATCAGGCAAGTGGGATTCAAAGGACCCTCTCATGGCGGCTTATCCCTGTGAGGTTGACGTTGTTGCTGGACACTTCAAGGGTTATCAGGTGGAGCACATTGACCGCAGAAAGAATGAAGCGGCCGATGCTTTAAGCCGGTTGGGATCTCAGCGTAAGCTGGTGCCGCCTAACACCTTTTTAGATGTTCTGCATAACCCTTCTGTCAAGTTGCCTATAGAAGAGGACTTGGCTATTCCAGACCCAGAAGCACAATTGGTGGCGGCTCTTCATGTCATTCCAGATTGGACAGTGCCGTATTTGGCTTACATGACCCGGGGTGAGTTGCCGGAGGATGAGACCTTGGCTCGACAGATAACCCAGCAGTCTAAGTCAATGACGATTTCCAATGGTGAGTTGTATCATCGTAGTTTCACCGAAGCGTTTCAACGTTGCGTCTCTCCTAAAGAAGGTCAAGCAATTCTTCGTGAGATCCATGAAGGAGATTGTGGCCATCAAGCCGGTTCAAAGTCTCTTATGGCCAAAGCTTTTCGTCATGGTTTTTACTGGCTAACGGCTCACGCTGATGCGGAGGATCTGGTCAGTAGGTGCGATGGGTGTCAAAAATTTGCACGACGAGCGAACGTGCCGGCTCAAGAATTGCGGATGATTCCAATCACTTGGCTGTTTGCAGTCTGGGGGCTTGACATGGTTGGACCTTTCAAAAGGTCTAAAGATAAGAAGATGCACCTTTTGGTGGCAGTGGACAAGTTCACGAAATGGGTTGAGGCAGAGCCGGTTAGTAAGTGTGATGCATCCATGGCGGTTCAATTCATGAAGAAGGTGATCTTTCGTTTTGGCTTTCCACATAGCAGTATCACTGACAATGGCACTAACTTGTCCCAAGGAGACATGGAAGAGTTCTATCAACGGGAGCATATCCGGCTTGATGTTTCATCAGTAGCTCACCCCCGATCCAATGGTCAAGCTGAATGAGTCAATCAAGAAACCCTGAAAGGTCTAAAACCCCGTCTTATGGTTCCTTTACAACGGACACCGGGTTGTTGGGTGGAACAATTACCCTCTGTGATATGGAGTATCAATACTACCCCTAACAGGTCTACGGGTTATACGCCTTTCTTCATGGTTTATGGAGCAGAGGCAGTTCTGCCCAGTGACATCCGTCATGACTCGCCCCGCGTGGAGGCTTACGTTGAAGCTGATAATGAGCAAGCCCGACAGGATGCGCTTGACTTACTAGATGAGGAGCGAGACTTGGCAGCAGCCCGATCAGCAATTTACCAGCAGGACCTGCGCCGTTATCACAGCCGTCGGGTTAAGTCCAGAACCTTTCAAGAAGGTGACCTGGTGCTCCGGCTCATCCAGGATCAGTATGATGCACACAAGCTATCCCCACCTTGGGAAGGACCATTTGTGGTTAGCAAGAACTTAAACAATGGGTCATACTACCTTATCGATGTTCGAGAGCACCAAGACACACATAAATCGGAGGAGGAGACCCGTCGGCCGTGGAATATTGCTCATCTTCGGCCTTACTACACTTGAGCCACCGGCTCTCATAATGTACATACTTTGACGCTGTATATATTATGATAAGTAATAAAGCAGGACCTCTGTCCTTTTCATCTTCAATGATCATATGTCTTTATTATTTTTAAATGACCAGTTGGGGGCTGATCGTATTCGAATCCAACTTAACCCTTTTGGTCCGGCTCATGATCGTATTTGAATCTAGCCGTTAAACCTCATGGTCACCAGGGGGCTTCCTATTCAAACGTAGGTTTTATTCGAACCAAATAGAACATAGTTGTCGTAACCCTTTTGATCGGCACACTGCCAAACTCACTAGGGGGCTTCTTGGTCGTATTCGAATCATAGCTCAACCCCTTTTGAGTCTGACGTTGATCGTATTCGAATCAGCGTTGTTAAAAAACTCCCAAGGTCATTTGGGGGCTTCTTGTTCAAACATAGGTCGTATTCGAACCAAAGAGAACATAGCTGTCAGTACCCTCTTGATCGACGCAACGCCAAAGCCACTGGGGGCTACGTTATCGTATCTGAATCCTAGCCTAACCCCTTTGGTCCAGTTTACTGATCGTATTCGAATTAGAAGCCTCCAAATTTTTCTTAATGCTTGATTTACATTATTTGAAAGATACTCTTTTGTTTTATTGGTTTTTTGTTGTCTCGAATCTAACTGTAAGGTTGGTTTCAATTTAAACCGGCTTGGTCCTTTGATAATAAGTTGCCAATGTATAACAGTCATCAGGCATATGGAGTATTGACTTGTAAAACGAATGGGTTATCACCCTTACTGTCCTGGTCTTACAAGCCGGCAGTTCAGAATCAAAGAACATAGGTATGACATTATCGTTCATAAATAGACTTATTTGTGTTTTTTCGTTATTCAAAGGCTTTTTCAGCCTTGTTTATCTTTACATCTGGTCCTGATTATTCCACTATGGTAGTTTCATAGTTATGTATTGGGTGTTTTGACCCGTCCAGCGATAAACCGCCAGGATGATTTTTCATCTTTTACATACAGGAACATGTTTAAACATTGTAGATGTGATAAAGGATATAATGCATATATTGGCATGATGGGTAAAACTGTCATACGCAACATAATATGCACGACGGCATAGGCAAAGCATGCAGTTTTCAAGCTAACCTATTACAAGGCATTGAGAGCCCAAAAGGTTAAAATTGTTCTCTCCTAATCAGATGTCAAGCTAAGGCTGGTTCATTAAGTCTCGGCCAGATTATTCGGATGGTTATGACTCCTCCCTCGCTGGTTCATCTCCCTCCACTGGTTGGAAGCTGGGCTTGGACCAATCAAAGCCATCCAGAGCAACGAACTCAGCTTCATCGTCAATTAGACTAGCCGGGTCAATTCTAGGGCAAAGGTGTGTTGGCGAACCGGCGGGATAAGATCTGTCACTTTATACGAGGGAGTCGCCATCTTCTTATTAACAACGTCAAACCCAGGCTGATATTTAACAATGTTGGTTTCCTCGCCAAGGATGGTAGCATGAGGACGAACTCCCCTCACACAAGCAACAAAGTCATCTTGATCAAATGGAGTCCCGTCTTCCTTCAAGGGAGGGTACCCCTTGGCTATGTTCGCCGGGTCTAGCTCCGGCACTCAGGCTTTGGAGCGGCTTAGGGCAGTTAGGGCTCCGGCTCTTGCACAAGACCGCTTGACCTCTTGGAATCTAGCGGGTAAAATAGATAGCTTCTTCAAAACGTCAGTCAAGAGGTCCTTGGTTGGCTGGGGAGATAATAGCAAGCGCTCGTTGAGCCCCAGTATACAGTTGCTCCACCAAGGTGTAAACCGCCTTGACTTTTGTCACATTGTTTTGACTTAGATTGTTACTCCGTGGACCTATGACTATTTTAAAAAGGTTAAGCAGGTGGCTTATATTTCTAGCAAAAATAGAGTGTAAGTAACTAATGCAAATGACTCACCAAAGATTGCGGAGACCATCTGAGACACACGGTTTTTTAAGCCGGTGAGCTCCATGGTGACCTCCTTGAGAGCCGCCTCCGCTATCTCAGCATGCTGTATCAGCAAGGTTTTTTCATAGGCCCAGGATTTGTTCTCCGCATCAAAACTAGTCTTCAGTTTTTCAGCTTCAGAGAGGCTCAACTGGAGTTTGGAGTCAGCGTTCTTTATCTCCGCCTCTTGATCCGCCAGCCGGGCCTTTATGTCAGTCAATTGAGAACCCAATTCAGTTAGGGCGGTCTACAAACATGCACAGGTGTGTTAAAATTTATTTCAATCAAGTTTATAATGATTAAAGTCCCAAGTGCTTTGCAACGCAACACCATCCGACACTTGGGGGCTAATGTCTGCCAAAGCATTTTTTTTAAAATGCAAAATGGCTCTTCTATGTTTAAAGTCCCAAGTGTTTTACAAGTAACAACACTTGGCACTTGGGGGCTAATGCATGATATTAAGAAAGTTTTTTCATGTTGAGCCGGATCACACTATTTTTTGGACTGATTCAAGACAGTTATGAAGTCAAGTACCAGCTCATTCATGATAAATTGAGCCGGCCCTTGGGGACTACAGGTGAAATTTATGTTGGACTTAAGAAAAATCTAAGACAGAGCATCAACCTATATCACAAGTCTACAGATCATTCAGGTTCATCATAATCTGAAGACTTGGGGGCTGGCAGAGCATATGTAAGATAGTGAAAGCTGGAGAACGTACCTCATATTTCAGTTGCAGTTGCTTGACCATCTCAATTTCCGAGTCATGATTGGAATGCACATGACTGAGGTATCCAGACAGCATGTCACTAACATTCAGGTGAGGGTAGTGAGAGACGTCAAACCGCACCTTCTGCCTTTCTAAAGCCTCTTGCTTGGCAGAGTGCCAGGCTAGTATAGTTGGGTTGCCCAGCTCAACGAATCGACTACCAGTAATTAAGACATCATTGTCAGAAGTCGTCGGTGGGTTAGCTGAGCTAGATAGCTCAGCGGTAGACAGATTGAGAATGGTCTCATCAACTGACGGCTCAGGAGGGTCTGATTGAACGTGGACAACAGGGTCTTCTGGTGCTTCAGATTGTTCAGGAGGAGTTGGTATTGCCGGTTCAGGAGTAGGGTCTTTCGGGTCTTCCGCCAGCTTATCCACCTTGGCTTTCTTGGACTTTGCTTGACCACTAAGAAGGATTTCATGAGTTAGTATAATGATGCATACTTAAAGATGCAGAAGAAAGATAATTTCCCTTACCCAGGGGCAGTCTTGAAAGCCGGGAATTGAGTTTGTGAAGAATCACCAGAAGAGCGAGAAACCTCCTGTAAAAGTAAAATAAAGTTAACAGAGTAAGGAAATAGATTCGTTGATAAAAACAAGAGACAAAGGTGAAAAAAACCTCATTCTGGCGTTTTCAAGGAGTTTTTGGTAAGCCGGAGGGCATTTCATTGTCGTCATCAGTCCAGACCTGATGGCGGCTCTCATGTTGCTGCTTTTTCAAAAGAAAATGAGGATCCAAATAAGCCAAAGGGTGTGAAAACCTTACTTTCCAGGTTACCAGTCGAGGTTTCGGTCTTGGCAAAGGTTCTGAGTCGGAGGAAATAGTTACCTATTCTTCTACTACCTGGCTGGCCCCCGTGTCGTCCTGGCAATAGTCAGTGTCAATAAGGTTGTTAAAAATAGGCCAAGGGAGTCAAGGGCTACCTCCGACTCAGAAACATCATCCAGCTTGAACATATCAGAAACAATCATTTTCTTCTTGGACTTTCGGGTTGTCTTCTTGGCGGCTATGGCAGCGGCTCTAGCCTTCTTAGCGGCTTCATGATCATATTTGGCCTTCCAGAAGTCAGATTTGGCCTATAGGCAAATAACAGGTTAAAATTCATGCAAGTACTTAACTACTGAAAACAAAAGGGGGTCAAGGGGATTTACCTCTAGTGTCGGGTTAAGTTTGCAGAAAGGATTTAATCCAACTTTACTGCAGTCCTCATATTTTCCGTTCACGAGGATGGTTGACATTGCAACAATGTCCTCTTCAGTCAGTTGTACAGAGCTATGACACAGAGGGTCATCTGGGCCTCCGCCATATTTATACATCAGGTTGGATCGGCGGCTCAGAGGGATGACCCGCCATGCGATCCAGCAATGGATCAAGTCAACTCCAGTTAGGGCGTTTCCCAATAAAGCTTGAATCCTTTTTGATGGATGGTAAGAGCTTCTTGCGTTCAGCGGCAGTCAGCTTGTTAGGGAGCACAAACTTAGAGTCAAGATGCTCCACGCGATAACCCGACAGTGGATTTTCATCAGTTAGTGAAGTGTCTTTGCAGTAAAACCAAGTTTGGTTCCAATCCTTGGGATGGCTTGGTAAGACTACTAATGGAAAGACAGCGCCCTGTCAGTGCTGAATCGAAATTCCACCAAGTTCCAAGCTAGGAACGTTGGTGCATTCATTCTGGCGGTTTAGATAGAAATACTCTCTGAAGAGTTCAATGGTCGGTTCTTCTTGAAGATAAACCTCACAGAGAACTTGGAAATTGCAGATGTTGGATATGGAGTTGGTTCCAAGATCTTGACGATGAAGTTTGAAAAAATGTAGAACGTCTCTAAAGAACTTTGAACCGGGTGGTGAAAAACCCCGATTCATGTGATCAGTAAAAATGATGACTTCATCGTCTTTGGGCTGAGTCCGTTCTTCAGCCGGGTCAGGAGCACGATAGGACATAATATTCTTCTCCGGCAAATATCCGATGGTGACAAAATCTTTCAAAGTGTCGTCAGTAACTGGGGAAGGGACCCAGTTGCAGACTATTGGCGCTTTTGACGGCATGATGAAAAAGGACAAGCTGAAAAGAAAGCAATTTGCTGGTTCAAATTAATTGGTGGAGTTACAGGTTAATGATTATAGTACAGAAGAGTAATGGCGGCTTAAGTAAGGGCTAATGATATATAAAGGAAAAATGAGCCGGCATGATAAGCCGCCATGACTAAAGATATTCAAAGGTTGCGTGAGTCAGAATTGGCTAAGTGCTGAGATAAACAAGTTTCACAAGTTGTTGCTATTATTTTGGATCAAAATGGTTCAAAAAAGAAAAAATAAATCTAGACCTAAAAAACCAGCGCAGAGGAGTTTGTCAGTTCTAAAGAGGCCTTTGTACAAGAGAAAGGGATCTGTTAGCATCTGAAATGGATGCAAAACAACTACCACGTAGGTTTTATACTTCTTTTAGATCAAAGGAGGGTGCGGTGGAGAAACTGCAAGGAATCTGTGATGAACAGCGAAGAACACCGATGAACTTGAAACCCTAATGCGGATCTAAAGGTGCGGAAAGGTAAGAACTTATGGATGCAGATCTACTGCGGAGGGTCGCCGCCGTTCTCTGGACAAGCTCAGGGTGATGCAGCAGCTAAAGTTGAGGACGACGGTGAGCGCTGCGGCGGCGGAGCTCGAGCGGCAGAGAGGTTGCGAGAGAAGTAAGAAGAAGGACCGGCCATGCCTATTTATAAGGAGATAGGTGAACAGGCAGGCGCAAAAATCGAGGAAGGCTAAAAGTAATGATTATCCAGCTAAATGGATGCCTCGATTGTCGGAAACCATTTAAGATAAGGATCTGTTACAGATGACGTCGTGGCGGGTTTCCAATTTTTTTAAAGATGACGTCATGGCGGGTTCCAGAGCTTTTATAAAACAGCGGAAGATGGATTTCGTCTAAGTGTTGGAGATTGACAAGAACAAATTTCAAATCAACCTGGGGCCTAATGTTGGGGATATGACTACCAGGAATGACCCGCCCAGGAAGGGCCGGGTCAATAGCAATGGCGGGTTAACTAAAGGAAGCCCGAAGAGTACACAAGGCGATGGTTTATGATAAGGTTTGTAGTAGGCCGAAGCCTAGAGGTGGCTTAAGGCCCATGAGTATAAACCGCCATGTATGATAAGACTTGTAAAGTAAGGCATGTAAAAGACGTCACCGAGCCGGGCATGTTGTATGAGCTGGCCGGGACTCTGTAGGCCGCAGGGCGTCAACCCGTGTATATAAGGGGATGACCCCGGCGGCGGCTTAGGGCAAGAAACAACAGATCGAGATCCAAGCTAGCATATTTCGCTCCTTGGTCATCAAAACCTAGCAATACCACAACAACTGGACTAGGCTTTACCTTCACTGCAAGGGGCCGAACCAGTATAAACCTCTCATGTCCTTTGTCACGATTAACCCCTTTAAGCTTCCTAGTTGCAATGGCTCCACGACTAAGTCCTTTCACTAGGACATCTGTCGTGACAATTCCACGACAAGTATGATTATCATCGCCCACAACTCTTTGTGTTCTACTCGTGCATATCATCTACGCATACACCTGGCTCGGGTGCCACTGTTGGAGAACGTAGCATGCAATTTCAAAAAAAATTCTACAATAACGCAAGATCTATCTAGGAGATGCATAGCAATGAGAGGGGGAGAGTGTGTCCACGTACCCTCGTAGACCGAAAGCGGAAGCGTTAGTTAACGTGGTTGATGTAGTCGAACGTCTTCTCGATTCAACCGATCAAGTACCGAATGTACGACACCTCCGAGTTCAGCACACGTTCAGCTCGATGATGTCCCTCGAACTCTTGATCCAGCAAAGTGTCGAGGGAGAGTTTCATCAGCACGACGGTGTGGTGATGGTGATGGTGAAGTGATCTGCGCAGGGCTTCGCCTAAGCACTACGATGATATGACCGGAGGAGTAAACGATGGAGGGGGGCACCGCACACGGCTAAGAACAATTGATGTGCCTTAGAGGTGCCCCCTGCCCTCGTATATAAAGGAGGAGAGGGGAGGAGGCCGGCCTAGGCGCGCCCCCAAGTGGGGGAGTCCTACTAGGACTCCAAGTCCAATTCGGACCCCCTTCCTTTTATCGGAGAGGGAAAGGGGGGAGGAGAAGGAGAAGGAAAGGGGGTGCCGCCCCCTTCCCCACTCCAATTCGGACCCCTTCCAAGTGGGAGGCGCGCCATCCCCTTGTGGGCTGGTGTGCCTCCCTCCCAAGGCCCATGTGGCCCATTACTTCCCCCGTGGGGTTCCGGTAACCCCCCGATACTCCTATAAATACCCGAAACACTTCGGAACCATTCTGATGTCCGAATACTATTGTCCAATATATCAATATTTACCTCTCGACCATTTTGAGACTCCCCGTCATGTCCGTGATCTCATCCGGTACTCCGAACAAACTTCGGTCACCAAAATACATAACTCATAATACAGATCGTCATCGAACGTTAAGCGTGCGGACCCTACGGGTTCGAGAACTATGTAGACATGATCGAGACACATCTCTGGTCAATAACCAACAGCGGAACCTAGATGCTCGTATTGGTTCCTACATATTCTATGAAGATCTTTATTGGTCAAACCGTAATGACAACATACGTCATTCCCTTTGTCATCGGTATGTTACTTGCTCGAGATTCGATCGTCGGTATCTTCATACCTAGTTCAATCTCGTTACCTTGTAAGTCTCTTTACTCGTTCTGTAATGCATCATCCCGTAACTAACTCATTATTCACATTTCTTGCAAGGCTTATCATGATGTGCATTACCGAGAGGGCCCAGAGATACCTCTCCGTTACTCGGAGTGACAAACCCTATTCTCGATCTATGCCAACCCAACAAACACCTTCGGAGATACCTATAGAGCATCTTTATAATCATCCAGTTATGTTGTGATGTTTGATAGCACACAAGGTATTCCTCCGGTATTTGGGAGTTGCATAATCTCATAGTCAAAGGAATATGTATAAGTCATGAAGAAAGCAATAGCAATAAAACTTAACGATCATTATGCTAATCTAACGGATGGGTCTTGTCCATCACATCATTCTCCTAATGATGTGATCCCTTTCATCAAATGACAACACATGTCTATGGTCAGAAAACATAACCATCTTTGATTAACGAGCTAGTCTAGTAGAGGCATACTAGGGACACTTTGTTTTGTCTATGTATTCACACATGTATCTAGTTTCTGGTTAATACATGTCTAGCATGAATAATAAAAATTTATCATGATATAAGGAAATATAAATAACAACTTTATTATTGCCTCTAGGGCATATTTCCTTCAGTATTCATATGCAATACATACTTCAAGTGTTCTCAAATCCATATAAGTGTTCAATTTGATAATAGTGAAACCTCAAAGGTAAAAACTCAATTCATCACAACAAGATAGAGAGGGAGAAACACCATATGATCCAACTATATTAGCAAAGTTCATGATACATCAAGATCGTGCCAAATCAAGAACACAAGAGAGAGGGAGAGAGAGATCAAACACATAGCTACTAGTACAGACCCTCAGCCCCAAGGGTGTACTACTCCCTCCTCATCATGGAGACCGTCGGGATGATGAATATGGCCTCCGGTGATGATTTCCCCTCCGGCTGATTGCCGGAAAAGGGCTCTAGATTGGTTTGTGGAGGTATAGAGGCTTGCGGCGGCGGAGTCGAAGTTCTAGGGTTATTTCTGGGGGTTTCTGTATGTATAAGAATTTTTGGCATTGGAATCACACGAAGATGGGCCACGAGGTGCCCACCAGCCCACCACTTTGGCCCCTGGCGTGCCATGATAGGTAGTGGCCACCTCGTGGCTCTTCTGGCCCTCCCACGAAGCTTCGGGGGTCTATTTTGTTCCAAAAAAACCATCAAAAAGTTTCATTGCATTTGAACTTCATTTGATATGGATTTTCTGGAAAACCAAAAACAAGCATAAAACAGCAACTGGCACTGGACACTAAGTCAATATGTTAGTACATAAAAATCATATAAAAGCCATATAGAAGTGCACCAAAATCATACAAAACTATAATAAACATGGCATGGATACTTCACAAATTATAGATACGTTGGAGACGTATCAGTCACCACCTTCATCTTCATTGGCCATGGCGGTCTTGAGGGAATTGGCAATGGAGATGAGCCACTTTCTTTGCCCACTCAAATTCATTCAACAATGCATAAAGATGAAGTGCTTGTTCTCCATCTTGTGGTACAATGTGCATGTGTGTGGGGGGCTAGCAAAGAAAGACAATGACATGGTCAACAAGTTGCAACATTGAGAAAATGCAGCCAAATGACCAACACATAGAACAACACACAAAATAACTTACGAGCTCTTAGAGTTCCGCGCCACTTGACCACCGATTTTACACTTGTTTGTAAAAGACACAATATTTATTGGCAACCTCTTGAATGTTGTACCATCGATGGTTGAGTGAATTCACATTGCGATTATGGAACACTTCCATGCGGGATGGATTGTAGCACTTCTGCTCATGAAACGGATCATGCACACTTAGTCAAATTTCCCGACCCTTTTGCTCCATGCCATGGAATGGATCACTTCTAATGGGTAACCATGCTTGACACATCAAATATTCCTCCTTGTTGGGGAAATTTTTTCCACTCTTCTTCTTTGGGTTGGCATCTAGCAGCCAATTTTTGTCTAGATCCATGTCCAGATGTTTGGTGCATGTATGTTGGGTGTCCGGCTGCGGCTATTCCTCCAACTGTGAGTCATCCACTTGTCCGTCTTTGTTGCTGCATCCATCATGGATGTGTTCATCATGTCCTTCTCACTTGTTGTAGTCACGCTTGGTTGAGACATTCCAGCAAATAGTGACTGGGTACCGATGGACAAGAGCTCCACAACCGGCATCTGTGACATGGAAAACATCGGCGAGACCATGAAGACGTACTCGGTGTTGAGTTGGAAGGTAAACGACACTCAATAGCCATAGGTGAAGGAGGAAACGGACCAGTGTAGCAGCAACTACGTTCCGGGCGGCTGTTGGGAGTCGTAGTAGTAGTAGTAGTAGTAGTAGTAGTAGTAGTAGTAGTAGTAGTAGTAGTAGTAGTAGTAGTAGTAGTAGTAGTAGTAGTAGTAGTAGTAGTAGGGTGCCTTTAGCTGGGAGGGCCAGGGCTGCGATTGCCTGTGCAGTATCGGCCTGGCATTGTGCTTTGGTAGGAGCTTCACTCTGATCGTCCACCGCCACAACCTCTGCCTTCTTGCTTGCCTGCCGTGCTAGGCGTTGCATTCCACAGACCAGACTTTGCGTGCAGCCACCTTCGCATCTGGTGGGATGGCGAACATCGGCTCGTCTCCTCCGATGGCTCCGTCATGGCAAGGGAAGGTAGAACGAATTGGAACGATGGGGGACGCAGCGATCAGGTACGAGGCAGTGGGAAAGGGCAGGATTTCATGCCAAAGCAGTGGCATGATTGTCCAAATGCGCGGTCCGACTCGGTTTTGGGTGCGTCTACGTAGGCGAAGTTCAACGTGGTGGACGTTCGAACGCACCACCACCCGCCCCCCGCCCCCCGCGCTAGTTACGTTCGGACCGGTCCGTATAATTTGGTGATCAATATGGATGATAAAAAGTGCCCAGACCATCCAGTCCAGACATTTGCGGGATTTGTTGATCCGCGTCGGAGTTGTCCTTAGTCTAACTTGCATGTGTCATCTAATTATGTGCTTAAATCAATTTCTACCACTCTATAGGAAAATGGCCCATGGTCTAGAGTATAGACCAAGTTTATAATTACAAGGTGTGTATGGTCATGAGAAGGGTGGTCCCCTTATTCATGTCATGGGTTTCCATAGTGTTCACACTTCACATGGGTGCACAATTCAAGATTTATATGTCAACTTCGATGGAGTGTCAGCCTTGCTAGGAGTATATTCTACTTGAGGATCGGTACGAGGAGTATAATTTTAGATGGGAAAGTATCAGATGCTCCCAGCCTTGGGATACTCCAGTTGCTCCAATGTAAAAAAAATATTTTTAAATGTTTCAAACAATTCTGAAAAAAATGTAAATGTTCATAAGGGATGTGACTACGAGCCTTAAAATTCTCAGGTCCAAACTCAAAACACACATCGAGGAACAAAAAAGTCAAATCCAAATGTGAATGGCGACAATGTTGCATTTGTCTTTTTATACTATTCATGCTAGATTTCACATTTTTATTTCTAAATGTGTGTTTCGAATTTGGACCTTTTATTTTCAGGGGTTGTAGCCACATTCCTTGTGAACATTCATATTTATTCCGGAGTTTTTGAAACATATAAAAAAAATTTGACATTGGAGCACCGTGGATACCACAAGGATGGGAGCAGCTGATACTTTCCCAATTTTAGCGAAGCAAGTCACAGGCGCTACAACTAAGCTGATCACAACAGTATCACACATATGATATTAGTGTATGCAACTATCTCTACACTGCATAGTATTATAGTGATCTCATTTATTGTCATTCATTACATATAGTATTACATTATTTAATATACGGTATCATATTATAATACTCAGTTCTTCCTCTTCATTTAATTGTGTGTCACCTCAGCAAAAATGACTAGTTGACATATATGATTCTACCTAAGATACTTTCATTATGAACCTCCTAAGGTACTACTAAGAGCATCTCTAGCCGATCCCCTAAAAAATAGAGAAGTATCGGGTCGAGTATTTTTTTGTCAAATCCATTTCATTTTAGGCCACCGAAAAAAAAATTCAATGCTTTTTTATTTTACTGAATGACATCTCGATACATCCGAGTACATAACTCACCAATTCTTCGCTAAGAGAACCAAACCAAAGAAAACAAGAATCACAATTAGACACTTCAATAGAAATCCGACTTCCATAACTACACCTACTAGTTGATTTAATATTTTCTCTATGTCTTCATTTTGAACATTGTCGATTCTTTCAATTGGTTTCTCGAGTTTGCACACTTATTTCTTCTTTAGTACCGACGAATTTGACATTGCGTCGCCTCTAGTATCATCTCTAGTCTCTCCTCCTACTCTAGCAAGGATGCACGAACATCTATCGAATTTTTCGCTATCAATAGATCGATGTACTCTTCTTCCAAACACCAAAATTTGCATCCATCCTACACACAATTTTGAGCAAACAATGAGCTACAATTTGCGATGAATCCGATGAACAACCGGGCAAACAAGCACTCAACCCATCGTTTTTGCACTTGAAGAACAACCATCTAGGATGTCGGGCGTGGTCGAAACTCGATGCACCACCAGCCGCGGAAAGTTGTGACATTTGATGAACGGCAATGGGGAGCCGACGAGCTGTTGGGCTAGTGTTGAGCCCGGCCGACGATCGGGCGTGTCTTTGCCGGCGGTCCACCGACGAGTGAGATCCAAGCGGCTAGAGAAGGAGGTCATACCTAGATGCGGCACAGAGTCATTGTCGGGGTTGTGCAGTTCGGTACCCGAACAATCCATGACAAAGGTGACGGCGATGGCGGCTGGAAGGCCAATCCGGTCGTAGCAACGACAGTCGTAGATCTGCCGATTTCTATGCCGATAAGGCGATAGAGGCCCAAGTCCGGGCGGGCGAGCAACTTGGTAGGTCCTATGGAGCGTCGACGGTGGCAGGGGGTGACCGGCGGTGGCGGGAAGGGTCGCGCCGGAGTAGATGCGGTGTAGAGGTGGGATAGGTGCGGCCAAGGAGGGGAGCAGTTTTTTGATGGAGCGGTGGGCGGCCGACAGAATATAGGAGTCCAATAGGAGGCACACTAAAAAATATACTCCTCTATTTGGTTTACTACTTCGGCTAGATGTGGGTTAGAGCAGTAAGACCGAAATTTTACTCCTCTATAAGCTTTTAGAGGATCGGCTAGAGACGAAATAATAAATCCATGTTCTCTTTCACGAAGTAGCACAGAGTGCTTCAATGTAGTTTTAGAGCAGTTGACTAGTATTGAGACGGTCGGATGCATTCAATCTGACACCACCAATGGGATATACCTTTTTCTTATGAAAAAAAGGGGTAATGGTTTCTCCAACACTGACCCCTAAAAGGATGTTGTATTTATCTGCAAACGTGAGTAATATGAGAGCCAACCGTCCAACCATGCCTACACACATTTCAAAGCGGATTTGAACAAATGGATGAATTGCATGCAAACTAAATGATTTTCATTTAAGCCGGGTTAAATTCTTGAAATTTTTATATATTTCAATTAAACAAAAAGAGATGGCACTTTTTAACCTGGTCTAAAATTGTCCCCAACCGTGTAGGCATCTGTGTTGCATGTAGTGTCTACCTCATGTCCGGCAATCTCAACGGCCGTGAGTCCTGGAGAGTGAAGCTGCGGGAGGGAAGGAATATGACATGGGACAAGAGACGACGCCGTGTTCGTGTGCCATCTCCTACTCTTTGTCGACGGAGTCTACCATGTGGACGTCGCCGGTAATGGACGGGCCGGCCTTGTGGTCGTTGCGGCTGGGTGCGAACCACATGAGCAAAGCATCTAAGGCGGAGCTGGTGACATCTGTGTCTGCATGTGCCTCCTCTTCCTCCACCTCCACGGTGATTTGCTTGAACAATATGTCGCCTCCTCCGCCATGAAACGTAGTCGCGATCGCTCGCGACAGATCCCATGGGCGTTGTGGTAGGACAGGAGCAGTGGCCCACTGCTCATCTAGGAAGCCCAGATCCTCTATCACCATGGCTATGGCGACATTGTCGTTCACTTGCTTGTTGGCGATCTGTCCCTCCATGAACTGGTGCTTGTTGAGGAGTTGAGGTTGTAGCATTGGTCCTCCTATGTTTGTCAGAATGCCGACATGGGCGATGTCGGCTGCTCCTTCGCCATTACGGCATTGAAGTGCGCACACGCCTGCTCCATGTGCAGTCAGCATGGACCAGCATCGATGGTGGTATCAGCTCATCGTTCGATGCCCCATCGCCTAGTCGTCGTCGCTGACCTCAAGTGAACTCGCCGTCAAGCCAACCTCCATCCGGCTAGCGGGATGGGCCTGCCAGCTGGTCGCAGTGCCGGCCAGCTCCTACTTCTGCTCCTCGACAAGGTCTCTCACGGATCTTTGGAGCTCGCGGTCGTGGCGGATGTGGTGCGGTATGGATCGTGCCCGTCCTGGCCACTTATAAATAGTGGGCATCGGCCAGGCCAAGCGGCAGGTTGTGTGAACGCGAGCGCCAAAGTGGGTTTCTCGGCTGCCACAATTAATGCCGGTAGGCAGACGAATGGGCAGCCGATTTGAGTGTGTAGAGATCCATCTCTTAAAGTCTCTCCAATAGTAAACATGCATGAAGACAAGGACACGGCTCTGGCGAGACTCTCTGACGGCATGTTGCTTCAATGACGGCTCCAGTGAATGGTCACATCCACTCTGGACCATCATGAATGTTACGCGAGGAGTAGAGGTGTGTTCGCGTGGGAGAGGGAGAGGGTTTTGGGTGGGACAGAGGTGTTAGACGCGTGCGTGCCTGGAATCCCCCTAGTTTGCGAGCAGTTTGCATGAAAACGAACAACCACACTGGTCTGTGGACCGATGGTACCGCGTTGGATGGGAAATCATGTCAGGACCGCTTGGTCTGGAAGGTTGCGGGCGGTTTAGGGGTCCGTGTTGGAGATGCCTAATTTTCTTTGCTAAAAAGGATCCAAATTTATTATAACGGTAAATCAAAAGTACAAAGCACCCTAACTTTAATGAAAATTACGTCAAGATTTACGGATCATTGAGCAATCACCGTATCCATCATAACAAGTTGCTGGCGCGCTATTGTCGCGGCTCTCCTATACCAGAGCCAGCCAGACCTTGTCGATGTTAGCCAGAAGTCTTCATGAATGTGCCCCTATTCGCCCTGGAGATTTAGTCGTCATCGTTGAAATATTGTGTTGTTCGGAATAACTTGGCACCAAATCTCGCCATCACGTACTTACAATGAGAAAATCTAACATCGCCGCCCTGAGGAGCCAACATGTATCTACATCAGAGCACCGTCCAACCCATTCCAACAAACGAACTCAAGGAGGATCGAAGCGAGAAAGACCGACACAAAGATGAAGTGTCGCTATGCGCCCGAGCGCCACCCTTACGACGAATAAAACCTAACCTATCTACTAACCAGAGTGGAGGCACCAGAATTCCCCTTCCGTCATCGGCCTCCTTAGCGACAAGCAGAGTGGAGGTGAATCAACAAACTCGCCAAGAGAGGTTGAGGGGAGGATTTGTAGTGAAAGAAAGAGTCGTCCCATATCTAGGAAAACATGGGTAATCCTTCTTTATAATTCTGAGATCATTAGTTCTACAACAAGTCACCTCAACCTAACTATTGTGATTAGGTTTAAAATTTCAAAAACTTATTTGAGTTGAACAGGCTCTCGTGCGTGTGCAACCACCCTCACATCTCCAAAGCCATTTCAGCGGTGCGTATGACAAAGTTTCTAGGTTTTTTAAGTAAAATTTTCCCCTAACTAGCTATTTGCCCGTGCATTGCAATGGGGGCATACATATTTTAGTGGTTCAACATAATTCTTGTCCGACACATACCTTACACTCACCATATTCTAGATTTTGGTAAAAAAATAACTTTTGAGTATGGGTATGGGAAGGCAAGTAATGTTTTGATTTAGTTGAGGTTTTGGTAAGATTTGATATGATTTGGGTATGGGTAGGAGAAGGCTAGGAAAGTTTTGATTTAGTTGAGATTTTGCTAAGATTTGATTGAATAAATGCAGGTTGTTGTTTTAGGTAAGTACGGATTTGGTATGGCTTATTCCAAGCTGCTGGTTTTTATTTTGTATGACATTGGACAAGAAACAACAAGAGGAAACGAAAAGGGGAGAGGGTGTGGGAGAAAAAATCGGGCATGTGGGTAAGACGAATCGGTGGGAGGATACGTCTGTGGTGGAAGAAGATTAACCGGAGTGGAGGCGACGGAACGAACTCCCCTTTAATAGTAAAGATTTTTATTTTATACGACATGATACAAAAAAAGTAAACCAAGGAAGGAGGCGGCATGGGGATGAAAATACCTGGCAAGGAGCTGAGGCGAACCCGTGGGTAGAGATGTATGTGGTGGAAGGGGATTATCCAGATTGAAGGCGTCGAAACCAAATCGTCTTTGGTAGTAGAGATTGAGAGAAACAAATATAGGTTTTGCGCAATGGGCTGGGCCAACCTTGGTCACCCATTACAGGAGGCACTACGGCAGAGGCCTTTGAGAGAAAGTGAAGAAGGCCCAACCTTTCTATTGCTGAGTATAACTAGGCCGAATTAAGATTTCTATTCAAAGAGGAGAGAGAGAGAGAGAGAGAGAGAGAGAGAGAGAGAGAGAGAGAGAGAGAGAGAGAGAGCTAAGGGGCGCGGCTATGAGGCGCCCGCAACGACTTGAAGAAGCCCTCAACTGCATCGACTCATGCATGGTCCAGGTGGGCAGCGTGAATTTGGGAGCGTGCAAGTTAGTTCATGTTTCTTTCTTTTGTTCATATTTTCAAACACATAAAATTACTACAAAAAAATAAAGTCCTCAAATTTGAAAAAAAAATGTTCAACAGATATTCAATACATTATTTGAAAAAATGGTAATCATGCATTTAAAAAAATATTAAACATACTTAGAAAAAATGTTTCTGATCTATAAAAAATATACAATGTGTATGAAGTAAAGTTGACATTATATTTTAAAAAGTGTTACTCATGTATTTAAAAAAAAATAATGTGATATAATTTTTTGTTAGCATAGTTTAGAAAAATGTCGATATCATTAAAAAATGTTTCAATGTGTATTTGAATTTTTTTAAATTGTATTCAGATAGTTTTTTTCAGCAAACACGGTAGGGTAAAAACCCTACTATAACTCTATTTTTCATTAATAAAGGAGGGTTATGTACAGATGGAATACATCATATAGGGGAAGTAGAAATAATTAAATGTTTACAAATACTCCAACCAACTCTGGATTCCCTCCTTTAGACTAGGCTTGACTCTTTTGATGATGGTTCCATAGTGTTCTTCGAAACAAATGATGTAGTAGCTTAAATTTCTTGCCTTGTTGTCAAATATGATGCTGTTTCTATGCTTCCAAATGGTCCAACAACCAGCAATTAAGCACTCTTTGAATGGTTGAACCTCAGTCCTGTTTCTGGCCTCAATCAACGGGTCATTGCAGTTTAGCTGCATTCCATTCAATTCCAAGAGAGAGCCAAAAATTCTGGCTAAAATCACACGAGAAGAAAAGGTGTTTTAGATATTCTATGGGTTCATCATCACATAGAACACATCTGACTATCTCTATACAAAAGTTTTTCCTGGAAAGCAGATCTCTGGTGTTTAACCTATCCAAAAGCAATAACCTGAAAAAGAATTTCTGTTTAGGCAAGCAACCAGATTTCCATATCCATTGGAATGGCTTAGGTGCTTTCTCAAGGCATCCCATCAGTTCAAAATATACTTTGTTTGCATTGTATTATCCTGAGGCCCATTTGAACTTCCAGAGATCATGTGCATTGTTGCTTATTATTCCATTAAGAAGATTCATGAGCATAGTGCTTTGTCGAATAGCCACAGAAGACATGGGAAGATGGAACATACTACAGAAATCATTTTCAGCTTCCATGCCGGCTCTTTGTAGAGTGATGTCTTTGTTTATGGCATAGGAACACAAATGTGGGAAGTTATCTTTCAACAAATTATCATTCAGAAATGGTATCACCTATGCCAGCCTTGCAAGTGGTAAGCTCCTTGAAATTTTCAAGTATTGACCAGCTCCTTGAAATTTTCAAGTATTCAGATAGTTCAAAACTGTGTTATGAAACAATGTTAATCGTGTATTTTAAAAATGTTTAATCGTTCATAAAAAATGTTTCAGGTGTCTAGGAAAAATTTACAGTGTGTATGAAGAAATACACATCAAATCTTATATTCTGAAATATGTAATCATGTATTTAAAAAATGTTTGAGGTGTACACCAAAAACGCACAATGTGTACGAAAAAAATGGATATCATCACCTATATTTCAAGAAAAATAATAATATATTTTAAAATATACCATATGTATACAAAATGTTCTTGTTGTATAAGAAAATGTTCAATTGGTAAGAAAAAAATGTGGAGATGATAATATATATTAGAAACTATACTAATCATGAAAGTGTATACAAATGGTCCTGTTGAATACAAAAAATGTAAAATGTGTATTTAAAAAGATGAAATTAGTTGAAAAAGTGGGAAATAAAAATAAGAAAACCGATAAAATAAAAAAAGAACCAAAGAAACGTAAGAAAAAACAGGGGAAATAAAAATGAAAAATAAAAATAAATAAAAAACCAAATAAAACGAAGAAACCTATGCATAACAGTGGAACACAATGAAAATAATAAGGGCATCTCGATTTGTGGTTGGGCGCCAACCATGGGCGCTAGGATCAAAATCCTATCCAATTTGCGGTTGGCCCGATTAATCTTGGCGTCCAGGTCGGCATCGATGTAAATAAAGGCATTTCCTATTTAGCGCCACAGGCGCCTGTTTTAGTTGTTTCTGCAAACCGGCGCCTGCAGCGGTGCTAGCTGGGCCGGTCCATCAAGGTTCTTTTAGTCTGTCTTTAATCCTGCAAAAAACAAATGCGCGCCCCGCTTGCGATTCGAACCCGCGACCCACCTTTCTATTTGGGATAGTGCAACCATCGCGCCAGCTAACTGGGATACATCAAAATTGTACTTTCTCATTGTTGTATTCTTTATTTTCCCTATTTCCTTTCCTTTTTCTTTTTTTCTTTACCATTTTCTGTTTTTATTTTTTCCCTCCTGGTTCGTTGAATTCTTTGCAAATATGTGAACTTTTATTTTAAATCTGATGGACTTTTCCTGAAATCCGCTGAACTTTTTTCCAAATCGATGAACCTTTTTTCAAATTCCGTGGCCTTTTTTGAAAATTGGTGAACTTACTTTATAACTTTGGTGAACTTTTTCTAAAATTCGATGAACTTTTTTCAAATTCGGTGATTTTTTTTCTGAATTCGATGAACTTTTTCAAATTTGATGAACTTTTTTCTAAAATTCGATAAACTTTTTTCTAAAATTCGATGAACTTTTTCAAATTTGGTGAACTTTTTTCTAAATTCGGTGAACTTTTTTTCCAAATTCGATGAACTTTTTTCGCATTTCATGAACTTTTTTTCCAAAATCAATGAACTTCTTTCACATTTTTGTGAACTTTTTTCAAAATCGATGGATTTTTCCAAATAGATGAATTTTTTCAAGATTTGATGAACTTTCTTTCATAAAAAATATAAAAACGTTAGTTGTACTGCGTAATAAATAACGCGCATACAATAGTTCTTAAAGATTTCGTATTGCTCTCAGTCATAGTCGTCTAGAGGGCATAGTGACCTGAGTTCGAGTCCTTATGCTTGCAGCAACCTGAGTTCGAGTCCTTATGCTTGCATGTTTTTTGCGAAACTTTTTCTGCAAAAACAGCTTCCGCGCTGGTGCATTTGTGGGCCGGCCCACTTGGCTTTGCTGTAGTCGCCGGTTGACGTTCGCGGCGCCGAACGCGCTGAAAGCCCGTAAATAAAGGTGCCAGGCGCTTGGCATTCCCTAAACGGCGCCCGTTGCGCCCGTTGCAGGCATGGACGCAAACGGGCGCACACCCCCGCGGCGCACTGGGCCGGCCCATTTATCTGTTTTTATTTTGTGTCTGAATCCGCAAACATTTTCGAGGATTCGAACCACCTACCTCCCTCGTCAAGTACCGCTAGTTTAACCACGCGGCCACATACCTGGATCTGGTTATGTTTTACTTTTTTTGTCTATTATTCGTTCTTCTTCCTTTTTCCTTTTTTTGTTTTTCATTTTTCATTTTTTGTTTTCTTTTTTCTTTGTCTTCGCATGATGGATTTGTTTGCAAATACATGAACATTTTCTTCAAATCGATGACCTTTCTTCAAAATCTATGGACTTATTTTAAGTTTTGATGAACCTTTATTCAAATTCGTTGAATTATTTTTTCAATTCGATCAATTTTTTTTTGAATTTCAATGAACTGTTTTCAATATCTATGAACTTTATTCAGATTTGATAAATTTTGTTTCAATTTCGATGAACTTTTTCACCTTTTTTGTAAACTTTTTTCCAAAACCGATGAATAATATTCAAATTCGTGACCTATTTTTCAAAATTGATGAAGTTTGTTCAAAATCGGTGAACCTTTTTTTGAATTTTCATGAACTTTTTTTGAAATCAGTGAACTTTTTCCAAAATCGATGAACCTTTTTTGAAATTGGATGAACTTTTCTCAAAATCGATGAACCTTTTTTTAATTTTGATGATTTTTTTTTAAAATTGATGAACTTTTTTCGAATGGTGAACTTTTTTCAAAATTGACGAACCTTTTTTGAATTTTGATGAACTCTTTCTCAAGATTTGTGAACTATTTTTCAAAATCGATAGACATTTATCTCAAAATCATGACCTTTTTTTCAAAATCGATTATTTTTTCAAAACAAATGAACTTTTCCTGTAATTCATGAACTTTTTCCAAAATGTTTTCAGAAAATTAAAAATCAAAGCACTACATTAAAAGTTTACATGTGCAATAAATTACGCGACTGCAAATGTACTTATAAATTTTGCCCTGGATTTCGTCAGTAGTCTGGTGGTTAGCTAGACTCGTTCGCTGTTCTCATGGCGCGGGTTCGATCATCGCTGATAACCATTTTCGGGTTGTTTCTTTTTTGCTTTGTTCCCGCTAACGATTGTATTTCACTGGGCCGGCCCACTCGCAACTCCTTCGGGCGCTAGTACGAGAAACCGGCGCTGAGAGCGCCGGTTAGGAGCTCCCCAGGCGCTTAGCTTTTTTCCCTTCGCACGAGCTGAAAGGCGTTGTTGTGCAATCAGTTTTCTGGTTAATTAGCACCCATAGTTAGTTCCCAGCGTTGAGGTAGGGAGCGCTTCGATGCTGTTTTATTTGACGAGATTTTATTTTATCCATTAGCGCATATGTAAGAGTCTAGCATCGGAGATGCCCTAATAAAATCGATGAAATCTTAGAAAATACGATGAAAACCAAAGAAAAAAGAAAAAGGAAAAATATGAAAAGAAAGAAAATTTGAAGAAAACAATGCAAAACATGAAACACAGTGAAAACCATTGAAAACAAAGAAATTGAAAAAAGGAAAAAAAAGCAAGAGCCACTAAAAACGTGCCAGTCCATCCAGTGTATATGAAAGAAGGGGAAAAACAATCTACAGCTACGAATGAACGAGAAAACATACTAATAGGCTGTCCATACATGCGAGCGCCAGTGGCGAACCAGAGCTATATGTCGCATATAGTTCTGGCGGAAGCTAAGAACATGTATGTACGTTTATTGTTCTGTAGCTTCTTTTGTTTGGAAAATTGGAAACCTGTCTATATATTCTTGTGGTAACTGTGTTTACTTCTCGGTGTATTCTCGTAGAGCTACATTATAATATGATTTGCTTATCAAAGAAGTTAAGTGCATCACGACTTAGCAATTGGAAGCCAAACATAACAGGAAAAAAAAATCTCCGTGGTTCTTTTTTCTTCTAAAATACGTATGAGGGTCCGTAAAAAAAACATATGAGCGTGTGCACTATAGTATCTATTTATTTACCTATTAATAAAGCCAGGTGCGTTTCTCCGATTTTTTCATCCGTTCACCACCAAATTTTTTGTTCTATCTAAGGTGGTACTAATTTTTTTTGTCCATCTGCCATAAAAGAAACAGTTTTATCCAAAATTTCGTACGTGGCCGCGTGTGCTGAGGCCCAGCCCATTTATTTCCTGTCCATGCAGCTGAGAACCATTATTTACCGCACTGGGCGGAAAATAGACGACGTTTCGCATATGGCACCCAGTATTGGGACGGACCGTTTTTATTTTTTTCTCTGTTCTGCTTCTTTTTCCTTTTTCTTTTCTTTCCCTTTTCTTTTCTCTTCCCTTTTTCGTTTTTCTCCTCCAAGTTTCTTTTTGTTTTTCGTTTTTTCATAAATTCAATTTTTCAGAATTTTAGTTTTTGATTAAATTTTCATAAAATCTCCAGAATTTATTATATTTTTACCATTTTGAATTTTTTCCCAAATTTTAAATTTTTCTTCCCATTCCGGAATTTATTAAAAAATATAGAATTTTTTTGCATTTTAATTGTTTTTTATGTTTTCCAAAATTGTTTGATATTTTCAAAATAAATTGTATTTTGAAAATGATACAAATTCAAAAAATATTCATGTTTATTGAAACGTACACAAATTCAAAGTAATGCTTGTGTTAGAGAACATGTTTTTCATACACATTATACATTTTATGTATACATGTAAAGAAAATGTATACAGGTTTAACCTTTTCATATACATGATTGTTTTTCTAGTATATGTTCTTATGTATATTTTTCATACACGCCATACATTTTTATTATATATTAGAAACATTTTTTATACATGTTTATAGAAAAAATAATTACACAAACATTATTGTACATTGTATAACCATTTTTAAAAGAATCATGTACATGTTTTTGAAACACGTGAACTTTTTTAATGCCACAAACCATTTTTTAAAGCTATCAAATGTTTTAAGTTTGATAACAAAAAATTTACACACCGTTCATTTTTCCAATTCCCAGTTTTAATATTTTCCTTAAATAAATTAAATTTTGGAATACATGTAATTGAACTATATTCAAAAACATAAACAAAAGTGAAAACAAAACAAAGAAATGTAAAGAAAAAGGAACTAACCTGAAAGTTTGGTCGGACCATTACTTTCTGCTTGGGTGGGCGCTCCTTCAACGAGATATTCTTCAGTCTCGCTTTAGACGAGGCATAGGCTCTCCCACATGCAGGCCTAATATCTTTTATGGCCTGCAAGTTGGGTCCATTGAAGACCAAAATACTCACTCGCCCCTTGAGGTGAGATCTAGAAATCACCGAAGCAACATCGGTTGGAGCATCACCTCACGCAATATAGGCTTGCAATCCATTACCATCGATTCAGATGGTTGGAGAAATCAGACCATGCCGTAGAACAACATGGAAGAAGATGTTGAAACCACCACACCAATAGCACTCTTAAAAGACACACCAACTAAGAAAATATGAAGTGGGCCAACAAATCTAGGGACACAAGCCCTTCATCGGTGATGGAAATATGCCCTAGAGGCAATAACAAAATGATTATTATTATATTTCCTTAATCATGATAAAGGATTATTATTCATGCTAGAATTGTATTGACCAGAAACTTAAATACATGTGTGGATACATAAACAAATACCGTGTCCCTAGTGAGCCTCTACTAGAATAACTCGTTGATCAAAAGATGGTTAAAGTTTCCTAACCATAGACATGCGTTGTCATTTGATAATGGGATCACATCATTAGGAGGATAATATGATGGACAAGACCCATCCGTTAGTTTAGTATATGATCGTTCAGTTTATTGCTATTGCTTTTCTTAATGTCAAATACATATTCCTTCGACTATGAGATCATGCAACTCCCGTATACCAGAGAATGCCTTGTGTGCTATCAAACATCACAACATCACTGGCTGATCATAAAGATGCACTAAAGGTATATTCGAAGGTGTCTATTGAGTTGGCATGGATCGAGATTAGGATTTGTCACTCCGTGTATCGGAGAGGTATCTCTGGGCCCTCTCGGTAATACACATCATGAGAAGCCTTGCAAGCATAGTGACTAAGGAGTTAGTTACGAGATGATGTATTACGGAACGAGTAAAGAGACTTGCCGGTAACAAGATTGAACTAGGTATGAAGATACCGACGATCGAATCTCGGGCAAGTAACATACCGACATACAAAGGGAATTACGTATGTTGTCATAAGGTTCGACCGATAAATATCTTCGTAGAATATCTAGGAACCAATATGGGCATCCAGATTCTGGTATTGTTTATTGACCGGAGAGGTGTCTTGGTCATGTCTACATCATTCGCGAACCCCTAGGGTCCGCACACTGAACGTTCGTTGATGATATAGTATTGTATGAGTTATGTGAGTTGATGACTGAATGTTGTTCGGAGTCCCGGATGAGATCACGGACATGAGAGGAGCTCCAGAGGTAAAGATTAATATATAGGGCGGTAGTATTTGGTCACTGAAAAGATTTCAGAAGTATCGGGTATTTTATCGGGGTGCCGAAAGGGGTTCCGGGAGGCCACCGGCAAGCGGTGGGCCTTATGGGACAAAGGGGGGAAGCACACCAGCCCAAAAGGGGGCTGATGCGCCCCCTCCACCCCTTACCCATGCACCAAAGAGGGGGGGAAGGAAGGGGGAGGCGCCCCAAAGGCAGCCAACCCTCCTTCCCTTCCCCTCCATGCACAAATATGGAAAGGGGATTTGGCCAGGACAGGCGCCCTAGGGCAGCCGCCGGCCACTTGGGGTGCCCTAGGGCTGCCTCCCCTCCCACCTCTATCTATATATATGAGAGAAGGGAGAGGGGTAACACACACCATGATTCCCTAGCCGTGTGCGGCGCCCCTCTCCCTCTAGTTCATCCTCGGTCATATTTTCGTAGTGCTCGGCGAAGCCCTGCGGAGATAATTGCATCACCACCGTCACCACGCCGTCTTGTCGCCGGAACTCATCTACTACTTCGCCCGTCTTGCTGGATCAAGAAGGCGAGGATGCCATCGAGCTGAACGTGTGCTGAACGCAAAGGTGCCGTACGTTCGGTAGTTGATCGGGCAGATCGTGAAGGTGTACGACTATATCAACTGCATTGATAAACGCTTTTGCTTACGGTCTATGAGGGTACGTAACACACTCTCCTTCTCTCGTTGCTATGCATCTCCATGAATAGACCTTGCGTGTGCGTAGAATTTTTTGTTTTCCATGCAACGTTCACCAACAGTGGCATCCAAGCCAGGTCCATGTGTAGATGATATGCATGAGTATAACACAAAGAGTTGTGAGCGGTGATAGTCATACTGCTTACCACCAATGTCTTATTTTGATTCGGTGGTATTGTGGGATGAAGCGGCCCGGACCAACCTTACATGTCCACGTACATGAGACCGGTTTCACCTATTGACATGCAACTTGTTTTGCATAAAGGTGGCTGTCGGGTGTTTGTTTCTCCTAATTTAGTTGAGTCGAACTTGACTACGGATGGTCCTTGAAGAAGGTTAAAACAGCAAACTTGATAAATCACCATTGTGGTTTTTGCGTAGTTATGAACGGTTCTTGCCAGAAGCTCGTAGCAGCCACATAAAACTTGCAACAACAAAGTAGAGAACGTCTAACTTGTTTTTGCAGGGCATGTTGTGATGTGATATGGTCAAGATATGATGTGATATATGTTGATGTATGAGATGATCATGTTTTCTAATATCGACAACTAGCAGGAGCCTTAGGGTTGTCTCTTAATTATTGTATGAAATGCAAGCGCCATGTAATTGCTTTACTTTATCGCTATGCGTTAGCAATTGTTTTAGAAGCAATAGTTGGCGAGACGACCCCGACACAATGATGGAGATCAAGGTGTCGAGCAAGTGACGATGGAGATCATGACGATGCTTTCGAGATGGAGATCAAAAGCACAAGATGATGATGGCCATATCATGTCACATATTTTGCTTGCATGTGATGTTTATTCTTTATGCATCTTATTTTGCTTAGAACGATGGTAGCATTATAAGATGATCCCTTCACTTAATTTCAAGATAAAAGTGTTCTCCATGAGTATGCACCATTGCCAAAGTTCATCGTTTCAAAGCACCTCGTGATGATCGGGTGTGATAGACTCTACGTTCACATACAACGGGTGTAAGAAAGTTTTGCGCATGCAGAATACTTGCGTTAAACTTGACGTGCCTAGCATTTACACACATGGTCTCGGAACACTAGAGACCGAAAAGTCGAATGTGAGTCATATAGTAGATATGATCAACATAGAGATGTTCACCATTGATGACTACCCCATCACACATGATGATCAGACATGTGTTAGTTGATTTGGATCATGTCTCACTTAGATAACTTGAGGGGTGTTAATTTAAGTGGGAGTTCATTAGTAATTTGATTAATTGAACTTAAATTTATCATGAACTTAGTCTTAATAGTTTTTGCATATCTATGTCGTAGATCAATAGCTCGCAATATAGCTCCCCTATTTTTGATATGTTCCTAGAGGAAACTAAGTTGAAAGATGATAGTACCAATGATGCGGATTGGGTCCATGATCTGAGGACTATCCTCATTGCTGCATAGAACAATTATGTCCTTGATGCACAACTAGGTGACAGACCTATTGCAGGAGCAGATGCAGACGTTATGTATGTTTAGAAAGCTCGATATGATGACTACTTAATAGTTTAGTGCGCCACGCTTTTGACTTAGAACCGGGACTTCAAAAATGTTTTGAACGCCACAGAGCATATGAGATGTTCCAAGAGCTGAAATTTGTATTTCAGACTCATGCCCGTGTCGAGAGGTTTGAGACCTATACTTTTCCTACAAGATGGAGGAGAATAGCTCAGCTAGTGAGCATGTGCTCGGAATGTCTGGGTACTACAATCGCTTGAATCAAGTGAGAGTTAATCTTCCAGATAAGATAGTGATTGACAGAGTTCTCTAGTCACTATCACCAAGCTACTAGAACTTCGTTATGAACTATAATATGCAAGGGATGACGAAAACGATTCCCAAGCTCTTCGCGATGCTGAAATCGGCGAAGGTGGAAATCAAGAAAGAGAATCAAGTGTTGATGGTTAAACAAGACCACTAGTTTCAATAAATAGGGCAAGGGAAAGAAAGGGAATTTCAAGAAGAATGACAACAAAGTTGCCACTCCCGTGAAGAAGCCCAAATCTGGACCTAAGCCTGAAACTAAGTGCTTCTACTGCAAAGGCAATAGTCACTAGAAATGGAACTGCAGTAAATACTTGGCGGATAATGTGAACAAAGGTATATTTAATATACATGTTATTGATGTGTGTCTTACTAGTATTCATAGTAGCTGTCGGTGTCAAAACTGGCAGATCTCGGGTAGGAGGGCCCAAGCTGCGAGTCTAAGGATCGATGGTAATGAGGGACAATAGGGACACGGTCTTTACCCAGGTTCGGGCCCTCTCAAAGGAGGTAAAACCTACATCCTGCGTGATTGTATTCGATGAGTATAAGGGTTATAAGAGTTGATCTACCTCGAGATCGTAATGGCTAAACCCTAGCCGTCTAGCCTATGATTGTTCTGATGCCCTCTACGGACTAAACCCTCTAGTTTATATACACATCGGAGGGGACTAGGGTTGTACAGAGTCGGTTCACAAAGGAAGGAAGTATTACACCCGGACACTAAACTTGCCATTCTATGCACATAGGAGTCCTACCCGGACACGGGAGGTAGTCTTCTGCTTCGTCTTCACGACCCATCAGTCCGGCCCATATCGAATAGACTGGACACCTGAGGAGCACCTAATCCAAGACTCCCTCAGTAGCCCCCGAACTTGCCTTCAATGAATATGCAGCATCCGGCTTATGTCTTTGGCTTTGTAAGGCGGGTTCTTCATCATACTCCGAATTGATGATAGTTCGGTTTTGACCTTTATGCCCTGCCTTTACGATTCCTCCCTGTCGTCGCCTCGATTTCCACGCGCCGAGCGAATGCAAATGGTACATTTTTTTACAAATAAGCCCCTTACCATGCATGGGCGGCATCTATATAAGGAGGTTAGATCCCCAAATGCCATCCCACATCATGCAAAGACCATCAGAGCAAACCACGAAAAACTTCAAAACATGGCAAACGCCCCTAGCTCCTCCTCGCGCCATCATGGCCCTCAAGCGGGTGATTGGCGAAGTTGCTCAGTGTCTCACCTCTAGCTGAATCGACTTCAGACGGGGGGATATCTCCCTCCCACAGATCTAGTCTTCGTGCGGGCGGGATTGGCCTCGATCGGCAACGAGGTGCTAGTAGAAAATTCCCCTAACCCCAACAAGGAGAAAAGGGTGTGCTTTGTCTCATTTCTTCTGATGGGCTTATGATTTCTGATCCACCCCTTCCTCAGAGCTCTATTGGAATTCTACGGGATCCAGCTGCACAACCTCACACTAGGTTCTATCTTGCACATTTCGGGTTTTGTCACTCTCTGCGAGCTGTTTTTAGGCTGCGAGGCTCATTTCGAACTGTGGAGAAAGTTGTTTTGCCTTGTCCCTTGTTCCCAAGGGGGTTCATATTTGAAGTGGGCGGCGCTGAAGTATGGCGCATAGCCGGATCAAGTTACCTTGTCAGAACTCCCAAGAAGGAATCCGAAGAATGGACTTCGGAATGGTTTTATATTGAGGACGCTCCCCTTCCGGACCCATTTCTGCGTGGGTTTCCTAAATTCTCCAGCATTCCTTTGAAGAAATGCTTCAATTGGCACCCCTGGAGCCCCAAGCAGGGACATAGTGCAGAAGTAAAGAGGTTAGTTAACAAGGTCAAGGTACTTGCCCATCCCAAACTCTCGATAATCGAAGTCATGTCCATCGCAATAAAGCGATGCATCCAGCCCCTTCAGTCTAGGGAGCACCCTTTATGGTGTTACAATGGAATGGACGATGCGTCTCGTTACAAGCGCCACGGCCTGGAGACCCCAGCCGCTCTGGCCGCCATTCTGGCAGATCTTTATAAGGGGGAGAAAGAAGAATTCACCCGTTTAAATTGTCGGGAAGGTTTTTCCATGTATAACCCTATTGAATGGGTAAGTTTTTGGTTACCAGCATTGTCCTACCTCATTATTGAGGTGTGCTAATCAAATTATTCTAGTCGTCTTAAAACAGACATGGAGGAGGATGGTCGAAAAGGTTCATTGCCCCTCCCCACAGCCAGAGGACTATGCTCGTAACGAAGACCCTGGATTCCACGAGGATCCGGATATATTTATAGAGCTTGGTGATGGAGTCTTTTATCATTCAAGCCTTGACGGCTCGGAAGTGGCTATTATGGCCGATTACCCCGGCCTTCTCCCTTTCTCCAATGTAAGTACTCAGAAGTCATCCTCAAAAAAGGAGCCCCCTACTTGTGCCTCACCCATCGCACTGAATCGTGCTCCAAAGGGTCGGCGCTCAACTAGTCGCACTCCATCGAGGGCGGCCTCTCATAGCGCCTATGCAGGGCGAGCCTTTGAAACGAAAGGAAACCGGGAGCGCAGTCGAGCTGCCTCCTTCATCAAAGAGGTATAACCTTTAATATGTGCTTAGGCATAAGACCAGATTCTCACATATTTCCTCTCATCTCATTTCAGAAGTACACGGCGAACTGTGTCTGAAGACCCAGTTAGCCGATCCCTAGATAATCCGGCACCACACTCATCAACCAGGACGAGAGCCAATACGGATGCAGCACCAAATCATCCACCTAATGAGGATTCAGATGACGTAACCATCACAAATTCTGAAGTGGAGAGCGTGATGAATCATGGACGACCAAAAGATACCATGCGTGCTCCAGCTTTCACTGAGTAGGAATTCAATGCACTCAGCTCCATGGATGCATATATCCGAGCCGCCCGGGACGAACTTGTAGGAGTCGCTCACCTATTTTCAAAGGATATGCAGGTAAGAGTTTGTGTAAATTTAATAGATATATGCCAGTAGCCCCCAAGACTTGAAGCGGTTATACCAACCGATTTAAGGATCATTATGACCACAGGTTCTCAAAGAAAACAACAACGCGCTATCCCAGGAGCTTGAAACGAGCCGGAAAAAGCTAAATGCTGCCACCACAGAGCTAGAGGAAATGAAGAAATTCACGAGGGGGGCTCATGGTAAGGAAAAATAGTATCCGAAAAATATGATCCGCTGCAATTATGTTTAAGCATACATTGTTGTATTTTAGTAGCGGAATCTATAGGTCAACTTGAAAAGAGTTTAAAGGGTGCCAAGAAAGCCCAGGAATGTGCTGAAGGGTAAGAAGCAGATGGTCATTGAGTACTAGCATGGACCATTGATCAATAGAAGAAACTGGAGGAGGAAAACGATAAGCAAACTGAAGAGATAAAGAGCTTAAAGGCTACATTATCGGACACACTAAAAGAAAAATAAAAAGTTGAAAGGCGGCATATTCGGTATGACCTTTGAACCATCTGGGGGACTCATATTATCCAGTAATTTGGAGTATTATAATGCTATTTTTGCAGGTCCGTTAACCGGGCGTCATGAAGAAGAAGTTTCCGGGTTCCGAGACGACACTCTAAGAGAGCTTTCCGTAGTGCATGAGAGAGCCCGGAAAGCCATGAAGAGTATGGTCAAAGCCTTATGGCCATCCGATGCCCCTCTAGAAAGTATGGAGGATTTGGCGAACCTGTTCAAAGGTGCCCGACGCCGTTTTGAGGTATGGAAGGCTTCAGCATGCCGGGAAGGTGCACGAGAGGCATGGGCGATGGTGAAAACACGCTACACCAGGCTTGAGCCGAACCGTATGGCCCAAGTTGGACCTCAGGGACCGGACGGGAAAGAGATTACAGTGAACTTGGTATATGACCAAGTGATGATAGCTGCGAAATATTCACAAGAAGACTGTAGCTTAAACAGTCTTATAAATGGCATAGATAAAGAGTAGGCGTTTGATTCGATGGCTCAATGTACTTTATCATCAAACTTATCTCCAATCGAACCTATCAAATTTTGTCATCGCAGGCCTTCGGCTTCAACCTCCAAACCAAAAGGTTGGAGTGTTTTCGGATACCATGTTTAAATGTAATAAACACTCATGATGCTCGAAAACTAGGCAATCCGGTCATATTGCTCAAGCAGACAAAATTTGTTCGAGGAGTTATGTTATATTACTTTTTAACGTAAGAAACATCTTCCAAGGAAAATAGTTTCGTTAAGGGTTCCTTTCCTTGGGCCAGCATGCTTAATTATGCATGCCTAGGCTTTGATCCGAAAGATAGAATTACAGCCAGCCTATCCCTTATTGTTTAGAAGGATTATATAAATGTAAATAATTTGTCGTTGCTTGCTGACCAATTATTCCTTGAAGAACACTAGCTTTCGGCTTCACCCATCTGAGGTACAGATCCGGATTACCCAGTTGTAATAATCACAGAGGTGCTCCCTTTACACCCTAGCCGAACAATCGGGAATGTAGGGTATAAACACAGGAACGAGGCAACCTAGCTTGGCAAAAACTTAAGTCATAGAGGTGCATATAATGGCAAAAAACGTATAGAACATACAACGTAAACAATGTAAGCAACAAGCTTTTAGTAATAAGCTTCGTCAAAGAAGGCCCTAGTTATAGTGGGGTATGTACATTTAAAGATGAGTACCCCTAACAGTTCGGTAGATCCGAACATACCCTGGGAAAAAAGAAAAAGAAAAAAAGGAGAGGAGAAAAAGGAACCTAGTCAAAGTAACAAAAAAGGTGCTACCGAACTATCCGTAGAATTGTCGGAGCTGAGCAGCGTTCGATGGATTCGGCTCAAGGCGATTATCTGATGCATTACGAAGGCGATAGTCTCCTCCTGTGAGAAGTTCATCTATGATGAAGGGGGGCTCCCATCTTGGTTTGATCTTATCTTTTTTCTTTAATGGGAGACACAAGACGAGATCGCCAACGTTATATGTCTTGGCCCGCACTTCTCTGCTTTGGTATCGCCTGGCCTGTTGTTGATAAATGTGGAACGGGCTTATGCGATATTGCACTCCACTTTGAGGCCATTGATACATCCATTTTGCATCATGCTTTTATATTGATATTTATTGCATTATGGGCTGTTATTACACATTATGCCACAATACTTATGCCTTTTCTCTCTTATTTTACAAGGTTTACATGAAGAGGGAGAATGCCGGCAGCTGGAATTCTGGGTTGGAAAAGGAGCAAATATTAGAGACCTATTCTGCACAACTCCAAAAGTCCTGAAACTCTAAAGTTAGTTTTGGAATATATAAAAAATATTGGGCGAAGGAAGCACCAGAGGGGGGCCACCCACTGTCCACGAGGGTGGAGGGCGTGCCCCTGCCTCGTGGGCCACCTGGAAGCCCCCCGATGCCCATCTTCTGGTATAAGGTGTATTTTGCGGAACCAATGTAGGGCTCCAGCGGAGCTGTTCTACCGGGGAAACATCCCTCTGGAAGGGGGAAATCGTCACCATCGTCATCACCACCGATCCTCTTATCGGGAGGGGGTCAATATCCATCAACATCTTCACCGGCACCATCTCCTCTCAAACCCTAGTTCATCTCTTGTATCCGATCATTGACTCAAAACCTCAGATTGGTACCTGTGGGTTGCTAGTAGTGTTGATTACTCCTTGTAGTTGATGCTAATTGGTTTATTCGGTGGAAGATTATATGTTCAGATCCTTTATGCATATTAATACCCCTCTGATTATGAACATGAATATGATTTGTGAGTAGTTACGTTTGTTCCTGAGGACATGGGAGAAGTCTTGTTATAAGTAGTCATGTGAATTTGGTATTCGTTCGATATTTTGATGAGATGTATGTTGTCTTTCCTCTAGTGGTGTTATGTGAACGTCGACTACATGACACTTCACCATTGTTTGGGCCTAGGGGAAGGCATTGGGAAGTAATAAGTAGATGATGGGTTGCTAGAGTGACAGAAGCTTAAACCCTAGTGAAAGTGCAACTATCCCTAGGTGGTTTCGCTAATTCCTAACAACATATAGCTCATTGAGCTAATGCTATTTCAAGATTAATATCTTAGGAAAGCTCAATGATTGGCATGGCATGGATGAGAAAAGTGGACCCCTCAAAATGCTAAGGACAAAAGGATTGGCTCAAGCTCAAAGCTCAAGACTCTACATTTTCTATTTTAGTGATCCAAGATCACATTGAGTCTATAGGAAAAGCCAATACTATCAAGGAGGGATGAGGTGTTGCTTAATGAGGCTCTTGCTCAAAATGCTTAGTGATATGGTCCAAAACCCTCAACTACTTTCTCACATCCACATATGACCTAAACTAAATGTCAAATTCGGCCCCACCGATTCTTTCTATCCGGCGCCACCGAGTTCAAATGTCATAGCCACTGCCACAAACCCTAGGCAAATCGGTCTCACCGATAGGGATCTCGGTCTCACCAAGATGGAATTGTAATCTCTCTGTTTCCCTTCGTAACATTTCGGTCTTACCGAGATGAGCGGTCGGTCCCACCGAGATTGGAATGTAAACTCTCTGTTTCCCCTTCGTAACGTTTCGATCTCACCGAAATGAGCGATCACTAGTAGAAAAAGGGCCTACAGTCCCGGTTGGTGAGGGCCTTTACTCCCGGTTCATGAACCGGGACTAAAGGTTCGGTACTAATGCCCTGACCCTTTAGTCCTGGTTCAATCCAGAACCGAGACAGATGGGCCTCCACGTGGCCTGTCGCTGAGCCCAGGCAGGAGGGCCTTTGGTCCCGGTTGGTGGTACCAACCGGGACCAATAGGCATCCACGCGTCAGCATTTCTGTGGCTGGGGTTTTT